>NC_069507.1:152737516-153050016 GCF_027579735.1 Bombina bombina
TTTATTTTTTGTACTTTAGATAGTTTATTTAATTGTATTTATTTGTAGCAATTGTGTTTATTTAATTTATTGATAGTGTAGTGTTAGGTTAATTGTAGGTAATTGTAGGTAGTTTATTTAATTATTTTATTGATAGGGTAGTGTTAGGTTTAATTATATCTTAGGTTAGGATTTATTTTACAGGTCAATTTGTAATTATTTTAACTAGGTAACTATTAAATAGTTCTTAACTATTTAATAGCTATTGTACCTAGTTAAAATAAATACCAAGTTGCCTGTAAAATAAATATTAATCCTAAAATAGCTATAATATAAATGTAATTTATATTGTAGCTATATTAGGATTTATTTTACAGGTAAGTATTTAGCTTTAAATAGGAATCATTTATTTAATATGAGTTAATTTATTTCGTTAGATAAAAATTATATTTAACTTAGGGGGGTGTTAGTGTTAGGGTTAGACTTAGCTTTAGGGGTTAATACATTTATTAGAATAGCGGTGAGCTCCGGTCGGCAGATTAGGGGTTAATAATTGAAGTTAGGTGTCGGCGATGTTAGGGAGGGCAGATTAGGGGTTAATACTATTTATGATAGGGTTAGTGAGGCGGATTAGGGGTTAATACATTTATTATAGTAGCGCTCAGGTCCGCTCGGCAGATTAGGGGTTAATAAGTGTAGGTAGGTGTCGGCGACGTTGTGGGGGGCAGATTAGGGGTTAATAAATATAACATAGGGGTCGGCGATGTTAGGGGCAGCAGATTAGGGGTACATAGGGATAACGTAGGTGGCGGCGATTTGCGGTCGGAAGATTAGGGGTTAATTATTGTAAGTAGCTTGCGGCGACGTTGTGGGGGGCAAGTTAGGGGTTAATAAATATAATATAGGGGTCGGCGGGGTTAGGGGCAGCAGATTAGGGGTACATAAGTATAACGTAGGTGGCGGTCGGCAGATTAGGGGTTAAAAATTTAAATCGAGTGGCGGCGATGTGGGGGGACCTCGGTTTAGGGGTACATAGGTAGTTTATGGGTGTTAGTGTACTTTAGGGTACAGTAGTTAAGAGCTTTATAAACCGGCGTTAGCCAGAAAGCTCTTAACTCCTGCTATTTTCAGGCGGCTGGAATCTTGTCGTTAGAGCTCTAACGCTCACTTCAGAAACGACTCTAAATACCAGCGTTAGAAAGATCCCATTGAAAAGATAGGCTACGCAAATGGCGTAGGGGGATCTGCGGTATGGAAAAGTCGCGGCTGAAAAGTGAGCGTTAGACTCTTTAATCACTGACTCCAAATACCAGCGGGCGGCCAAAACCAGCGTTAGGAGCCTCTAACGCTGGTTTTGACGGCTACCGCCGAACTCTAAATCTAGGCCCCAGTGTTTCATACATACATTTTTCACATTTCTATTATGTTCCCCCCATCTTTTTTTCAGGGGTCTTGAGGTTCTCCCTATATATTGTAAGCCACACTTACACTCTAGTAGGTAGATTACATAGGAGGAATCACAAGAAAATCTAGTTTTGATCTCAAATTCCTGCTTTGTTGAAAAAGACACAAATTTAGATGTTTCTCCTTTTGTGAAGGCACACAGACCACAATTAGCTCGGTTGCATCTATAGAATTCTTTTTTATCTGATAGCCAATTTTTAGCCTTTGTATTAATCTTTTTTCCATATTTATAATATGGAAAAAAGATAATATGGAAATTACTTGTTTAGTATTATGTACTGTATATTAGGTTTAACCCATCTGAATCAACATAAGTACCAACCTCACAGGTACCAGGTACACAATATGCACAGAGCTAGCAGAGGTATATAACCTAATATACAGTACATAATACTAGTGTAATACACAGCACATCCCACCTAAGTACCAACCTCATAGGTACCAGCCACATAATGTGCCCTGCACAGAGCTAGCAGAGTGATATAACCTAATATACTGTACAATACTAGTGTAATTGTGATTAGTGCATGGCCATTTGAATGTAACAAATAAATCCAAACTAATTTGGATTTATTCGTTACAATTGCATTCGGATTAGTTTAGTTTCATTACTAGGGTAATTCGGAAATTCGAATCGATCCGAAGCTCCAAATTTGACAAATTTGTCCGGATTTCGATTCGGAACGAAACAAAATGCACATGTCTAGCTATAACTCCCAAGTTTAGTAGCACAATAAACCCCTTACCAAACTTTCCTCTTCCCCCTTCTGCACTGGATCTCCCTAACTCTGGTAACCATGTTAAAATAAAGTTATACTTACTGACCCCATCCCCACTAAATTTGAATCCACTAGCCCAACTAACATCAACCACTCCCCAATTTAATTACACTACTACCTCCCAAAAACCCTCAACACCAAGTGAACCACACTACATGAACCCCGCTAGGACAACCCCTCATAACTCCCAAAGGCTCCGATACATGATCTTCCACTGTAAGGCGACCCCACTCAAAATAAACCTAACTCTTACCATAAATCACCTCCCTATCAAAATAAACACTAACCCACACTGGCATCCTACCCAGCACCCAAAGAATCACCTACCCAGGGGACCGCCCATCTACTATCTTAATGGACATCTTTGTTCCTTGTTTTAGTATCTTTTGACCTTGAGCCTCACAGTAGTTCTTCTTAATGTGAATGGGGTATCGCTGTTGTGAAAGTCCATCATAGTTTATAGAGTAGTTAGATAATAAAAAAAAATAAGTAGAGCTCTTGCAAATAATACACTATATCCTTTTTAGTACTTAAAGGGACACTAAACCCAATTTTTTTTTTCTTTCATGATTCAGATAGAGCATGTAATTTTAAACAACTTTCTAATTTACTCCTATTATCAATTTTTCTTCGTTCTCTTGCTATCTATATTTAAGGAATGTGATGCATAGAAGTCGGGCCATTTTTGGTTGAGAACCTGGGTTATGCTTGCTTATTGGTGGGTAAATGTAAGCCTCCAATAAGCAAGCGCTATCCATGGTGCAGAACCTAAAATGGGCTGGCTACTAATATTACATTCCTGCTTTTAAAATAAAGATAGCAAAAGAACGAAGAAAAATTGATAATAGGAGTAAATCAGAAAGTTGCTTAAAATGTCATGCTCTATCTAAATTATGAAAGAAAAAATTTTGGTTCAGTGTCACTTTAAACATAATTGACACCACAAAGTATCCTAATACCCATGTTTTGAGTAAGTGTCAAGAGTAATGATCCTCTTTTAAATGACAATGAATTTCTTTCCCTAAAATGTTGAATGTTAACAGCAAAATTGTTCAATAATTAGCCTAAAATACATTTGTTATTGGTGTGTAAGGCTCATAATGTGTTTGTGATGTATTTCAAAGGCTTTGTTTCATGTTCTGCCATTTTAGGATCTAAGGAAACACGATCAAAGATTCAATATGATGTGCTTTATGATACTATATATTTATGGAATGTGTTTTCTCTTAATAAAAGAGTGAAATTCACTTTTCCAGCAAGTCTCTGCTAGATACACAAAGACTGCCTGGGGAAAGCAGGTGCAATAATGGCAGAGTTCAGGAAGAAATATGTAAAGAATCATACAGGATACTCAAGTTATATTTTGATTTTATCTCAGATATTTTAAAAAATGCATTCTTTTTATTAGTCACTGAAAATATAGCTTTATAAGATTTGTCATTCTACAAATATGAATATTTCTCATCGTATTTACACATTCGTAAGTATTTTAATCACAGCAAAGATTGATCAGTGTTATAAACTAATCAAGTCATAGACCTTTTTTCTCTAATAGTTTGATAAACTAATTTGGGGGTTAAAATCGTATAAAATGTTAAAAGGACTTTAACTGATTGGCGGTTGATTATCATGAAGTCTCACTAAAGATCGAGACGCAAATATACTTAGTGATCTAGATGCAATAAAACTATTTTGTAAAACTATAATTGAGCTGGAAAAAAAACTATATAATATACTTGTAAACGCCACTCATCAGTGAGTGGCAAGATTAGCTCCATTTAAATTAATAGAGCTCCTTCTATCTCGCAAACATTAAAGGGACTTTAAAATCAAGGGCCAGATTATAAGTGGCGTGATAATTTTTTTCCGGTTGCACACAAACACCACTCAAAGTAAACTTTTAACCCGCGTATTACAAGTTAAAAGTCAATTGTTTGCTTGCGAGAAAAACTCGAAGCTAACTTCAGGACTTTGGATATTGCAAACAAAATCAACTACTTCTCAGCTAGATTTCAATGGAGCGCACTTTAAAAAAAAAAAAAAAAAGTAACAATTATTGCTTGCAAGTTAACTCAACACCACATTAGACCTACAGCACTAAAACCGAAGACAGTTATGAATATTGTACATTCCTATGTTCTTCACATATTTTTAAATATATATATTTATCTATAAAACTGATTAAAAATGATTTTTAAACTTTTAAGGTATTTGACTGGAAAGGGCTCCTCCAAAGTGTATATTTATGTATATACATTTGTATATATGTGTTTACTTTGAGGATGAAAAGAGGTACTGAGTCTGCAGCGAATTCCAAGTGTTTTACATAATTCACACCAAAATTTGCTGGTGAACTGTGTACCTCAGTCAGATATTATTGACTTTAGGAGTCCATAAAGTTTGAAAATATGTGTAATCATGAGTTGAACAGTTTCAGAAGCTATTGGGAGTTTACGATATGGCACAAAATAAACCTTTTTACTGAAGAGATCAACAACAATTAGAATGTTATTATTATTGTTGGATTTTGAAAGCTCAGCTATAAAATCTAGAGCTATGTCAGACCAAGGTCTGTCAAGTGTAGGAAGTGGAATTAGTTAGCCGTAAGGACTTTTTTTTATCCTTCTTCGAGACTGTACAAGTTTTACAAGTCAGTTTATAGTTAGTTGTGTCTATACTCATGCTTGGCCACCAAAAAGATCTGTTAACTAAATCCAGTGTTTTATGAACTCTGGGATGACCGGCAAGTGGAGTATCATGTATGGTTTGTAAGACCATTGTTCTGAGTGTGGGGGTACATAAATTTAATTTTGATGGTAGTATAATCATCATTTTCTAAGAGGAATACTACTATCAATTTCTTGTTTATCGCTGAATAATGATGACTTTTTTGTAGTGAGCCCAATAAAATGTTCTGAAGGAATGGATGGAAGTGTTGGTATGAGTGAGAGAGTGTCTTTCGAGTTGCCTGGAGACGGCATCTGCCTTTCCGTTCTTGTTGGATGGTCGGTATGTAATAAGATATTTAAATTGTGTACCACCTTATTGTAGATTTCTATGATTGGTGTAGATCAGAATTGGAATAGATGTACCCTCTAAAAGATGTCACCAGTGTTCCAAGGAACTGTTTATGGCTAACAGTTCCTTTCCCCCTATGGCATAGTTTTGTTCAGAACTTGACATAACACGTGAAAAAATTGACACAGGATTGAGAGGTTGCGTTAAACTTTCCCTTTGGGATAACACTGCCTCAATGGCATAGTCAGAGGCATCCACCTCCAAAACATACTGCAGGGTAGGGTTGGGGAAGTGAAGTATTGGAGCAGATGTAAATTTGGATTTTAATTCATGAAAAACTGATTGGGTTTGTTTAGACCAATGGAACTTAAGCATGGATTTTGTGAAATTAATAAGTGGTTTTGTGAGCTGAGCAAAGTTTTTTTTAAATACATTTTCTGTAAAAGTTTGCAAAACCCATAAATCTCTGCACCTGTTTCTTTGTTGTTGGTGTTGGCCAGTTCTGGATAGCTTGTACTTTACTATCTTAAATGTTAATGCCTTCTGGTGTTATTACATAACCTAGGAAAGTGGTTTCTTTGGAAATGAAGATACACTTTTCTGGTTTGGCATAAAAAAAGGTGTCCCTAAGTCTAGAGAGGACAGTTCGTGCATTAATATGCTCTGTGAGGGTCTTGGAATATATCAGTATATCATCTAGATATATTACCAGGAATATATCGAGGAGATCTTTGAAAATATCGTTAATAAAAAAAAGTGGCAAGGGCATTACACAACCCGAATGGTATCACCAAGTACTCATATAACCCATAATGGGTACGGAATGCAGTGAGGACAGTTCTTACATGTTTAATATGCTCTGTGAGGGTCTTAGAATATATCAGTATATCATCTAGATATATTACCAGGAATGTATCGAGGAGATCTTTGAAAATATCGTTTATAAGATATTGAAAAGTGGAAGGGACATTACACAACCCGAATGGCATCACTAAGGACTCGTATAACCCATAACGGGTATGGAATGCAGTGAGCCATTTGTGTCCAGATTTAATTCTAATTAGAAGATCTAACTTGGTGAAATAAACTGCTTCATGGAGTCTCTCAATAAGCTCGGGAATAAGAGGAAGGGGGTACCTATTTTTTATGGTGCGCTTGTTCAGTTCTTTATAATCCACTATGGGTTTAAGACTATTGTCCTTATTTTTAACAAAAAAAAATCCTGCTCCTGCTGGAGAGGTGGTTGGTCTTATGAATCCTTTTTTAAATTTTCTTGAAGGTAAGTCTTTAGATGTTCTAGTTGAGGCTGGGAGAGTGGAAAAACATGTCCACATGGTATATATGCTCCTGGGAGAAGTTCTATGGGGCAATCGTATTTCCTATGTGGGGGTAAATTTCCAGACTTTTTTTTTATCAAATACATCTCTGAAATCAGAATATTCCTGTGGAATAGGAATGTCTGAGGTATGTAAAAAATATGTGATGGCACGGGGAGCAGGTGTTCTTGCTATAGTCTAAATCTAACTGAGCTATAGAGGTGTTCCTGGTTATAATAGGTTTGTGAAGTTTAAGCCATGTAATTCCTAGAATGGTGTTCTTGTGTGGTTACCCTGAGTGGAATAGTGTGAAATTAGACAGGACCAGAGGAAATCTCTTTGCCATCTATGACAAGCAGTGAAAAAGGATAAAAAAATTTTATAAGGGGAATTTTATTGGCAATTACAAATTCATTATCAATGTAATTAATGCTGACTCCTGAATCAATAATCGCTTGTGTTTTGAGATGCTGGTCCTCCCACTGCAATGATATTGAGAGAGAACAATAAGTGACTTCTTTAGAATGTATGTTTAAACAGTAATTTAATTTCTTAATCTTACCCTTCTTTTTGGGTGATATCAAGGGACAATCTTTGACAGCATGTTCGGTGGCGGCACAATAGATGCAAAGGTTATTTGCACGTCTCCTAAGCTTCTCTTGTCGGTTGAGCGGACCTCTTATAAAACCGATTTCCATCGTTCAGTAGGATATTTTGAAACTTGTTTGACACTAGGGGGAGTACTAATAGATGATACAGATCTTTTAACTGGGTATTCAATTAATGTCTTTTCTAATCTCCTTTCTCTAAGACTTCTGTCTAAGGTAATGCTTAAGGTGATTAGGTCTTGAAGGCAATCTGCCAGCTCTACATGGGCAAGCTCATCTTTCAAAGACTATGAAAGAGGCCTAAACAGAACTGGTTCTTTAAGGATAGGTCATTCCATTCACTATCTTTTGACCATTTCTTAAAATCTGCATAAATTAAAAGAGAGATGCGCTCAACCTGGGAACGAACAATAGCATAATAGCTTGTTCTATGGCTAGTTACCACCCAAGAAGCAGCCTCTTTTTGCTCAACATGTGCCTTTCACAGAGAAGAACTTTCCTGTAACATATCAGTCTGATCCTGACTTAACAGTGCAGTCCAGCCCCGAAATACCAGGCAATCCCTCTCTGAACAAAGGAAACAGAAAAACCCCAGACATACGTTTCGTAATTCTTTTATTAGAAAAATAATCATATATGCATATATACAAAATAAAATCATAATAACAAATGCAAACAAAATAACTCTTGTTACAAAACTGAAATATTGACCCAAATTTTTGTCATCAGAAAAAAATCAAAATGCAATTAAACTTAAATAATCACACAAAATAAAATTAAACATATTTCAAATACAGACAAAAACAAACTGGAGGGAAAAAAAAAAAAAAAAAATCCAATCCTTCCACTTCTTTGTCTTCCAGATGCCTTCAGAATCTAATTCCCCATATCGCCTCCTATCAAAAGAAAAATACAAAAACAACTTCCCACGGATCATACCCACACAATTACCTACAGTAACTACCTCTTTCTTAAAAATCAAAATATTACGCACATCCCACAACACCTCCTTCACACAACATGCCAACAACCATATCAATCTTGCTTTCTCCTTTTCCACACCATTTCCACACAAACCATACATCATCATATTAAAAGTAAAAAACTGCACTCCAGTCAAACCCTTAATCATCCTTTTCAAACTTCTCCAAACATCCCTAGCATATTCACAATTCCAAAACAAATGAATAACACTCTCGCTTTGAAAACAACCATCTCTAGGACACACTTCTGAAGCCACTAAACGATGCATTTTCTGAAAATCCCTTGTTGGCAAACACTTATGCACACTCATCCAACTAATATCTTTCTGCCTATTCATCAAATACTTATTACACACATTTTTCCATACCAACACACATTCATTTTCAGTCAAACCCCCAATCAACTCAAGACCTTCCTTCTTCTCCAATATTTTCAACACCATTCTGTTTGCACACCACATCTCCCTACTAACATTCTCCAAACCATATTTTTTAATCCAACATTCCACCCTTACATAAAACCACGGAACAGCAAAACATACCGGTTTCTTTCTATCAATCTCAAATAAACCATATCGTCTTAAAACATTTCCACAAGCATACTTTACCATACAACCAGCCATGCTATCCTTACCACTCAGAACCACACACCTACTAACATATTTCACAGCCAAAAATCTCTCCACATTTGGAAAACCCTTACCACCAACATTCTTACTCTTAACAACAACATCTCTTTTCTAACGCTCCATACCAGAACTCCAGAAAAAAGAAAACAACACTCTCAAAATTTTCTGAAAAATCCTGTCAGGTGGCGGAAAAACTAACGCCAAATATAACATAATAGGGATCAAAACCGATTTAATAACTAACATTTTTCCTTCCAAAGATAAAGTCCTTAAAGACCAAAACTGAAGTTTTCTACTCACTTTATCAAAAACATTCTCCCAACTTTCCAAGCCTTTCAAATCCACATCAAATTTCACACCCAACACCTCAATTGCACCTTCAGTCACAGGCCATCCACAGGAATCAATCCCCCTATCATTACCAAAAACTTTAACTTTACACTTATTCCAATTAACTCTGAAACCACTTGCCATACAAAAACATTCAACTAAAGTTTTCACCCTCCTCAAACCAGCCTGAGTCTCACATACCACACTCACATCATCCATATACCCAATCACTTTTAAACACCTTCCATTACTACCAGGAACACTCACACCTCTAACTAATTTATCCTTCCTCAAACTAGTTAATAATGGCTCAATGACACATACAAATAACACAGGAGACAAAGGACATCCTTGACGCACTCCAGATTTAACACAAAATTCCTCAGTCAAAAAACCATTAACCTGGACTTGACTCACAATATCACTATACAAACATTTAAACCATCCAATAATCTTACCAGAAAAACCTAAACGTTCTAAAACATGAAACATAAAATCATGCACTACCCTATCATACGCTTTTTCAAAATCCACAATAGCAACAGCAACAGACCTCATCCTCTCCCTCACATACCACAGTACATCACGTAGTAACAACAAACTTTCAGAAATCTGACGCCCAGGAACAGCACACACTTGCTCTTCACCCACAACCTTACCAATCACTCCACGCATTCTATTTGCCAACACCTTTGCAATAACCTTATAGTCAACATTCAACAACGTAATCGGCCTCCAATTCCTCAAATCTCTCTTATCACCCTTTTTAAATAACAAAACAATCAAACCTTTCCTCATTGAAACAGGCAAAACATTCATTCTAAAAACAAACTTACAAACATCCAACATATCCACCCCAATCAAATTCCAAAAACAAGTATAAAATTCAACAGGCAAACCATCACAACCAGGTACCTTCCCATTCTTAAAACTCCTAACAACCTCTGCAATCTCATCCAAAATTAGATCCCTTTCTAACAAATCATTATCATATTTTTCCAACTTAACCTCAATGTTTTCCAACAACTCATTTTCCAATAAAACATCTCTTGTTTTTTCTTTATACAGCTCACTGTAAAACTCATGAACTTCACGCAAAACACCATCCGTACCATTAACTTCACACTCAACCTTATTAAAAACACTAACAAAACCAGTCTTTCCTTCAAAAGCTTTCTTAAAAAAATATTTACTACAAGACTCATCCTTTTCCATTTTCTCCAATCTTGCCATAAAAACAATTTTCTTTCCTTTTTCATACATACACTTTTTAATTATCTTTCTTGCTTCAGCAATTTCCTCATGCACATAAATACCACAATTTCTCAATTCATACAAATACAACAACCTCAGATACCATTTATCATACAACTCCCTTTCCATTCTAGCTTTCTCACAGCCTTTCTTAATAAAAAAAAACCTCTTTATTTCCACCTTCAACCATTCCCACCACATAAGCACATTACTAAAATCACATTTTCTTTCACGCCACCTTTCATACATCCAAACAAACTGACGCTTAAACTTCTCATCTTCTAACAAATCCACATTCAGTTTCCAAACACCCTTACCATACTTTATCTTCAAATCACAATTCACCTTACACATTAAAAGGGCATGATCCGTAAAGGGCATCCGCTTTAAAGAAAAATCATCAACACTTAAAAATTTAGATAAAAAACAAAAATCAATTTGAGATTTTATCCCACCACTATCACTAAAGAAAGTAAAACCCTCCCCTGAAAAAGAAACAGACCCGAAGGCATCCTTCAAACCGAAAGATTTAAGCAAATCAAGTAAAAACTTCCCTGAGCTATCCACCCTATAATCACTCCCACCCTCTCTGTCCCCATTCTTAATAATACAATTAAAATCCCCAACCAAAAAAGTTGGCTCTCGGCCTGGCAGAAAAAACTTTAAAGTTTCAAAATTAAGCAAACGTTCTACCCTATTTGGAGAAGCATATACATTAAACAAACGAAAAACAGTCCCACAAAAACTAAAACTAACCAAAAGTACCCGGCCTGGGACAATATGAACTACATTAAGGATAGAAAAACTAAACCCCTTAAACAAAACTCCCACCCCCCCATTCCTATCAGAAGAACAAGACCATACTTTAGGACCATATATTCCCAGTCAGCACATTTAGGATGTTCAGAGAGACCACATTCCTGCAAACAAAAAATATTAGCAGAACATACAGATAATAATTTAAAAATTGCAGTCTCCTTGCTATAGTTGTCATACACCTGACATTAAGGGAATAAATGGTCAGAGACATCACAAAAATAAATTAAAGAAAAACAAAAAAAGAAATAACATCAGGACTTCTTCTTTCCTTTCTTTTTCTTAGGACTCCAAGGAGATCCTTTAAATCTGCCTCTGTGACGTTCCGACCTCCTAGGCTCCCCCTTGTCAGCCTCATAACCAGTAACTTCAGCAAGTTGGTTCACATCTCTTTTATCTAGATAACCAACAGAAGAGGCATCAGAAAAGTCACCTATACACTGGCTAGAGTCAGAAGGAACGTCTTTAGTAGAGACAGAAGGAAACTCTGAAATTAAAGAGTCAGCATCACTTGTAGTATCTGGATCTGCACCCTTAACTACTGGAAGATTCAAATCAGGACTCTCCCATCCATCAGAATGCGCATCTATTTTTCGCTTGGAGGCAGATTTTTTCCCTTCAGTGTCCATATCCTCCTCAGAACTAGAGGACACAACAGCAGACCAATCAATGTTCTCCCCTTCACCAAGAACAGCATCAGGAGCAGCATCACAAGATGACTCAGTGAAGGAAAAATTCTCTGTCACAGGAACAGCAACAGTATCATCCACAGAATTGGGCAACAGGGCTTCAAGAACATCTGAAGCAGCTATCACATTAGATATAGCAAGATCCACTTCCTGAAGATGAGATTGGGCTTCCTCCACCTTCTCAGCCACAGGAACCACCACAGGAGCATCAGACACCTCTCCGACAGGGACCCCAAATGCAGATTTCTTGCACAAAAGAGGTAATATAGAGTTCAATGCCTCATCAGAGACCTCCTCCTCATTCACAGATGGCTCAGCTGCAACTGAAGATGTTTTTTTGCAACATCAGCATAGGAAGGCTTCACTCTATCAAGCCCCTGAAACATCTTCAAAGGACACATCCTGCACAGATGACTTGAAGAACCACACAGGTCACAGGTCCGGCGTTTACTACAGTGGGCAACAAGATGATCCTCCTCACCGCAATTTCGACATCTGGCACCTGGGCAATTTTCAGCAATGTGACCAAACAGGTTGCAACTACGGCAAAAAAGAGGCATGTCATCATAGTATAGGAAACCTCTATTTCCACCAATGGCGAAAGTCTGTGGAGGGTGTTTCTTTCCACCAATACCTAATTCATCAGGCACAAACCGCACCCAGAACCTGCGCTTTCCATTGAAAGTCCCAAACTGATTCTTCAGCTTGCTACCTCCTTGAACATCATCAAAGTAGCGACAAAGAAACAGACGAATTTCCACATTAGTGACCCAAGGGTTGTACATATGTACTGTCACCGGGATTCTTCTCTCCCTCTGCACACAGGCAACAAATTTCATGCCAACCAACTCTGGAGCAGCAGCCATATCAATAGTCCATTGATAGCAGGTCTGTAAATAATGCTCATCAGTGAAAGCCACATCAAAAATCCCTCTTGAAGGGAATGACTGAACACAATGCAAACTTACTCTTGGCATCTTCAAAACACCCTCCAAAACCACCTGCTGGACATGAGCCAAACCAATCTTCTCTCGAAAGTCCTCAGAGATCAACACCCAAAGTGTATGGGGAACATTTGGCACATTGGTAGCCATATTTGCCCTATTGCCTCTTTAGGCTGGATTTCAGAGCGCCCCCCCAAAAGCAGCATGTGGCTGAAGTCCAGGGACGATGCCACAAGGCCAAGGGGACGGCCCTACTACCCAGTTGCTCTACGCCTAAGGAGTAGCCACCCCCCCAATAGCAGCAGGAGCCCAAACCCCAAAGGGAAAGGACCCCAGGCCGAAGGAGCAGGTCTCCAGGCAGCAAACCAAGACCAAGACCAAGCACAGAAAACTGCACTTGATCCAAGCCAAAGGCCCGAGAAGCAACCTCACCTGATCATTTCGGCCTATTGTGGGCCTCGTCAGTGAGGTGCAGCCATATCCCTCTAGGCACACTGAACAATAGGTCCACATCTGGATTCCCGCATTACACTTAGGGAGACCTCCCTAAGCGTCATAATTTGCATAAATTAAAAGAGAGAAATGCTCAACCTGGGAATGAACAATAGCATAATAGCTTGTTCTATGGCTAGTTACTTTCCTTCAGTGAGGGATTGCCTGGTATTTCGGGGCTGGACTGTACTGTGAAGTCAGGATCAGACTGATATGCTTCAGTAAAGTTCTTCTCTGTGAAAGGCACATGTTGAGCAAAAAGAGGCTGCTTCTTGTGGGGTAACTAGCCATAGAACAAGCTATTATGCTATTGTTCGTTCCTAGGTTGAGCGCTTCTCTCTTTTTATTTCTGCAAATTATGACACTTAGGGAAGTCTCCCTAAGTGTTATGTGGGAATCCAGACGTGGAGCCATTGCTCAGTGTGCCTAGAGGGATATGGCTACACCTCACTGACGAAAAGCACACAATAGGCCGAAACGTACATCTGGGGTTTTGCTGTATCTCTCATTCAGTGAGGTATTGCCTTGTATTTCAGGGCTGGACTATACTGTGAAGTCAGGATCAGACTGATATGCTTCAGGAAAGTTCTTCTCTGTGAAAGGCACATGTTGAGCAAAATGATGCTCCTTCTTGGGGGGTAAATAGCCATAGAACAAGCTATTATGCTATTGTTCGTTCCCAGGTTGAGCACTTCTTTCTTTTTATTTATGCATTTCTTAAAATCTGTAATGTACTCTTCTACTGGCCTTTTATTTTGTCTGAGAGACCTCATAGCTGTTTCAGTTGTAAGCTGTTTGTAAGGGTCCTCATATAATTGGGCCATTGCTGTAAGAAATTGTTCTACGGAATGTAATATAGGGTCATGTGACTAAAAACCCCTAAACCGAGGCCCTCCCGCATCACAAACACTCCAGACATTGCCGAGACTATTAAAATGTATTAACCCCTATTCCGCCGCTCCCCGACATCGTCGCCACTACAATAAACCTATTAACCCCTAAACCGCTGCCCTCCCACATAGTAAACACTATTTAAATATTATTAACCCCTAACCTGCCGTCGCCCCCACTGCAGCTATAATAAACCTATTACCCCCTAAACGCAAGCCCCCCACAACTAAATATACTTAAATAAACTATTAACCCCTAAACTGAAAGCCCCCACAACAAAATATACTAAAATAAACTATTAACCCCTAAACCTAATGACCCCCTAACTTTATATTAAAATTACAATTTCCCTATCTTAATTTAAATTAAAACTTACCTGTCAAATTAAATAAATTAATTTTAAACTAGCAATTAAACTGAGATAATTTTAAACTACAATCAAACTAACTAACAATCAAATTAAACTACACATTAAAAAAATCCTAACACTACTCTAAAAATTACACTAAATTATGAAAAATAAGAAACAAATGATCAAAAATAAAAAAGAATTACACCTAATCTAATAGCCCTATCAAAATAAAAAAGCCCCTCGAAAATAAAAAAAACCAAGCCTACAATAAACTACCAATGGCCCTTAAAGGGCCTTTTGTGGGGCATTGCCCCAAAGAATTCAGCTCTTTTACCTGTAAAAAAAATACAAACTCCCCCCCAACAGTAAAACCCACCCCCCACAACCAACCCCCCCAAATAAAATAACTATCTAAAAAAACCTTTTTAACTGGGTATTCAATTAATGTCTTTTCTAATCTCCTTTCTCTAAGACTTCTGTCTAAGGTAATGCTTAAGGTGATTAGGTCTTGAAGGCAATCTGGCAGCTCTACATGGGCAAGCTCATCTTTCAAAGACTATGAAAGAGGCCTAAACAGAACTGGTTCTTTAAGGATAGGTCATTCCATTCACTATCTTTTGACCATTTCTTAAAATCTGCATAAATTAAAAGAGAGATGCGCTCAACCTGGGAACGAACAATCTTTATGATCATCCTGTCACAAAAATAATAGTAAATAGTGATCTTTCACCAGATATTCGCCTTAGTAGGGGCACTCGACAAGGCTGCCCATTATCACCGTTTTTATTTAATATCTCGATTGAACCATTGGCGATAATGGTCCGTAATCAAATAGAGGGTATTAAGATAGGGGGGAAAGAAATGATAATCACTCTTTATGCTGATGACATTCTCCTTTATGTATCTAATGTCAGGCAAAATATTACTAAACTCCTTTCAATTATAGAAGTATATGGGTCCTTCTCTGGATACAGGGTCAATATCTCAAAATCAGAGATTTTTTGGATCATGGAAAATGGTACTGATAGGATTGACTTACCCTTTAAATTGGCATCCCATTGTTTCAAATATCGTGGAATAGTTATATCTAGACATCCTAAGACTTGGTATGATTTAAATTTCTCCTCTTTATTTGATAAGATAAAAGAATCTATGAAGAACTGGCAAAATTTTCCCTTGTCTATCTCGGGACGGATAGCGTTATTTAAAATTATACTCTTGCCAAAGATCTTGTATGCCCTTCAAAACACTCCAGTGATGCTGAGAGGAAAGGATGTGAGAGATTTGAATACATCAATTCGGAGGTTCATATGGCAGGGCAAGAAATCTAGAATATCATTTAAAAAACTTTGCTCTGCTAGAAGATCTGGAGGTATGGCGCTTCCTGATATCCATATCTATAACCTGGCATTCCTAGCCAGGATAGTTTTGGACTGGTTAGTATGTGCAAGCTATGTTACCAACAATGTTCTTGAGCAGAATATAGTCTTCCCTTATCTACCAGTATCATTAATTCATTGTGAGTCAAGTAAATGCCCCAGGATAATCAAGCAAATGAAATCTATTTATGTTCCTATTCTAGCCTGGCAGAAAATTATTAGTCTACTAGGGCTTAAGACTAATATCTCTAGATATCAAACGATCCTGGGAAATCCAGAATTCCAAGAGGGGTCTCAATCAAAAGTTTTTCGGATCTGGAGGGACCTGGGGCTTTGTAGGATTGCTCAGCTATTGGAGGTTGAGAATTCTACAATTAAGACATTTAGTAGTTTCTATGCCTATTTACAAATTAGACATTATGCCAATAGACTGATGAAAGATTTCGAGCTGAATTGGAGTTGGGGAGAAGTTGAGAACTGGATTACGATGGCCAAAAATGGTTTTTTTTCAATTTCTATAGGTTATCAAATAATAATTTCTAGCTCTAATGACCTCAATCTAAGAGAAATTTCTCAACAATGGGGCAAATTAATTCCGGGGGTAGAGATAAGTACCTCACATATAAAAAGATCATTAGACTTGGTAGCCCAAAGTACATTATCCTCTACTTGGATTGAATCTCATGTGAAGCTCTTACATAGAAGTTACTACACCCCAGAAAAAGGGTACAAGTGGGGAAATCTTTCATTTAAGGATTGCCCTAAATGTTCTTATCCTGGGGCCAATTTGACCCATATGATTTGGAATTGCCCTAAGATAAATCAGATCTGGCAGAAGGTGGCCTTCTGGGTCTCTAAATCTTTGAAACTCCCTATTGGGACTCTCAATATAAGACAGATAGTTTGTATGTGGGATGATGAGCAATACCCACAACATAGAAAGATAATTAATGCAATAATTTTGGCTGTTAGAAGTTTGATATTCAGAAAATGGAAGATAAAGGATGTCCCTAGTATAGAAGAAGTAAAAAATTATCTGAAAAAACAATATGTACTTGAGCAATATAATGTTGATTTGAATAATGATCAAGATATCCAGGTTTTCTTTAATAAGTGGTCTTTATTTATCAAAAGTTTCCCAGTTAATGAGAGAGAACACCTTATCTTCCCCTTAAGAAACACAGAGATAATTTTATTAGGGATTTGGTAACCAGACTGGTTAGACAGGAAGATTGGTTAATTTTGGGATAAAAGGGAGTGTCTTTTTTTTTTTTTTTTTTTTTTTTTCTCTTCCCTACCTTTCCCCTCTCCCCCCTGTTAAAGTATAGGGGTAAGGTATAGGCCTAAACCAGGGGTCTATATGTAATAAAGTTGGATTATGACTTAGGAAAAAAATTTAAGGATTAATTTATATACAGATTAAAATCCCAACTCTGAAGTACAGGTACACAGAACATATCCATAGTTGATGATTATTATGTTCTTAATTTTTATTTTAATTTGGCGATGTGATTAATCTACAAGTTTAAGTGAGTTTTTATCATGGAAAAGTATTTTTTTTTTTTTTTTTTTGTGTTTACAGTGTACCCTGCGAGGTGCGAAGTTAATATGTTATGTTATGAATGTACTCTCAGTTGGATATAAATAAAATAATAAAAAAAAAAAAAAGATGATACAGATCTTTTAACTGGGTATTCAATTAATGTCTTTTCTAATCTCCTTTCTCTAAGACTTTTGTCTAAGGTTATGCTTAAGGTGATTAGGTCTTCAAGGCAATCTGGCAGCTCTACATGGGCAAGCTCATCTTTCAAAGACTATGAAAGAAGCATAAACAGAACTGGTTCTTTAAGGATAGGTCATTCCATTCACTATCTTTTGACCATTTCTTAAAATCTGCATAAATTAAAAGAGAGATGCGCTCAACCTGGGAACGAACAATAGCATAATAGCTTGTTCTATGGCTAGTTACCACCCAAGAAGCAGCCTCTTTTTGCTCAACATGTGCCTTTCACAGAGAAGAACTTTCCTGTAACATATCAGTCTGATCCTGACTTAACAGTGCAGTCCAGCCCCGAAATACCAGGCAATCCCTCTCTGAACAAAGGAAACAGAAAAACCCCAGACATAAGTTTTGGCCTAGTGTGGGCCTCGTAAGTGAGGTGCAGCCATATCCCTCTAGGCACACTGAGCAATAGATCCACGTCTGGATTCCCGCATTACACTTAGGGAGACCTCCCTAAGCGTCATAATTTGCATAAATTAAAAGAGAGAAATGCTCAACCTGGGAACGAACATAGCTTGTTCTATGGCTAGTTACTTTCCTTCAGTGAGGGATTGCCTGGTATTTCGGGGCTGGACTGTACAGTGAAGTCAGGATCAGACTGATATGCTTCAGTAAAGTTCTTCTCTGTGAAAGGCACATGTTGAGCAAAAAGAGGCTGCTTCTTGTGGGGTAACTAGCCATAGAACAAGCTATTATGCTATTGTTCGTTCCTAGGTTGAGCGCTTCTCTCTTTTTATTTCTGCAAATTATGACACTTAGGGAAGTTTCCCTAAGTGTTATGTGGGAATCCAGACGTGGAGCCATTGCTCAGTGTGCCTAGAGGGATATGGCTACACCTCACTGACGAAAAGCACACAATAGGCCGAAACGTACATCTGGGGTTTTGCTGTATCTCTCATTCAGTGAGGTATTGCCTTGTATTTCAGGGCTGGACTATACTGTGAAGTCAGGATCAGACTGATATGCTTCAGGAAAGTTCTTCTCTGTGAAAGGCACATGTTGAGCAAAATGATGCTCCTTCTTGGGGGGTAAATAGCCATAGAACAAGCTATTATGCTATTGTTCGTTCCCAGGTTGAGCGCTTCTTTCTTTTTATTTATGCATTTCTTAAAATCTGTAATGTACTCTTCTACTGGCCTTTTATTTTGTATGAGAGACCTCATAGCTGTTTCAGTTGTAAGCTGTTTGTAAGGGTCCTCATATAATTGGGCCATTGCTGTAAGAAATTGTTCTAGGGAATGTAATATAGGGTTATGTGACTCAAAACCCCTAAACCGAGGCCCTCCCGCATCAGAAACACTATAATATACTTATTAACCCCTAATCTGCCACTCCACACATTGCCGACACTATTAAAATGTATTAACCCCTATTCCGCCGCTCCCCGACATCGTCGCCACTACAATAAACCTATTAACCCCTAAACCGCTGCCCTCCCACATAGCAAACACTATTTAAATATTATTAACCCCTAACCTGCCGTCGCCCCCACTGCAGCTATAATAAACCTATTACCCCCTAAACGCAAGCCCCCCACAACTAAATTTACTTAAATAAACTATTAACCCCTAAACTGAAAGCCCCCACAACAAAATATACTAAAATAAACTATTAACCCCTAAACCTAATGACCCCCTAACTTTATATTAAAATTACAATTTCCCTATCTTAATTTAAATTAAAACTTACCTGTCAAATTAAATAAATAAATTTTAAACTAGCAATTAAACTGAGATAATTTTAAACTACAATTAAACTAACTAACAATCAAATTAAACTACACATTAAAAAAAATCCTAACACTACTCTAAAAATTACACTAAATTATGAAAAATAAGAAACAAATGATCAAAAATAAAAAAGAATTACACCTAATCTAATAGCCCTATCAAAATAAAAAAAGCCCCTCGAAAATAAAAAAAAACCTAGCCTACAATAAACTACCAATGGCCCTTAAAAGGGCCTTTTGTGGGGCATTGCCCCAAAGAATTCAGCTCTTTTACCTGTAAAAAAAATACAAACTCCCCCCCAACAGTAAAACCCACCCCCCACAACCAACCCCCCCAAATAAAATAACTATTTAAAAAAACCTAAGCTCCCCATTGCCCTGAAAAGGGCATTTGTATGGGCATTGCCCTTTAAAGGGCATTTAGCTCTTTCAAATGCCTAGACCCTAATCTAGAAATAAAACCCACCCAAAAATGTTTTAAATAAACCTAACACTAACCCCCGACGATCCACTTACAGTTATTGAAGTCCCGCTTGAAGGCGAAGTCTTCATCCAGACGGCATCTTCTATCTTCATTCATCCAGCATGGAGCGGGTCCATCCTGAAGACATCCGGCACGGAGCATCCTCTTCATACGGTCGCTGCCGTAAACTGGAACTTCAATGCAAGAGACGTCATCCAAGATGGCGTCCCTTGCATTCCTATTGGCTGCAAGATTTTAATCAGCCAATAGGATTAGAGCTGCTAAAATTTAAGAGCTGCTAAAATAGCTCTCATCCAATTGGCTAATTTTAGTAATTTTAGTGTTTATATTTTTTTGTAATGTTAGGTTTTAGTGTAAGGCAGGTTAGGTTTTATTTCACAGGTAAGTTTGTATTTATTTTAACTAGGTAGTTAGTAAATAGTTAATAACTATTTGCTAATTAGTCTACCTAGTTGAAATAAATACAAACTTACCTGTGAAATAAAAATAAAACCTAAGCTAGCTACAATATAACTATTAGTTATATTGTAGCTAGCTTAGGTTTTATTTCACAGGTATGTATTTAGTTATAAATAGGTATTATTTAGTTAATAATTGTAACTTTAGTTTAGCTCTATTTTAATTATGTTAAAGTTAGGGAGGGTTAGGTTTAGGGTTAAGTTTAGGGGTTAATATATTTTAATTTAACTTGTTGCGATGTGGGGGGCTGGCAGTTTAGGGGTTAATAGGTTCATTTAGTTAATAATTGTAAATTTAATTTAGCTATATTTTTATTATGTTAAAGTTAGTGGGTGTTAGGGTTAGGCTTAGGGTTATGTTAGGGTTAGGGGTTAATAGATTTATTTAGTAGTAGTGATGTGGGAGGCCAGAGGTTTAGGGGTTAATAACTTTAGTATAGTGGCGGCGACATCGGGAGCGGCAGATTAGGGGTTAATAGTTTTATGTAGGTGGCGGCGATGTTGGGGCGGCAGATTAGGGGTTAATAACTGTATGTAGGTGGGGGCGATGTCAGGGGCAGCAGATTAGAGGTGTTTAGACTCGGGGTTTATGTTAGGGTGTTAGGTTTAAACATTATTTTCTTTTTCCCCATAGACATCAATAGGGCTGCGTTACGGAGCTTTTGTTTCCCCGATCGTAGGTGTTAGGCTTTTTTTTGCCGGCTTTCCCCATTGATGGCTATGGGGAAATTGTGCACGAGCACGTCAAAGCAGCGCTTGTTTTCGGTGCAGTATGGAGCTCAACGCCATCATATCGCCAGCGCAAGCCTGCTTTTTCAAAACCTGTAATACCAGCGCTATAGGGAGGTGAAATAACGCTGCTTTTGTGGCGGTCGTTAAAATCCCTATAGCGCTCAAAACTCGTAATCTAGCTGATTATTATTAAGAGTTATAAAATAACTTACTATTGATTTATAGTTGTGATTTTTGTTTTGTTTTCTAGCTGGCAAGTATCCATTATCTGACATATCTCATAACATGAAGCATAGCAAGGCATTACTAGTGCATGCAGGTGCAGTGTGGGTGTGACTGATTATGGTTTGTGTCAACTTTGCCAGGGGTGTGAACCTTTGGCAAGGATTTTGTTTGCAATTATTTCTATTATCTATCAAAATACTAATATCTAACTGGTTGCTTTAAAGGGACTTCTGTTATCTAATTTGCTTCATTTTTTAGATATCCTTTGTTGAATAAATAGCAATGCACATGGGTGAGCCAATCATATGAGGAATCTATGTGCAGCCACCAATCAGCAGCTAATGAGCCAAATTATATCAAGAGAATGAATCAAATTAGGTAATAGAAGTAAATTGGAAAGTTTAAAATTGTGCTCTGTCTAAATCATGAAAGAAACAAAATTGCTTTTCATGTCCCTTTAAGCTTTTCTTGTGGCCTCTAATTCTTAACAGTACTTTGTCCAAAGGTTTTGGCTACATATTATATTTCCAACTCATTTTCTCGTAATTTCCAAAGAATGCACCTCAATTTCCATTGGGGCGACCCATATAAATAAATATTGTATGACTTACAACGCTTCTTAATAACACGTTTTAGAAACAGATTTAAAAAAAATATAATATTTGTTTTTTATTTGACATATTGCACAATTGAATACATATATGAATTTATCGATAATTAGATATTGTTTCATGAGTCATAACCTACTTACCCTAATCCACTTTAATTGACTCTAAACCTTGCCCTTATATCATCACATTCATTGATTATTGTGTTATTATTACACATAGCGCTTTGATGCAGTGGCCCCCATTTATGAAACTGTGGGCACATCTTAGTAGCCCTTGCCCAGGCTTGCTCTTGAAATCTCTGTAGCTCACTTTAGATGTTTACATTTTTTGATGAAAATGTGATACAAATAAAGAGCAAAATAGAACTGATAGAATAAACAGTGTAGTATTGCAGCGAGTAAGGTCAGTAGAATGTTTGAATGTATTGGTAGAAGAAATAGTAAGGTTCTTATGGAACGTTACAGATCAATAGTTAGACCTCATCTTGAGTATTGTGTGCAATTCTGGAGGTCATATCTCCAGAAGGATATAAACAAACTAGAATCTGTGCAAAGGAAGGCTACCAAAATGGTCTAAAAAATAAAACTTACCAGGAGAGTCTCAATAAAGTGTAAAGACCATCATTGGTGCCAAGTGGGAGGGCAGGATGGAGACGGGTGGATTGGCCCAGAAGGGGAGGGGTGGTGTTTCCTACACTACAGAAAAATGTTATTCTGGGGAGAGGGAGGGATAGGGCCCTACACTATGGAACAAAATTGGCTGATGGGGGGACTCAACGCTACAGGTAAAATGGATCTTGCAGGGGATGGGGGACTGCTACAATAGAAAAAACAAAAATATAAAAAATGTAAAAAATAATTTAAAAAATGGAAGGGGGGAAGGTAAGGAAGCTGTTGGGGAGGGTTCAGGGAGGAGAGATGGGGAGGAGTGACCCCCTACACTACATAAGTAAAAAAAGAAATATATATTTAAAAATGCCCTGAAATGCATACTGGCAGAATGCCAGTACCTAAAATGGTGGTGGCCAGTGTGAGGGAGGGAGAGGTGTTTGTGAGGGATCAAGGGGTGGGAGGGTAATCTCTACACTACAGCAAAAATTAGCCTTACATATCCCCTTCTGATTATACACTCACTATCTGATTAAAATGAATCATTTAAATATTTAAAAAAGTTATAAGGGATAAAAGATATATGGTATATGACAAGATGTTTGACTGGAAAGGGCTATATTGTATATATATACAATATAGCCCTTTCCAGTCAAACATCTTGTCATATACCATATATATTTTATATATATAAATGTATATACATTTATATATACATGTTTGATGTTTTTATATATACATGTTTGATGTTTGACTGGAAAGGGCTATATTGTATATATATACAATATAGCCCTTTCCAGTCAAACATCTTGTAATATACCATATATCTTTTATATATATAAATGTATATACATTTATATATACATGTCTAAATATGTGTATGTATGCATATTTATGACTCCTTGATAAAACTATAACAAATAGTGAAACGATCGTTGGAGTTGTCAGCAGGTGAATCCCAAGGAAGGGTCTGCACTACATGACAGCAGCGGATTGAACACTGTGTGGATTAAACGTGTTTTACAATTGAGACTTTAACACATTGCAAATGTTTAGTAGCTGTTTTTGCTTGCTATAATTTCCTAAGTGACTTCTATACCTGTGTATATTTTAATAAATGTTTTACCTGGATTGGTATCCAGTTTTGCTGGATGTTTTCTAAGTAGAGCGCTATAACCAGAGCTGGTGAGAGCTCTGCACCACATGAGTAGAAACTCTGCAACGTAAGTGTGCTGAATTAAATTGAAAGCAGAATCGCGCTATGGATGTATCTGTTTCTTGTTCTCTTTGAGGTTGATCCTGATTGGAATTCCAAATAGAGATTGAATTGTACTCCTTGGTAAAGGACTCTTTACCATTTTTTGTTTCCAATCCTTGGCCTGTATAATGCATTATTACTGGTTTGGTATAAACACTATGGCCTAGATTTAGAGTTTTGTCGGTAAAGACCCGCGTAGCTAACGCTGCTTTTTTTCCCAATGCACCCTTCCAACAACGCTGGTATTTAGAGTTGTCTGAGGGGCTGCGTTAGGCTCAAAAAGGGTGCGTTGAGCCTAATTTAGCTCCACTTCAACCCTCAATACCAGCGTTGCTTACGTTAGCGGTAAGCTGGAAAAACTTGCTCGTGCACGATATCCCCATAGGAAACAATGGGGCAGTTTGGGCTGAAAAAAAACCTAACACCTGCAAAAAAGCAGCGTTCAGCTCCTAACGCAGCCCCATTGTTTCCTATGGGGAAACACTCTCTAAGTCTGCACCTAACACCCTAACATGAACCCCTAACCTTACACTTATTAACCCCTAATCTGCCGCCCCTGCTATCGCTGACACCTGCATTATATTATTAACCCCTAATCAGCCGCTCCGGACACCGCCGCAACCTACATTATCCCTATTATCCCTAACATCACCGCCACCTACCTACAATTATTAACCCCTAATCTCCGCCCGCACCGACGCCGCTACTAAAATAAAGTTATTAACCCCTAAACCTAACTCTAACCCTAACCCTAACACCCCCCTAACTTAAATATAATTTAAATTAAACTAAATAATATTCCTAAAATTAACTAAATTAATCCTATTTAAAACTAAATACTTACATTGTAGCTATTTTAGGATTCATATTTATTTTACAGGCAACTTTGTATTTATTTTAACTAGGTACAATAGCTATTAAATAGTTAAGAACTATTTAATAGCTACCTAGTTAAAATAAGTACAAAATTACCTGTAAAATAAATCCTAACCTAAGTTACAATTAAACCTAACACTACACTATCATTAAATTAATTAAATAAATTACCTACAATTAGCTAAATTAAAATACAATAAAATAAACTAATCTATAATACAAAAAAAACAAAACACTAAATTACAAAAAATAAAAAAGAATTGCAAGAAGTTTAACCCCTTAAGGATAATGCCATTTTTCAATTTCTTTCCCTTAAGGACCAGGGCTATTTTTACATTTCTGCGGTGTTTGTGTTTAGCTGTAATTTTCCTCTTACTCATTTACTGTACCCATACATATTATATACCGCTTTTCTTGCCATTAAATGGACTTTCTAGAAATACCATTATTTTCATCATATCTTATAATTTACTATAAAAAAATTATAAAATATGGGGAAAAAATTGAAAAAAACAAATCTACAACCACCAAAAAACACCCATGCTAAATAGTTTCTAAATTTTGTCCTGAGTTTAGAAATACCCAATGTTCACATGTTCTTTGCTTTTTTTGCAAGTTATAGGGCAATAAATACAAGTAGCACTTTGCTATTTCCAAACCACTTTTTTTCAAAATTAGCGCTAGTTACATTGGGACACTGATATCTTTCAGGAATCCCTGAATATCCCTTGACATGTATATATTTTTTTTAGCAGACATCCCAAAGTATTGATCTAGGCCCATTTTGGTATATTTCATGCCACCCTTTCACCGCCAAATGAGATCAAATAAAAAAAATTATTCACTTTTTCACAAATTTTTTCGCAAACTTTAGGATTCTCACTGAAATTATTTACAAACAACTTGTGCAATTATGGCATAAATGGTTGTAAACATTTCTCTGGGATCCCCTTTGTTCAGAAATAGCAAACATATATGGCTTTGGCGTTGCTTTTTGGTAATTAGAAGGCCGCTAACTACCGCTGCGCACCACACGTGTGTTATGCCCAGCAGTGAAGGGGTTAATTAGGGAGCATGTAGGGAGCTTCTAGGGTTAATTTTAGCTTTAGTGTAGTGTAGTAGACAACCCCAAGTATTGATCTAGGCCCATCTTGGTATATTTCATGCCACCATTTCACCGCCAAATGAGATCAAATGAAAAAAAAAATGTTTCACAATTTTAGTTTTTTCACTGAAATTATTTACAAACAGCTTGTGCAATTATGGCACAAATGGTTGTAAAAGCTTCTCTGTGACCCCCTTTGTTCAGAAATAGCAGACATGTATGGCTTCGGTGTTGCTTCTTGGTAATTAGAAGGCCACTAAATGCAGCTGTGCACCACACATGTATTATGCCCAGCAGTGAAGGGGTTAATTAGGGAGCTTGTAGGGAGCTTGCAGGGTTAATTTTAGCTTTAATGTAGAGATCAGCCTCCCACCTGACATATCACACCCCCTGATCCCTCCCAAATAGCTCTCTTCCCTCCCCCACCCCACAATTGTCCCCGCCATCTTAAGTACTGGCAGAAAGTCTGCCAGTACTAAAATAAAAGGTATCGGAACATCCAATAGAATGCAAGTTCAATCTGATTGGCTGATTGAATCAGCCAATCAGATTTTTCCTACCTTAATTCCGATTGGCTGATAGAATCCTATCAGCCAATCGGAAATTGGAGGGACGCCATCTTGGATGACGTCATTTAAAGGACCAGGCATTCATCGTTAGTCCGTCGCCCAGGAAGGATGCTCCGCGCCGGAGGTCTTGAAGATGGAGCCGCTCCTCATTGGATGGATGAGGATAGAAGATGCCGCTTGGATGAAGATGTCTGCCGGTCCGGATGTCCTCTTCTGCCCGGATAGGATGAAGACTTCTGCCGGTCTGGATGTCCTCTTCTGCCCCATCGGATGAAGACTTCAGCCCGGCTGGGTGAACACGGCTCAAGGTAGGGAGATCTTCAGGGGGGTAGTGTTAGGTTTATTTAAGGGGGTTTGGGTGGGTTAGAGTAGGGGTATGTGGGTGGTGGGTTTTAATGTTGGGGGGGTTGTATTTTTTTTTACAGGTAAAAGAGCTGATTACTTTGGGGCAATGCCCCACAAAAAACCCTTTTAAGGGCTGGTAAAAGAGCTGGTTACTTGGTAATTTAGAATAAGGTAGGGCATTTTTTTATTTTGGGGGGCTTTATTATTTTATTAGAGGGCTTAGATTAGGTGTAATTAGTTTAAACTTCTTGTAATTCTTTTTTATTTTTTTGTAATTTAGTGTTTGTTTTTTTGTATTATAGATTAGTTTATTTTATTGTATTTTAATTTAGCTAATTGTAAGTATTTTATTTAATTAATTTAATGACAGTGTAGTGTTAGGTTTAATTGTAACTTAGGTAAGGATTTATTTTACAGGTAATTTTGTACTTATTTTAACTAGGTGGCTATTAAATAGTTCTTAACTATTTAATAGCTATTGTACCTAGTTAAAATAAATACAAAGTTGCCTGTAAAATAAATATGAATCCTAAAATAGCTACAATGTAATTATTAGTTATATTGCAGCTATATTAGGGTTTATTTTATAGGTAAGTATTTAGTTTTAAATAGGATTAATTTAGTTAATTTTAGGAATATTATTTCGTTTGATTTAAATTATATTTAAGTTAGGGGGTGTTAGGGTTAGGGTTAGAGTTAGGTTTAGGGGTTAATAACTTTATTTTAGTAGCGGCGTCGGTGCGGGCGGAGATTAGGGGTTAATAATTGTAGGTAGGTGGCGGTGATGTTAGGGAGGGCAGATTAGGGGTTAATACTATTTATTATAGTGTTTGCGAGGCGGGTGTGCGGCGGTTTAGGGGATTAAACATTTATTATAGTGGCGGCGAGGTCCGGTCGGCAGATTAGGAATTAATAAGTGTAGGTAAGGTAGCGGCGACATTGGGGGGGCAGATTATCGGTTAATAAATATAATATAGGGTTTGGCGATGTTAGGGGCAGCAGATTAGGGGTTTATAGGTATAATATAGGTGGCGGCGGTGTCCGGTCGGCAGATTAGGGGTTAAAAAATTTTAATATAGTGGCGGCGATGTGGGGGGGCCTCGGTTTAGGGGTACATAGGTAGTTTATGGGTGTTAGTGTACTTTGTAGCACAGTAGTTAAGAGCTTTATATTCCGGCGTTAGCCCATAAAGCTCTTAACTACTGACTTTTTTTGACGGTAGGAGTCTTGTCGGTAGAGGGTCTACCGCTCACTTCTCCCAAGACTCCAAATACCGTCGTTAGGCAGATCCCATTGAAAAGATAGGATACGCAATTGGCATAAGGGGATCTGCGGTAGCCTGGAGTCACGGTAGGGAAGTGAGAGTTAGACCCTTTCCTTGCTGACTCTAAATACCAGCGGGCGGTAAAAAGCAAGGTTAGGACCCCTTAACACTGCTTTTGACGGCTAATGCTAAACTCTAAATCTAGGCGTATTATTGGTTTGGTATTTCACATTTTTATTTATATATATATTATATTTGCTTGTGCTTTTTGTTTGCATATTTGGTTACATTTTTAATTACATTGTTCTGTAAATATTTCCTCCCCACACCGTTACGTACTAACCTTCTCTTTCAATCCATTCTCCAATCAAAATGTAATCCTTGGTCAGAATCTTCAAACTCGTTCACGGCGGTTCGCGCATGCGCAATTCAATAGGAACCAAAAAAACAGAACTTTATTATCCCCAATAGTTTCTGACGTATTATATTTTTAACAGAACCTTATTACCATTATAATAGGTTATTGTTACCTTCACTACAAGCGTTGTTTTTGCACTTCTAAATTGTCATTTATATTGATTTAATAAAAATATATTGCATTTTGAACATAAATATATACTCCTTATAGTAAATTAATTAAAATATGTGTATGCTACGACAAGTCCGATTGATCTTTACAATCGGACTGAATTACAAATGCGCATGCGCAATGACAGATCGTGCGCATCATCAATCCCTACATGAAAGAGCCGGATTTGAAATAGAGATGGGGAAGAAGGAGAAGGGGGAGGAGTTTGGCGGCCATATTTTGAGTAGATTAACGGATGTATTTGGAAGGATTACTAGGACAAGGATAGAGGTAATAGAGAAGGGAGGTGGTGCAGCCAGATCTTCGTTTGCGTGACAAATATATGGAATCCTGTTGTGTAGGGTGTTAACTGTCCCTTTAAGGAGCAATGGTCTTAAGGCAGCTGCTTCTTAACTCCTGTTTTTGTCGAGCCTGAAAACCATTTGCGGTTTGGGGTTGTGTAGCGCTAATCCTATTTGTTTGTTTTTTGTTGATATACAGGGGGGTAGTTATCAAGCCGTCAACCTCAAATACGCTAGAATTCCGCAGCGTATTTGTGGCGAGGCTGATTCACCTTAGTTATAAAGCCCTAGATACCGGCAAAAGTAGAATTTAGTGACGTAAGCTTCGCCGGACTCCGACACAGATCGATTCTTACGTCACTCCAGATGTTCCAAACACAAGTTCGGCACAATCTGACTACTTTTGCTAGTTATCAAAAAACTAGCAGGTACGCTCGGCACTTTTCCGGCCCAGCGTACCTGGTTTTCAATCTGCCGCCCTGGAGGCGGCGGATCCAATAGGAATCAATGGGAGTCTGACCATAGCGAAAGTTCATGTTCGCTGCTGCCCGATATCCCATTGATTCCTATGGGAGCTGTATACACCTAACACCCTAACATGTACCCCGAGTCTAAACACCCCTAATCTGTCCCCCCCTACACCGCCACAACTCAATAAAGTGTTTACCCCCTAAACCGCCGCTCCCGGAGCCCACCGCAAGCTATACTAAATATGTTACCCCCTAAACCGCCGCTCCCGGAGCCCACCGCCACTCTAATAAACTGATTAACCCCTAAACCGCCACTCCCGGAGCCCACCACAAGCTATAATAAATATGTTAACCCCTAAACTGCCGCTCCCGGAGCCCACCGCCACTCTAATAAACTTATTAACCCCTAAACCGCCGCTCCCGGTCCCCACCCCAACTATAATATATGTATTAACCCCTAAACCGCTGCTCCCAGACCCCGCCGCCACCTACATGATACCTATTAACCCCTATCCTGCCCCCCCTATACCAACGCCCTCTATAATAAAGTTATTAACCCCTATCCTGCCGATCCCGGACCTCGCCGCAACTAAATAAATAGTTTAACCCCCTAAACCGCCGCTCCCGGACCCCGCCGCAACCTATATTAAACTTATTAACCCCTAATCTGCCCCCCCTACACCGTCGCCACCTATAATAAATCTATTAACCCCTATCCTGCCCCCCCCTACACCGACGCCACTGTAATAAAATTATTAACCCCTAAACCTAAGTCTAACCCTAGCCCCCCCTAACTTAAATATTAATTAAATAAATCTAAATAATATTTCTCTTATTAACTAAATTAATTCTATTTAAAACTAAATACTTACCTTTAAAATAAACCCTAATATAGCTACACTATAAATAATAATTATATTGTAGCTATTTTAGGATTTATTTTTATTTTACAGGCAACTTTCAATTTATTTTAACTAGGTACAATAGCTATTAAATAGTTATTAACATTAAACATTAAACATTAAAAAACATTAAAAAAATGCCCTACCCTATTCTAAATTAAAAAAGTTCAAAGCTCTTTTACCTTACCAGCCCTTAAAAGGGCCTTTTGCGGGGCATGCCCCAAAGAATTCAGCTCTTTTGCCTGTAAAAGAAAAAGAAAAACCCCCACCAACATTCAAACCCACCACCCACATACCCCTAATCTAACCCAAACCAATAGAATGGAACAGCCAATAGAATGCGAGCTCAATCTGATTGGCTGATTGGATCAGCCAATCGGATTGAACTTCAATCTGATTGGCTGATTCAATCAGCCAATCAGATTTTTCCTACCTTAATTCCGATTGGCTCCTATCAGCCAATTGGAATTGAAGGGACGCCATCTTGGATGACGTCCCTTAAAGGAATATCCATTCGTTGGTAGTCGTCTGGAAGAAGAGGATGGCTCCGCGTCGGCTCATCTGAAGATGCCTCCGCTCCGGATGGATGAAGATTGAAGACGCCGCTTGGAAGATGACATTGCCCGGATGGAAGACTTCTTCAGCGCCGCCTGGATGATGACTTCATCGGATGGAAGATTTCTTCAGCGTCCCTTGGATGATGACTTCTGCCACTCTGGATCTCCTCTTCGGTTCCATCGATGGTCGGCTGGCTGAAGACAACTAAAGGTAGGATGATCTTCAGGGGAGTAGTGTTAGGTTTTTTTAAGGGGGGTTTGGGTTAGATTAGGGGTATGTGGGTGGTGGGTTTTAATGTTGGGGGGGTTGTATTTTTCTTTTACAGGCAAAAGAGCTGAATTCTTTGGGGCATGCCCCGCAAAAGGCCCTTTTAAGGGCTGGTAAGGTAAAAGAGCTTTGAACTTTTTTATATTAGAATAGGGTAGGGCATTTTTTTATTTTGGGGGGCTTTGTTATTTTATTAGGGGGCTTATATTAGGTGTAAGTAGCTTAAAATTGTTGTAATATGTTTTAAATGTTTGTAACTTATTTTTTTTTATTTTTTGTAACTTAGCTTTTTTTATTTTTTGTACTTTAGTTAGTTTATTTAATTTAATTTAATTGTAGTTATTTGTAGCTAATTTATTTAATTAATGTAATGATAGTGTAGTGTTAGGTTTAATTGTAACTTAGGTTAGGATTTATTTTACAGGTAATTTGTATTTCTTTTAGCTAGGTAGTTATTAAATAGTTAATAACTATTTAATAACTATTCTAACTAGCTAAAATAAATACAAAGTTACCCGTAAAATAAATATAAATCCTAAAATAGCTACAATTTAATTATTAATTACATTGCATCTATCTTAGGGTTTATTTTACAGGTAAGTATTTAGTTTTAAATAGGAATAATTTATTTAAGTATAGTGTAGTGTTAGGTGTAATTGTAACTTAGGTTAGTTTTTATTTTACAGGTAAATGTATCTTTATTTTAGCTAGGTAGCTATTAAATAGTTAATAACTATTTAATAGCTATTAATAGCTATTGTACCTAGGGCGGCGCTATAGGGGGGGCAGGATAGGGGTTACTAGGTATAATGTAGGTGGCGGCGGTGTCCGGGAGCGGCGGTTTAGGGGTTAATACGTTTATTATAGTTGCGGCGGTTTAGGGGTTAATAACTTTATTTAGTTGCAGGGGGCTCCGGGGGCGCCGGTATAGGGGGTAGAACAGTGTAGTTAGTATAGGTGCTTAGTGACAGGCTAGCAATAAAGCTGGGAAAAAGCCGAAGAGCAGCAAGATCGGATGAGTGATAACTCTCCCAGTCCGCTGCTCATCACCCTGTACTTGGTGCGTGGCTTTTTTTTTTTTTTTTTTTTTAAATGGCTTTATTAGGTTATTCAAAAAGCAGTACAGAGCCAACTAAAATACAAGAAAAACATATCTAACAATGTCATACAGGGAATGTTCATTACAGTTCCATTTGCACTCATATCCTAGGGAATCGGCATCCAATAAAGCTTTTTAGTCCAGTCTCTTATAGAAATAGTGTTTATAAAAGCAGGGTAATCCGTATATATATGTTATATTTTCTCATTGCAGTGCTTATACTCAGTGTCTAATGATTCGCTTTAAATTATTTCCTGTATGACAATCTGAGAACTCCCGTGCTTATTACATAACAACATAACCATCATTTTCTTTCATGTAATTAGCAAGAGTCCATGAGCTAGTGACGTATGGGATATACATTCCTACCAGGAGGGGCAAAGTTTCCCAAACCTCAAAATGCCTATAAATACACCCCTCACCACACCCACAATTCAGTTTTACAAACTTTGCCTCCTATGGAGGTGGTGAAGTAAGTTTGTGCTAGATTCTACGCAGCAGGTTGGAGCCCGGTTTTCCTCTCAGCGTGCAGTGAATGTCAGAGGGATGTGAGGAGAGTATTACCTATTTGAATTCAATGATCTCCTTCTATGGGGTCTATTTCATAGGTTCTCTGTTATTGGTCGTAGAGATTCATCTCTTACCTCCCTTTTCAGATCGACGATATACTCTTATTTATATACCATTACCTCTGCTGATTTTCGTTTCAGTACTGGTTTGGCTTTCTACAACATGTAGATGAGTGTCCTGGGGTAAGTAAATCTTATTTTCTGTGACACTCTAAGCTATGGTTGGAAAATCGCTGCCTGGGGCTGGAGCTACCAAAGCTAAGTGTATCTACTGTAAACTTATGGTATCTGTTCCTCCAGCTGTTGTTTGTACTGTTTTGTCATGACAAACTGTTAATGCAGATAATATTTCCTTTAGTACTGTTACATTACCTGTTGCTGTTCTGTCAACATCTAATACTCAGAGTGTTCCTGATAACATAAGAGATTTTGTTTCTAAATCCATTAAGAAGGCTATGTCTGTTATTCCTCCTTCTAGTAAACGTAAAAAGTCTTTTAAAACTTCTCATTTTTCAGATGAATTTTTAAATGAACATCATCATTCTGATTCTGATAATGGTTCTTCTGGTTCAGAGGATTCTGTCTCAGAGGTTGATGCTGATAAATCTTCATATTTATTTAAAATGAAATGTATTCGTTCTTTACTTAAAGAAGTCCTAATTGCATTAGAAATTGAGGATTCTGGTCCTCTTGATACTAAATCTAAACGTTTAGATAAGGTTTTAAATCTCCTGTAGTTATTCCAGAAGTTTTTCCTGTCCCTAGTGCTATTTCTGAATTAATTTCCAGGGAATGGAATAATTTGGGTAATTCATTTACTCCTTCTAAACGTTTTAAGCAATTATATCCTGTGCCATCTGACAGATTAGAGTTTTGGGACAAAATCCCTAAAGTTGATGGGGCTGTCTCTACTCTTGTTAAGCGTACTACTATTCCTACGGCAGATGGTACTTCCTTAAGGATCCTTTAGATAGGAAAATTGAATCCTTTCTAAGAAAAGCTTACTTGTGTTCAGGTAATCTTCTTAGACCTGCTATATCTTTAGCGGATGTTGCTGCAGCTTCATCTTTTGGTTAGAAGCTTTAGCGCAACAAGTAACAGATCATAATTCTCATAGCATTTTTATTCTTCAACATGCTAATAATTTTATTTGTAATGCCATCTTTGATATCATTAGAGTTGATGTCAGGTATATGTCTTTAGCTATTTTAGCTAGAAGAGCTTTATGGCTTAAGACTTGGAATGCTGATATGTCTTCTAAGTCTACTCTGCTTTCCCTTTCTTTCCAGGGTAATAATCGTTTTTGTTCCTTTCGTCACAACAAGGAACAAAAACCTGATCCTTCATCCTCAGGAGCGGTATCAGTTTGGAAACCATCTCCAGTCTGGAATAAATCCAAGCCTTTTAGAAAACCAAAGCCAGCTCCCAAGTCCACATGAAGGTGCGGCCCTCATTCCAGCTCAGCTGGTAGGGGGCAGATTACGTTTTTTCAAAGAAATTTGGTTCAATTCCTTTCACAATCTCTGGATTCAGAACATTGTTTCAAAAGGGTACAGAATTGGCTTCAAGATAAGGCCTCCTGCAAAAAGATTTTTTCTTTCCCGTGTCCCAGTAAACCTAGCTAAGGCTCAAGCATTTCTGAAATGTGTTTCAGATCTAGAGTTGGCTGGAGTAATTATACCAGTTCCAGTTCTGGAACAGGGGCTGGGGTTTTATTCAAATCTCTTCATTGTACCAAAGAAGGAGAATTCCTTCAGACCAGTCCTGGATCTAAAAATATTGAATCGTTATGTAAGGATACCAACATTCAAAATGGTAACTGTAAGGACTATCCTGCCTTTTGTTCAGCAAGAGCATTATATGTCCACAATAGATTTACAGGATGCATATCTGCATATTCCGATTCATCCAGATCACTATCAGTTTCTGAGATTCTCTTTTCTAGACAAGCATTACCAGTTTTTGGCTCTACCGTTTGGCCTAGCTACAGCTCCAAGAATTTTTACAAAGGTTCTCGGTGCCCTTCTGTCTGTAATCAGAGAACAGGGTATTGTGGTATTTCCTTATTTGGACGATATCTTGGTACTTGCTCAGTCTTCACATTTAGCAGAATCTCATACAAATCGACTTGTGTTGTTTCTTCAAGATCATGGTTGGAGGATCAATTTACCAAAAAGTTCATTGATTCCTCAGACAAGGGTAACCATTTTAGGTTTTCAGATAGATTCAGTGTCCATGACTCTGTCTTTGACAGACAAGAGACGTCTAAAGTTGATATCAGCTTGTCGAAACCTTCAGTCACAATCATTCCCTTCGGTAGCTTTATGCATGGAAATTCTAGGTCTTATGACTGCAGCATCGGACGCGATCCCCTTTGCTCGTTTTCACATGCGACCTCTTCAGCTCTGTATGCTGAACCAGTGGTGCAGGGATTACACAAAGATATCTCAATTAATATATTTAAGACCGATTGTACGACACTCTCTGAGGTGGTGGACAGATCACCATCGTTTAGTTAAGGGGGCTTCTTTTGTTCTTCCGACCTGGACTGTAATTTCAACAGATGCAAGTCTGACAGGTTGGGGAGCTGTTTGGGGGTCTCTGACAGCACAAGGGGTTTGGGAATCTCAGGAGGTGAGATTACCAATCAATATTTTGGAACTCCGTGCAATTTTCAGAGCTCTTCAGTCATGGCCTCTTCTAAAGAGAGAATCGTTCTTTTGTTTCCAGACAGACAATGTCACAACTGTGGCATACATCAATCATCAAGGAGGGACTCACAGTCCTCTGGCTATGAAGGAAGTATCTCGAATTCTGGTATGGGTGGAATCCAGCTCCTGTCTAGTTTCTGCGGTTCATATCCCAGGGATAGACAATTGGGAAGCGGATTATCTCAGCCGCCAAACGTTACATCCGGGCGAATGGTCTCTTCACCCAGAGGTATTTCTTCAGATTGTTCAAATGTGGGGACTTCCAGAAATAGATCTGATGGCCTCTCATCTAAACAAGAAACTTCCCAGGTATCTGTCCAGATCCAGGGATCCTCAAGCGGAAGCAGTGGATGCATTGTCACTTCCTTGGAAGTATCATCCTGCCTATATCTTTCCACCTCTAGTTCTTCTTCCAAGAGTAATCTCCAAGATTCTGAAGGAATGCTCGTTTGTTCTGCTGGTAGCTCCAGCATGGCCTCACAGGTTTTGGTATGCAGATCTTGTCCGGATGGCTACTTGCCAACCGTGGACTCTTCCGTTAAGACCAGACCTTTTGTTGCAAGGTCCTTTTTTTCCATCAGGATCTCAAATCCTTAAATTTAAAGGTATGGAGATTGAACGCTTGATTCTTAATCAAAGAGGTTTCTCTGACTCTGTGATTAATACTATGTTACAGGCTCGTAAATCTGTATCTAGGGAGATATATTATAGAGTCTGGAAGATTTATATTTCTTGGTGTCTTTCTCATCATTTTTCCTGGCATTCTTTTAGAATTCTGTGAATTTTACAATTTCTTCAGGATGGTTTGGATAAAGGTTTGTCTGCAAGTTCCTTGAAAGGACAAATCTCTGCTCTTTCTATTCTTTTTCACAGAAAGATTGCTAATCTTCCTGATATTCATTGTTTTGTACAAGCTTTGGTTCGTATAAAACCTGTCATTAAGTCAATTTCTCCTCCTTGGAGTTTGAATTTGGTTCTGGGGGCTCTTCAAGCTCCTCCGTTTGAACCTATGCATTCGTTGGACATCAAATTACTTTCTTGGAAAGTTTTGATCCTTTTGGCTATCTCTTCTGCCAGACGAGTTTCTGAGTTATCTGCTCTTTCTTGTGAGTCTCCTTTTCTGATTTTTCATCAGGATAAGGCGGTGTTGCGAACTTCTTTTAAATTTTTTCCTAAGGTTGTGAATTCTAACAACATTAGTAGAGAAATTGTGGTTCCTTCATTGTGTCCTAATCCTAAGAATTCTAAGGAGAGATCATTGCATTCTTTGGATGTTGTTAGAACTTTGAAATATTATGTTGAAGCTACTAAGAATTTCCGAAAGACTTCTAGTCTATTTGTTATCTTTTCCGGTTCTAGGAAAGGTCAGAAGGCCTCTGCCATTTCTTTGGCATCTTGGTTGAAATCTTTAATTCATCATGCTTATGTTGAGTCGGGTAAAACTCCGCCTCAAAGGATTACAGCTCATTCTACTAGGTCAGTTTCTACTTTCTGGGCGTTTAGGAATGAAGCTTCGGTTGATCAGATTTGCAAAGCAGCAACTTGGTCTTCTTTGCATACTTTTACTAAATTCTACCATTTTGATGTGTTTTCTTCTTCTGAAGCTGTTTTTGGTAGAAAAGTACTTCAGGTAGCTGTTTCAGTTTGAATCTTCTGCTTATAATTTAAACTTTATTTTGGGTGTGGATTATTTTTCAGCGGAATTGGCTGTCTTTATTTTATCCCTCCCTCTCTAGTGACTCTTGCGTGGAAAGATCCACATCTTGGGTAGTCATTATCCCATACGTCACTAGCTCATGGACTCTTGCTCATTACATGAAAGAAAACATAATTTATGTAAGAACTTACCTGATAAATTCATTTCTTTCATATTAGCAAGAGTCCATGAGGCCCACCCTTTTTTGTGGTGGTTATGATTTTTTTGTATAAAGCACAATTATTCCAATTCCTTATTTTTTATGCTTTCGCACTTTTTTCTTATCACCCCACTTCTTGGCTATTCGTTAAACTGATTTGTGGGTGTGGTTAGGGGTGTATTTATAGGCATTTTGAGGTTTGGGAAACTTTGCCCCTCCTGGTAGGAATGTATATCCCATACGTCACTAGCTCATGGACTCTTGCTAATATGAAAGAAATGAATTTATCAGGTAAGTTCTTACATAAATTATGTTATTCAACATTCTCGGGTGTTATAACATACACCCCAGTGAAACTTTAATTTTGTCGTGCACCAAAACTATCAATGCATGACAGCGAAAATTAAAGAGAGAAAGCAAGGTCTAAGGATAAGAGAACAATATAGAAGAAGAGGAGGAGAAAAGAGAGGGAAGGAAGAAGAAAGAAAAAAAAAAGGGGGGGGGGACACACACCGGGCCTTTCCATCTTTAGTCTGGAAAAATTAAGGGATATAGATTTAGTTTAGAATCCATGATGTCTAGTATAGACTGCCAGAATGGCTTTATCAGATCGCAGGACCACCAAATATGGAGAACCGTGCCGGAATCCCCACATCCCCTCCAACACCTCCCATCCGACTTCTTGTAAATTTTTCTAATTCTTATAGGTGTTAGGTACCAGCGTGATAAGTATTTATAATTGGTTTCCAGGGTCCTGGCAGATATAGATGCCTTATTGTGATTGCTAAATATTTTCTGCCACTCTGTTTCAGAGAGAGTCTGGTCCATTTCGAGGTTCCACTGTCTTATAAATGTAGGTGTAGCGGTCTCTTTGTGAGATGTCAAAAGTCTATACATGATCGAGATCAAATGTTTCGGAGAATGGGGCAGTAAGCAGATTGTTTCCAGTAGTGTCAACTGTCTGGTTATATTTTCGGCATTCTTATGTGTTAGTAAGTAGTGTTGTAATTGTCTATGAAAGTACCATGATATGTTCAGGCCTAGGTTGTCCAACTCCGTCAGGGTTCTAATTTGTGTTTTGTCCAGATGTGTCTGCTGTGCATTAGTAAATAAAATATCTGGGTTTTGAATAAAAGGCATCAGAGGAGAAGGGCTAGTGGAGACATGAGGGTGTTCAGCAAGGGTTTTGTCCCATTGTTGAAAGAATTCCCGTAGGAAGGGATATTGGTTTAGTACACTAGGTCTATTTTTATTTGAGATCCAACTCAAGGAACCCACGTTCTGTGCGCTCAGTAATGCTCTACCTATTTGAACCCATGTTCTGTCTCTTGAATTAATACTCCATTCTACTTGGTGCTGGAGGTTAGTGGCCTTCTTATACAGCACGAGATTTGGAATACCCAGCCCTCCCTTTTCCTTCGGTAAGTAAAGGGTTTTTTTTGCGACTCGTGGTCTCAATCCACCCCAGATGTATTCCTCCATAATTCCCTGAAGTTTTAAGAGATAATGGGCTGGAAATGGAATAGGAAGAGTCTGCAAGTAGTATAGAATGCGTGGAAGAATATTCATCTTGACTACTCCAATCCTGCCCAGCCAGGAGATTTTCTTATTCTTCCATGAAGAAAGGTCTCCCGTTATGGATGCTAGTAAATGCATATAATTTGCTTCATAGAGATTGTTTGTTTTGGGTGTTAAGTTGATTCCCAAGTATTTAAGTGTGTGTGTTTTTATACGTAGTTTACAGATATCTGGTATTTGGCACAAATCTGCCTGCGGCAGATTTAGGTGCGCGGCTTTTTAACAGCTTTATTGATAACTTAGGCGAAATTTTTCAGGTCCGCGGCGGTGATGGTAGGCGAGCTTAGGCGGGCGTATTGGTCTGGCGAAGGCAGGTAAAGTAGACGCGTTGATAACTACCCCCCATAGTATTGTGGATAGTACCTATAGGATAGAGTACTGGAAAAAATAGGATTTAGCAGCTACTAAATTCACCCTTAAAGCAATAGGGATTGTACATAGCGAGGATTTCTTCTTTTGTTGTGTTATATATATATATATATATATATATATATATATATATATATATATATATATATATATATATATATATATATATATATATATATATATATGCTCCATATGAAGCACTCACTGCTCTTTAATAACCTGTGTAAAAAAATCTCATGACCCTGCAACATGCACAGCCCTGGGTGCTCAATAGCACTCTCAGGGGCTGATTCATCAAGGGCCAAATACAGCTGTTTCTGTGCGAGCCTTAAGGCTTGCCAGAAACGGGAGTTAAGAAGTAGCAGTCTTAAGACCGCTGCTCCTTAACTCGTCCGCCACCTCTGTGGCGGCGGACAGCAATTCGCCATTCTCATACAATCGGGTTGATTGACACCCCCTGCTAACAGCCAATTGCCCGCAAATCTGTAGGGGGCTGCATTGCACAAGCAGTTCACCAGAACTGCTTGTGCAATGTTAAATGCCGACAGCGTATGCTGTCGTCATTTAGCGATGCGGGGCGGACATGATTCACTATAGCGAATTATGTCCGCCCGGGGTACGCTAAATCTACCCCTCAGGAAGCTGTACTGTCCCCAGAGTCCTAGGCAGTTAACCCCAGACAGGTCTGGGTGCAAGGCCCAGCTCTCAATCAAACAACTGGGAGCAAGTTAAGGGTGCACAGGGCCATGGGATGTGTACCCAGTCCAGTCTGAGAGTGCAGTCCCCTTCCGTGTTTTGTATGTGTCTAGGGTGATTACATAAGTCTATGCACCCTTCACTTGTTCCCAGTTTGTTTGATTGAGAGCTTGCATTGTTTGGCTGTTTAGGGACGTATTTTTTGGGGAGATACCTTGACATGGTACCTGGGATTGTCCCATTTGAGCAGATGCAGTAACTAACTCTTTCTTTTGTTTCTAGGTGAGTGCTGGACTTTCTCTGTGTGTTGTATTAATTTGTTTTGTAATTTTCCCTATGGGCCTTGCACCCAGACCTGTCTGGGGTTAACTGCCTGGGACTCTGGGAACAGTGCAGCTTCCTGAGAGTGCTATTAAGCACCCAGGGCTGTGCATGTTGAAGGGTCATGGGATATCTACCCAGTCCAGTCCGAGAGTGTAGTCCCCTTCCGTGTTCATATATATATATATATATATATATATATATATATATATATATATATATATATATATATATATATATATATATATATATATATATATATATATATATATAAATACATGCACACATACAAATCCACACACACCTTATCATATGACATATACTATATATCTTAAATCACATTTTTATTAATAAAATAGATAGATAGATGATAAATAGATAGATAGAATATAGATAGATAGATTAAACTTAAAATAAATATAGTTATAGACTTTGAGAAGAACGCTATTTCTTCTATTTCCTTAGCGCACCTTCGGCTTAGCACTCAAGTGAAAGCCAGAATCTGCGTTTTGTAGCGCTTCCTATAGATGTCTACTAGGTGAGGTATTTAGCGCGGCCGCACTATCCGACCTCCAGATGTTAGCGCGCCCAAGGTTTTCTTTCGAGAAGTACCATTTTACTTTCACACCTGTAATATGGAAGTAAAAATGTGAGTGCTGTGGATTGTGTTCTAGAGGTGTTAGCGCACCATAGCGCTAACCTTTTTATGCTCCACTTGTAATCTAGACCTATGTGTGTAACCCATTATAAGGGGGTCGAAAAAAATATTTCTAAACAAAACTCTATAATGAAATAGAGTATTTTATTTTCACATTACAATGTCCCTGTAACTGTAGGGTACATGTGCATTTTTTTATTATATTTTCCTTACACATGGTTAAATGTTCTATGTAACAATGAATTATTGCATACATTTGTATTACTGTTATAATATTGTTTTACTCTGCGCTTACATGTGTGCATTCCATTTACAGAGGTTAAATAATTTCATCAGTGATTCATATACATGATGATTTATTAGGCAATTCTGTAGAATTCATAATATAGCCTTAGGTACCAAGTGATATGATGCTGAATATGATTACTAATATTCTGGGTGAATCATGGTCATTTCATTGACTTATGTTTCTTCACCAGATCACATGAAATGTACATCACAGTTTACCTTGTTGTTAGGGCAAATATTTAATCTACCCAGATTGCAATTTCTAGACTTTAAACTCTTAAAGGGATAGGAAAGTGAAAATTAAACTTGCATGATTCAGATAGAGCCTGTCATTTTAAGACACTTTTAAATTCACTTCTATTTCCAAATGTGCTTTGTTCTCTTATGCCTAGATTTAGAGTTCTGCGTTAGCCGTCAAAACCAGCGTTAGGGGGTCCTAACGCTGGTTTTTACCGCCCGCTGGTATTTAGAGTCGTGTAGGTAAGGGTCTAACACTCACTTTCCAGCCGCGACTTTTCCATACCGCAGATCCCCCTACGCCATTTGTGTATCCTATCTTTTCAATGGGATCTTTCTAACGCCGGTATTTAGAGTCTTGGCTGAAGTGAGCGTTAGAAATCTAACGACAAAACTCCAGCCGCAGAAAAAAGCCAGGAGTTAAGAGCTTTCTGGGCTAACGCCGGTTCATAAAGCTCTTAACTACTGTGCTCTAAAGTACACTAACACCCATAAACTACCTATGTACCCCTAAACCGAGGTCCCCCCACATCGCCGCCACTCTATTCAAATTTTTTAACCCCTAATCTGCCGACCGCACACCGCCGCCATCTATGTTAAGCCTTATCTACCCCTAATCTGCTGCCCCTAACACCGCCGACCCCTATATTATATTTGTTAACCCCTAATCTGCCTCCCCCAACGTCGCCACCACCTACCTACAATTATTAACCCCTAATCTGCCGACCGGACCTCACCGCTACTATAATAAATGTATTAACCCCTAATCCGCCTCACTCCCACCTCAAAAACCCTATAATAAATAGTATTAACCCCTAATCTGCCCTCCCTAACATCACCGACACCTAACTTCAAGTATTAACCCCTAATCTGCCGACCGGACCTCGCCGCTACTCTATTAAATTTATTAACCCCTAAAGCTAAGTCTAACCCTAACCCTAACACCCCCCTAAGTTAAATATAATTTAAATCTAACAAAATAAATTAACTCTTATTAAATAAATTAATCCTATTTAAAGCTAAATACTTACCTGTAAAATAAATCCTAATATAGCTACAATATAAATTATTTTATTTTAGGATTTATATTTATTTTACAGGCAACTTTGTAATTATTTTAACCAGGTACAATAGCTATTAAATAGTTAATAACTATTTAATAGCTACCTAGTTAAAATAATTACAAAATTACCTGTAAAATAAATCGTAACCTAAGTTACAATTAAACCTAACACTACACTATCAATAAATTAATTACATAAAATTATTAGAAACAAGTTTGAGCAATGGCACTACACTTGGACACACTCCCCAATGTGTATACGGTGGTTGGTCACAATTAGTTATTGTAAAGTATTTCTGTAATGTGGAAGGGAGGGGTGCTACCGCACAAAAGATACATTAACACTGAAAGTGGAGGTGATAAAGTCACTTCCACGAAAGAATGCGGATGAAGCACTCACTGTCTAGACCACTGGGCGGCGTAAAATTCCTGAGTATAAAACTTAACTTTTATTTAATATTAATAAAAATAAGGGAGAAGGGGGAAACATAAACAATTAAAAACCTAGGGTAGAGTAGTCATGTATAGATTCCTTAATATACAAAAATTGTATAAATAGGCCTTTGGGGTATGATAGCCCAAATAGTAATATTACGGTATGATCTATACATAGATCACTGTGGCAACAAGGCTCAATTAAGTAAAACTTGAGTAAATGTTGCGTAGGTTAGTATAAGACACAAGAGTGAGGGATTACTTCTTGTTGCAACTAATTGAAGGTTGTTTGATCACAGTAATTATTTTAATATTGAGTGAGATAACTAGTCAATTGAATACTGACATAGTGCACTTATATAAGTATTACTGTAATCCCTGATATGAGTTTGTAATTTATTTGAAGTGACAGTCACATGTGAAATAATATGCACAAGAAATAATGGGATGATATGGGTTGTCCAGTGAAGTAAACAATATGTGTGTTACAGTGTTGGGCTTTAATTTATATATAAGATACCTAGGTGTTATAACTAACAATGTTATTGATCCAGGTACTAAATATGGTATTGATGTGAATAACTTGAAATAACTAGTATTGTTCTAAGTATATTGTATCCAGTCTAGAGGTGTATATTTCCCATCATCTGGTAGTATTGTATTCACCAGAGTATGGTTAATTTTATTCGTTCACTGTTTGCAAATTCTTGCTATAGCGAGTGCCTAATATAACAATGAACTACCAGTCTAAGGTTGGTATCTGAATACAGTCTATCTCATAAAAACAGACCTCTGTGAAGTACAACTAGATTGATTCACTTATAGTTCCCTGAAAAGTCAGTAGCATAGAGGTTTATGTTAAATAAAAGTAATTTTCATAAACTAAAAGGTCCCAACAGTAATATTGTAATAGTACGTGATCGTTTGGTCTGGAATAGATTCACATTAGTAGTAACCTTAATATTGGATATTGTCAAAATATTATTGTTTCGAACTTGAATGGGATCTGCTATATATATACCCAATATGTTTAACAATAGCTATTTGTGCATTGAAAAGGCACTTAATAATATGCACTATCACGTCAGAGCAGCAGTGTATATGTTTTCGTGATATATTTTAAGTAGTAAATGTAATAGGTGACTTTGTTTTTATAAGCAGCAGTGATTTTGCTACAGTAGTATCACTACAAATGCCAAGGTATAATGTTATGCAATAACGGTAGTTGTTATAATGATTAACTTCAATAATTGTGTTGCAGTAGTATCGCTACAAGTACCAAAGTATATTCTTATGTAACAGTGATCATTGATATGACAATGAACTTTGTTTCTTATAGGCGGTAGTGATGTTACTACAAGTGCCCAGGTATAGTCTTCTGCAGCAATGGTGGTTAAATAAAATAATTAACTTTGGTTCTGTAGGTAGTAATGGTATTGCTATAGTAGTATCGCTACAGGTACCAGAGTATAGTATTGTGCAACAACGGTAGTGACTGTAATGATTAACTTAAGTTCCATAAGCATTGATAATATTGCTTTAATAGTATCACTATCGGTACCTAACTGTAGTATTCTGCAGCAATAGTAGCTGATATAATGATTGACTTAGACTCTATAAGCAGCAATAATGTTGCTGCAGTAATATCGCTACGAGTGCCACAGTAAAATATTGCTGTAAATAATTTAAAACACTTGTGAGATGTATTTACATGCTGTTTAAATTGTCTGTTCTATTCACAAGATAATTATAAAACTGCAGACGAGTAGTTAATTGTGTTTGTTTGCTATTATAAATCTGTTTGTGTGTTGCCTGATCTTACAGCAGATTATTATGTTTTGATTTGGCTATTAGTATTGGCTAGCTCGGTTTCACACGTAAAAAACCCTTTTAGGATACAACTAAATTAGTTAACATATAATTCGCTGGGATATCGGGAGGTCATTAGTTTGTATTCTATCATAAATAAAGTTTACTGTGGTTATCAGTATGGGGGTGACCCTCTCAATACCCGTTCCCAATGATTTAACAACAAAGATACCCTATTGTTGCCAATGTGCCGCGATTTGAAGTAAAGAACTACTCATTCCTAATATTTAAAAAAAGAGCTGACAATGCTCTAACACTACACCTAACGCGTTTTGCCCGTACAGGGCTTTATCAAAGGCGGCGGGCCGCCCGTCTCTGTGGAATTTAAACCCGTTACCAACCGGAAATGCCGCCTCTGTCGTTTTCTGATTGGGCATTTCTTAGGATACTCCATGTTCTCACCGATCGGTGCTATAGGTCCCGGATGTTTTAAGGAGGATATATGTAATTGGTTTTTAAGGGGGAATACGCTCACTTGTTTCATAAAAGTCAATCTATTATGTATTTAGTGTTATGCACATAAATAAGTTTATCCCTTTATTCGAGTATGAGTGTTTTCTATTTGCCCATCATGTCATCTGGGATATATTGTAGAAGTTTATGTAGTTGTATACAGAGGAAATTCTGTTCCTGAAATTATATTAGTGCCTAGTAAATGTATGTCTTTAATAAGATATATGTACTAAATATAAATTATTATTCTCGAATAATTTGTATTAGATTTTCTATTGTAAATAAATGGAAATACCAATTAAAAAGTCAGATAATTTGATGATGTAACCTCATGAATCCTATACGCTGGATTTGCTTCATAATATTGGAATTACCATATCTGTATTTAATTTTAGGCTGTTTATCATAATCACTAGCTTCTATAGGTTACAGGATTCTACTGAGAGTTCACACTTTGAATTTAAGGTCTTAGACAGCTAGTAGACTGGAGATTTTAAGTTTAAGATCAAGCATTTAGGCTTGTGATGTTCTTATTACTCCTTCAGCTATCGTTATAAATGTATCTGATTTATTATTGTAGAGATGTGTTACTTCTCCCAGTTTAGTCCTGAAATTACAGTTAATGTTCAATGTGTAAGATTTGTATTTTTAGGATTATTGTTTCACATGTTATAGTCCTCCAGGAAAGGGGACTAATTGATAGGACAAGACATAAATAGGTAAAATGAAGGATCGCAATGGAATAGGGAAGGGCATACTTTCCTACATAATTTTGTGTTCCAAGATTTTGTTTATTGTGTGAAAACGTATGACATGTGGATTGGAAATTATAATTGGAAATAGATATTGATATATTGTTCTTATTGATTGTGATCATATAATTATTTCGGTTTCTCCATTGATAGTGGGATTGTGGTGTTCAGAAAACATTTACACAGAGAATTTTTGAATCAAGTACGTAATTGATTCTTCTTTTCTCCATATTCTATAAGAAAGTGAAATAATTATTTTGTTCATTCAGACCTGTTGGGTGTACTGAATTAAGTAAGTATATCCATCTGCTTTCTGCTCATAACAGAGCAGTTTCGAGGTCTCCTCCTCTTATTCCTAGGGTCACTTTTTCTATGCCCCAACAATGAATATCTTCTTGTTTCAAATTGTGGTATTCCAGGAAGTGTGTTGCTACACTACTGATGGATTTACCGTCTGATTTGTCCTTTGCTGCATTTTTGATGTTCCTTAGGTGTTCCATTAGCCTGGTTCTTAATTTTCTAGTCTTCATACCGACATAGTATTTGTCACATGTACATTGGAGTACATAGATTACCCCTTCAGTTTGACAGCTGATATATCTCCTGATTTTGTGTATTTTACCAAATCGATCCGTGATGCTGGTGGTTTTCTTAATGTGTTTGCAAGTACTGCAATTTCCACATTTATGGCATCCTGGATTAAATGCAGTTTTTGTCTTCTTGCGTTGGAAATGGCTGCTAGTTAATAGATCTTATAAATTCTTGGTTCGTCTGTAACTTATAGCAGGTCTATTTCCTAGACATCTCTTTAAGGTAGGATCAGTCATTAAGATATCCCAGTGTTTGGATATTATTTGTACTACTTCAGAGGTTTGTGAATTATAAGTAAGGAACAACCTGGGTTTATTGTCACTCGTTTTAGTTTTTTTGTATAAAAGTTCTTGTCTTTTGGATCTCTGAGCTCTAAATTTGGCTTGTTTGATTTTCCTTTTACTGTAGTCTCTTTCTATTAACAGTGAAGTTACTTGTTTGGCTTGTTTTTGAAATGTGTTATCTTCCGAGCAGTTCCTCCTGACTCTGAGAAATTCACCCGTTGGTAAACCTCGAATGGTACCTGGTGCGTGCGCACTAGTGCTGTATAGAAGACTGTTGGTTGCCGTGTGTTTTCTATACAGATCCGTTTGAATATTGCCTTCAGGATCTTTTTTAATAGTTAAGTCTAAGAAGTTGATTTCACTCTGACTGACTTCATATGTTAGTTTGATATTTAAGTTGTTTCTATTCAATATATTCAGGAATGTCAGAAGTTCTTCTTGGGTTCCTTCCCAGATGAAAAAAATGTCATCTATGTACCTTATCCACATGGGTATAAGGTCTGTATATATATTGTTGATATCAGAAAAAACTTCTTCTGCCTCCCACCATCCTAAAAAGAGATTGGCATAGGTCGGGGCACAAGCTGTGCCCATGGCAGTGCCCCGAACCTGTAGATAGTGTTGGTTGTCAAAAATGAATGTATTCTTAGTTAATACAAATTCCAATAAATTAAGGATGAAGTCGTCGTGTGGTTTGCCCTCTTCAGATTTCTGTTCTAAAAAATAGCGAACTGCTTGTAAACCATCTTTATGTTGGATTGATGTATAAAGTGACTCGACGTCCGTTGTTACCAGCCATGTTGATTTGTTCAAAGAGATATTGTTTAATCTTTAAAGGACCTGCATGGTATCTTGAACGTATGAGGGAAGCTCAGCAACATAATCTCTTAATCGAAAATCTATATATTCACTTGCTCTTTCAGTGAGGCATCCAATACCGGAGACAATAGGTCTTCCTGGTGGAGTTTCTCGGTTCTTGTGTATCTTCGGTATGAGATAAAATGTTGCAGTCTTTGGTTTAGTCACGTTGAGATATTTTTTCTCTTTTTCATTAATGATACCTTCATACGCTGCCTCAGTGATCAGTTTGTTATATTTCCTATGAATATTGGTTATTGGGTTATTAAAGAGTTTCATATAGCAGCTTGTATCCTTTAGTTGTCTGTATACTTCCTTTAAGTATAACGGGAGGGGCCAGATTACAATGTTACCACCCTTGTCTGAGTTCCTAATGACAACTTCATCCCATTGTTACATCTCTTGTAATGCCTGTCTCTCTTTATAGGTCAGATTATTAGCTTTTGGAGGTATATTCAAACTGGTAATCTCATTGCAAACCATCTCATTGAATATGTCTAATTGTGGGGCATTTACATTTTGCGGTACAAAGGTAGATTTATTATGGATCTTATTTCTACATTTTGTTTATACTAGGATCATTTTCATCTAGCAAACTCTGTAGATCTTGAATTGTTTGAATTTCCTCTGAATTCCAACCCCATTCAGGTTCTTTATCAGTGAAGAATTTTTTTAGGAGCAATTTCTGTATATATAGTTGAATGTCTTTTATGACTTCAAACTTATCTACTGTTTGTGATGGACAAAATGAGAGTCCCTTTGATAATACAGAGATGTGACTTTCTGAGAGTTGGTTGTCAGACAGATTAATCATTCTTAATGATTCAGATGTATTTGGGAGAATGGGCTGGGGGTCCTCTTGTATTGGTTCCCATTATTCTGATGGTTCGATTGTTGAAATGTCCTCCCTCTTGCAGGCTTTTTGTTTTTTCCTCCCCCCTCTTCTGGTTTTTCTTCTTCCCCACCTGATTCTAAAAAATCCTTCCTCTTGTTCCGACTTGAGGACCTTGGGGCTAGTGTAGTTGTTTTATTGGGGATGGGAGTTGCAATGCCAGAGCTGCCTTCCTCTCTGTCTGTGTCTGATACGTCACTCTCTACAATAGTTACCTTTGGATTGTTATTCGGCTGTCTATAGAATGATCTATTTTGCCATTTGTATACTTTGTTATTACTAAAGTCATTGATGTCTCTGTTCAGTTTTCCTTGTTTAGTATTTTTCAGTTCTAGTTCGTATTTATCTAATTCCTTCTGATAGGTTTTATATGATTTTTCAAATTCTGGATTATCTTGGAATTGTTTTAATATTTCATTTTGTTCTTGTATTTTAGTTTCCAATAGATCATATTCGGATTGGTCATTCTTCATGAGTATTCTCATTAGTTTTGTGGAGCATTCTGAGAGTGCTTCCTCCCATTCTGTACTTAGTTGTTGATTTTTAAATTCATATGCCGGGAACAACTGAATTCTTAGGCCTCTTGGTATAAGTTTCTTTTGAATATATTTTTCGAAAAAATGACGATTCCACCATACTTTATCTTAATCTTGATCGGAACAGCCAATAGAATGCGAGCTCAATCTGATTGGCTGTTGGATCAGCCAATCGGATTGAACTTGAATCTGATTGGCTGATTTCATCAGCCAATCAGAATTTTCCTACCTTAATTCCGATTGGCTGATAGAATCCTATCAGCCAATCGGAATTCGAGGGACACCATCTTGGATGACGTCCCTTAAAGGAACCTTCATTCTGTGTTAGGACGTCGGAAGAAGAGGATGGATCCGCGCCAAAGGTCTTGAAGATGGAGCCGCTCGTCGTCGGATGGAAGAAGATAGAAGATGCCGCTTGGATGAAGATGTCTACCGGTCCGGATCTCCTCTTCTGCCCGCATAGGATGAAGACTTCTGCCCGATGATGGACCTCTTCAGCTGCCGCTTGGATCAAGACTTCAGCCCAATGATGGACGTCTTCAGTCCCCGCTTGGGCTTGGATGAAGACTTCGGAGCCTGGACCGATCGGTGATACCCGGCGTGGTGAAGATAAGGTAGGATGATCTTCAGGGGCTTAGTGTTAGGTTTATTTAAGGGGGGTTTGGGTTCGATTAGGGGTATGTGGGTTGTGGGTTGTAATGTTGGGGGGGGGGTATTGTATGTTTTTTTACAGGCAAAAGGGCTGTTTTCTTTGGGGGCATGCCCCTCAAAAGGCCCTTTTAAGGGCTGGTAAGGTAAAAGAGCTTTTCTATTTTAATTTTAGAATAGGGTAGGGCATTTTTTTATTTTGGGGGGCTTTGTTATTTTATTAGGGGGCTTAGAGTAGGTGTAATTAGCTTAAAATTGTTGTAATATTTTTCTAATGTTTGTAAATTATTTTTTTATTTTTTGTAACTTAGTTCTTTTTTTATTTTTTGTACTTTAGTTAGTTTATTTAATTGTATTTATTTGTAGGTATTTTATGTAATTAATTTATTGATAGTGTAGTGTTAGGTTTAATTGTAACTTAGGTTAGGATTTATTTTACAGGTAATTTTGTAATTATTTTAACTAGGTAGCTATTAAATAGTTATTAACTATTTAATAGCTATTGTACCTGGTTAAAATAATTACAAAGTTGCCTGTAAAATAAATATAAATCCTAAAATAGCTACAATATAATTATAATTTATATTGTAGCTACATTAGTGTTTATTTTACAGGTAAGTATTTAGCTTTAAATAGGATTAATTTATTTAATAAGAGTTAATTTATTTCGTTAGATAAAAATTATATTTAACTTAGGGGGGTGTTAGTGTTAGGGTTAGACTTAACTTTAGGGGTTAATAAATTTAATAGAGTAGCGGCGAGGTCCGGTCGGCAGATTAGGGGTTAATACTTGAAGTTAAGTGTCGGCGATATTAGGGAGGGCAGATTAGGGGTTAATACATTTATTATAGTAGCGGTGAGGTCCGGTCGGCAGATTAGGGGTTAATTATTGTAGGTAGCTGGCGGCGACGTTGTGGGGGGCAGATTAGGGGTTAATAAATATAATATAGGGGTCGGCGGTGTTAGGGGCAGCAGATTAGGGGTACATAGGTATAATGTAGGTTGCGGCGGTGTACGGAGAGGCAGATTAGGGGTTAAAAAAAATATGCAGGTGTCAGCGATAGCGAGGGCAGCAGATTAGGGGTTAATAAGTGTAAGGTTAGGGGTGTTTAGACTCGGGGTACATGTTAGGGTGTTAGGTGCAGACATAGGAAGTGTTTCCCCATAGGAAACAATGGGGCTGCGTTAGGAGCTGAACGCTGCTTTTTTGCAGGTGTTAGGTTTTTTTCCAGCTCAAACTGCCCCATTGTTTCCTATGGGGGAATCATGCACGAGCACGTTTTTGAAGCTGGCCGCGTCCGTAAGCACCGCTGGTATTGAGAGTTGCAGTGGCGGTAAATTATGCTCTACGCTCCTTTTTTGGAGCCTAACGCAGCCCTTCTTTGAACTCTAAATACCAGCGGTATTTAAAAGGTGTGGGGGGAAAAAAACAGCATTATCTACGCGGGTCGTTACCGACAAAACTCTAAATCTAGCCGTTAGTATCCCTTGTTGAAAAAGAATACGTACATACCCTACACGAGTGTTAGCTAGCTGCTAATTAGTGCCTGTACATATTTGTCTCTTGTGATTGGCTAACTAAATGTGTTCAGCTAGCTGTCAATGTTCCTTCAGCAAATGATAACAGAAGAATGAAGCAAATTTGATAACAGAAGTAAATTGTAAAGTTGTTTATAATTGTATGTTTAATCCGAATCACAAAATAAATTTTTGGGGTTTCCTGTCCTTTTAAGAGGCATATTTCATACAATGCCATCTTTTTCCATAGTCAATCACTGTTTAAAAGGATAGTGTATTCAAATTTTTCTCCCTTTTAATGTGTTCCCAATAATTATTTTATTATCTGGGCTGTATTTAATTATTTACAAATTACTAATTGCCTGTTGTTTCCCCACTGTAAATGTCTGTACATAATTAATAGTTACAAAAATATATGTAAACAAGAAAGTTTAGGTAAAATAATGCTGCTAGTAGGGGACTGTGACTGAGAAGTACTAAAATGTTAAGTTTCCATTGTTATCTCTAGGAGGCCAATTTATCAAATGTCTTGCGGACCTGATCCGACAGTGCGGATCAGGTCCGCAAGACATCGTTGAATGCGGAGAGCAATACGCTCTCCGTATTCAGCATTGCACCAGCAGCTCACAAGAGCTGCTGGTGCAACCCCGCCCCCTGCAGACTCGCGGCCAATGGGCCGCCAGCAGGGAAGTGTCAATCAACCCGATCGTACTCGATCAGGTTGATTTCCGGCGATTCCTGTCCGCCTGCTCATAGCAGGCGGACAGGGTTATGGAGCAGGGGTCTTTAGACCACTGCTTCATAGCTGCTGTTTCTGGCGAGTCTGCAGACTCGCCGGAAACATGGGCCCACAAGCTCCGTTCGGAGCTTGTTAAATGGGCCCCTAGGTATTGACTTTTGAGTAAAAAGTGATAAGTAAGATAAGGACTTTGTGTAAATAGTTAAAGAGATAAGACAATAAGGGTTTTCTCTCCCTACAATTTCAGCTGATTGTGGGCTAGATTACGACTGGAGCACTAAATGGTATATCACGGCTCTTTGCGCATGTCGGAAATAGTGCACATATTACAAGTTGAAATTGCATTCGCTTGAGCGCAATTGAATTTAACGCAAATCGGGTTAGCACAACTTCAGAGCTCTAGTTAACTGTTAAGCTCAACAAAAAAGTTGCATAACATCATCAAAAATACATTTAAAAGTACAGTTACTCTCTTAATAACACTGATTATTATTGTAAAAAAATATTGCATTAAAAAGTTATAAGGACTTAAAGACGTGAGGTCTCAGGTGTTAGAAAAAAGGCATGCAAAGGGCTTTAACATAGAGAAAAAGTACATTATTTTCTATGTGAAGAACACATGAATGTAAAAAATATGCGTTTTGCGATTTTGATTTTAACGTGGTCGGGTTAGTGCATATGAAAACTTAATAATCTTAAGCGTGTTATTGAAATATTATATATAACATTTTTAAAAATGATTACAAATAATTAAACATACTGTAAAATATTGTAAATAATCCATTGAATATATTTATATATTTTACAGTATGTTTAATAATTATCAGCTAGATTACAAGTTTGGCGTTATGAGTGAAAAAGCAGCGTTATGGCCCATAACGCTGCTTTTTCCCTAACACTGCTATTACAAGTCTTGTAGGAATAGGTGTACTGCACACCTTTTAGCCCGTCACACAGCGTCAGTACCGCACTTTTAAAAAAGTCCTTTTTCAATGGGACTCCCATAGCTCCGGTATTACGAGTTTGCCTGGGAGGCCAAACAGTGAGCGGTACACCCTATACTGACAAGATCCATACCGCCATCTAAAGTCATCAGTTATGAGTTTTACGTTACAAATCTGTAACATAAAACTCATAACTAAAGTGTTAAAAAAGTGCACTAACACCCATAAACTACCTATTAACCCCTAAAGCCCTCCCGCATCGCAAACACTATAATAAATGTATTAACCCCTAATCTTCCGCTCCGGACATCGCCACCACTATTAAAATGTATTAACCCCTATTCCACCGCTCCCCGATATTGTCGCCACTATAATAAATATATTAACCCCTAAACCACCACCCTCCCGCATCACAAACACTATTTAAATATTATTAACACCTAATCTGCCGTCCGCCCACACTGCCACTATAATAAACCTATTAACCCCTAAACCGCAAGCCCCCCACAATGAAATATACTTAAGTAAACCATTAACCCCTAAACCGAAAGCCCCCTACAGTGAAATATACTAAAATAAACTATTAACCCCTAAACCTTACTTTATATTAAAATTACAATTTTTCTATCTTAAATTAAATTAAAACTTACCTGTCAAATTAAATAAATTAATTTTAAACTAACAATTAAACTAAGATAATTATTAAACTAACTACCAATTAAATTAAACTAAACTACACATTAAAAAAATCCTAACACCACTCTAAAAATTACAAAAAGTATCTAATTACAAAAAAATAACTAAATTACAAAAAAAACACTAGATTATGAAAAATAAGAAACAAATTATCAAAAATAAAAAAGAATTACACCTAATCTAATAGCCCTATCAAAATACCCCCCCAAATAAAAAAAAAACCCTAGCCTACAATAAAATACCAATGGCCCTTAAAAGGGCCTTTTGTGGGGCATTGCCCCAAAGAAATCAGCTCTTTTACCTGTAACAAAAATACAACCCCCCCACAGTAAAACCCACCACCCCCACAACCAACCCCCCAAATAAAATAACTATCTAAAAAAACCTAAGCTCCCCATTGCCCTGAAAAAGGCATTTGTATGGGCATTGCCCTTAAAAGGGCATTTAGCTCTTTTACATGCCCAGACCCTAAACTGAAAATAAAACCCACCCAAAAACCCTTAAATAAACCTATCACTAAGCCTCGACAATCCACTTACAGTTATTGAAGTCCCGCCTGAAGGATCCATCCAGCCGGCAAGAAGTCTTCATCCAGACGGCCTCTTCGATAGATAGTTATTTTATTTAGGGGGGTTGGTTGTGGAGGTGGTGGGTTTTACTGTTGGGGGGTTGTTTGTATTTTTTTTACAGGAAAAAGAGCTGAATTCTTTGGGGCAATGCCCCACAAAAGGCCCTTTTAAGGGCCATTAGTAGTTTATTGTAGGCTAGGGTTTATTTTATTTTGGGGGCTTTTTTATTTTGATAGGGCTATTAGATTAGGTGTAATTCTTTTTTATTATTGATAGTTTGTTTCTTATTTTTTGTAATTTAGTGTTTGTTTTTTTATGTAATTTAGTTATTTTTATTTTTAGTAATTTTAGTGGGGGGTTTTGTAATTTTAGGTTTTAGTGTAAGGCAACTTAGGCTTTATTTCACAGGTAAGTTTGTATTTATTTTAACTAGGTAGTTATTAAATATTTAATAACTATTTACTAACTAGTCTACCTAGTTAAAATAAATACAAACTTACCTGTGAAATAAAAATAAAACCTAATCTAGCTACAATATAACTATTAGTTATATTATAGCTATCTTAGGCTTTATTTCACAGGTAAGTATGTATTTAGTTTTAAATAGGTATTATTTAGTTAATAATTGTAACTTTAGTTTAGCTCTATTTTAATTATGTTAAAGTTAGGGGGGGTTAGGGTTAGGTTTAGGGGTTAATATAGTTTAATTTAGCTTGTTGCCATGTGGGGGGCTGGCGGTTTAGGGGTTAATAGGTTTATTTAGTTAATAATTGTAAATTTAATTTAGCTATATTTCACTATGTTAAAGTTAATGGGTGTTAGGGTTAGGCTTAGGGTTACGTTAGGGTTAGGGTTACGTTGGGGTTAGGTTTAGAGGTTAATGAATTTATTTAGTGGTAGTGATGTGGGAGGCCAGAGGTTTAGGGGTTAATAACTTTAGTATAGTGGCGGCGACATCGGGAGCGGCAGATTAGGGGTTAATAGTTTTATGTAGGTGGCAGCGGTTGGAGGCTTCAGATTATGGGTTCATAACATTATGTAGGTGGCGGCGATGTTGGGGCAGCAGATTAGGGGTTAATAACATTATGTAGGTGGCAGCAATGTTGGGGGCGGCAGATTAGGGGTTAATAACATTATGTAGGTAGCGGCAATGTTTGGGGCGGCAGATTAGGGGTTAATAACATTATGTAGGGGGCAGCAAATTAGTGGTGTTTAGACTCTGGGTTTATGTTAGGGTGTTAGGTTTAAACATTATTTTCTTTTTCCCCATAGACATCAATAAAGCTGCATTACAGAGCTTTTGTTTCTGCGATCGCAGGTGTTAGGCTTTTTTTTCGGTGTGGTATGGAGCTCAAGGCAACCATATCTCCAGCACAAGCCTGCTTTTTTAAAACTCGTAATACCAGCGCTATAAGGAGGTGAAATAACGCCACTTTTGTGGCGGTCTTTAAAATCCCTATAGTGCTCAAAACTCATAATCTAGCTGTATATTATTTAGCAGAACCAAAATACATGTTCCATTTTTAAATCAACTAAATTATTTCCTAATGTCTGTTTAAATATCTGGATGCTTACAAAAAAGTAAATTATAACATTACATTTAATATGAAAATGATCAATGAGGTTTCAGATTTTGTTTTTGATAATAGAATGGATTAAATGCAGGAGGTAAATCCACAAATTATAGTGCAACAATTAATTGTGTTATGTATCTGTTTCTACTGGCACAGGATTGAAGTGCCCTCTATCACCACAGCTATTTACTCTCATAATACAAAGACTAGGTATTGGCTATTGTACCATAGGTATTATTTACATGAAAACAATTAGGGTTTGTTTACCAGTGATGCCACTGATATGCACAAACATTCATTGTATTTTTTTATAAATAATTTATTCTTAACATATTTAAATATAAGGTATAATATACAATGGGCTAGATTACAAGTAGTGTGTTATTGTAAGCACAGGACATGATAAGCAATATTGTGACTGCACTAACTATTGCACATATTAAAAGTTGAAAGTAAATGGTTGCACTTGAGCGCAAACAAAATTAGCACGTCTTAAGCCCTACTGTAAAGTGTAAGGGTTAAAAATAAAAATGTTCACCGGGGGCGGAGCTAACTGCCAAGGGAAACAGTCGCATGGACCCAGAGCTCCTGTAATAAATATACTACATTTACTTTATATAAAGAAATTCACCAAATTTGGAGAAAGACAAAGAAGCAAAATGGATTCCTAATACCTTCCTGACAGATCCCCAACATCAGGAATCATTTGAGATTTTACTCCGCATTATAGGAGGGGGGGGGGGGGGGCAAACCCGAGAGAGACATACCCAGCCATAATACAAACTTTTCTTGGAGGCTAATTTTATAGTCCTTCTAGGGGTGACGACACTCCAGAGGGTCGGGGTGGATCACTAGAACCGGATTCGGACAGGACAGCACACAGCAGCAGGTGTTGAAAATATCCCTGACAGCACGCCAACAAAGACGGGCCGCAAAAAGCAAGGGCAGCACAAGTGAGTAGCGACACCATTATACTCACATAAAGCAGACTGCTCAAGAGCAGCCAAAACTCCACTTCACTGGTCTCAAACCTAGCAACACACAGACACTAGCCAACACTGCAGCGGGCACGGGGAAGGATAATATCTTGGCGCGAGCCGCCATTGTTTGCTCATATAATAAAATACCCTCAAGTTTAATGCTAGCCCAGGGATCTGAGAGAGTCTGAGCACTAGCGGGCATAATTTTTGAACAGCAAGTTACAAGTGGGCAACTGCTTTACAGTGTTTTTACAATAATCAAAAGGGCTAACTGAGAAAGGAATTTTTGGCGGGAAAAAGCGCCATTTTAAGCCCCACTCCGCATTAGAAGCTGCGTTACTACCATAGCAGCATTATAGCAGACAGGTACCGCATCAGCTTGGAGCCTTGACCCTATGCTGCGACACATCTCACCAGCACCTAACACCCTTTCTCTGCTAACGGTCCTCACTTTAAGCAGTACAGTACAACAAAGATTTGGGAGAATATTTACACTGAATAACCTATTTTACTACTATAGACAGGGCCATAGGATAACTTTTCTGCTCTGCTACTGTTGACAGATCCTCCCTCAAAAGTATTATCACAGGGCATCATATCTGCTCTACGCACAAGTTTTTTTTGTTTCGCTTTTTCTTAAAGGGAAAAAGGGAGAAAGGGGAAAAAAGAAGGGAAGGAAAGGGAAAAAAAGCTTTTCTCCTCCACTAGGAGGCACCGACACTAGCAGCATCAGAAAGCCTTCTCATTAAGGAGACACCTAAGCACAGTTAATGTTGAAGTACAAAGAGTGCTAATATGCTTTCTGGAACATAAATCTATTGCCTTACTTTCTTGGACTCAGAAAATATTCAAACGCTCCCCCCCCCTTTCCCGCTGCCCACAGTGACAGTGGGTCATACCCCACTTTCCCTGCCTGTGATCGTCCTGTGAGGACATCCTCCCAGGGGAGTGGCGTGTGGGGGCTGTCTCTCTATTCCAGGACATTGCAGCAGATGCGGTTGGCCAGTATCACTGTAACCTTGAGCTCAGCGGCCCACAACGCATAGGAGCAACAATCCACCCTGTCTGGGACTTGTGTGCACAGGAATAAAATGGTAGCGGGCTAAGATAGAAAATGTTCTAAGGCTGGGGCACACTGGGTGAACCAGAGTAATCCTACAGCAACTTGAGGGGGTTACCTAATCCACGCAATCTCGCTTCATCCATACCTAAAGTGTCCACCACCCACCAAGCTGCCTCAGTACAAGCATAATTTTGGCGGGGAAATGGCACAAGCCCAGAGGAGAAAATCCAAGGGCCTCCCAGGCCCGAAAAAAACAATGAGAGAACACTTTCAGCAACCCCGAAGAGATTTGGAACAATGCTCTGAGGATGCCCTGTCTGACTCAACCTGCCTTTCAGAACCAAGTAATGAGAGAGGCCTTAACGCCACTTTCCTACCGGCAAGTTTAGCAGATATCGCTGGAGCCAATAACAACATGATGGACCAGATAAAAACCATGCTGATGTCCCATCACGAATCCAACTGCAAAAGATTAGACAAGTCTTGTTCAGAACTAAAGAGAGATATCGCCACGATTGGGGAACGCACCGACACCCTGGAGTGCAAGCAGGAAGACCTTACGGTCAACCATGCCAACCTAATCTCATACTCGGAAAATCTAGCAAGGCAAATTACAGCTTTGGAATCTAAGTTGGCGGACTTAGAAGACCGCTCCAGGCGCAACAATGTTCACCTGAGGGGCATACCTGAGAGCGTCCCCCCCAAGGACTTGCAAACTTATCTACAGGAAGTGTTTACAGCTGCTCTTGGACCTCTACAAGACCCTGAATCCCTCTAAGATCTTGAAAAAGTCCTCACGAAGGGAGAAAAGCGTTGATGTTTATTTTACTAGTTGCAGTAGGAATAATCCTGAACTCTGAACAGTCCCTCTTGGGATTATAAATTGTTGGCTGGGACTTGCTGATGAGGACACTCTAAAGGCTTATATCCGAAAAATCGACACATACACCTGAAGCCTGTGTTTAAACTCACCAAGCCATTGCACTATACAGGTGCTGAAGTTTAACCTTCATTTGCTGAAGTAAGATTTCCATAGGACTTCTCAAGCATCTTCTGAGTATTCTGCGTGCTGAATGCACTAAAGAGCGGATACGTTCATCTATTGCATTAGGATTATACTGAATAATTAGCTGGAAAGTTTTATGAAAAAGAAAACCGACACCAGCCAATAAGCACTAGGCACTCTGACAAACCCCTACACATGTGATTGTGATCATAACAATCGGGGATTTGAGCCTTTACAGAGGTAAAGCAGTACTGTAAGTTTGGTGTTTCCTGTGTTTAACTTCGTCCTGAAGGAGCAAGGTAATATGCACTTTATTTCTCTGGGACTGCTAGCTTAACGAACACTCAGCATTGGAGTTCCATTACTTTGGAGAGTGTTACATTTTAACAGATCTGTTCGGAACTTTTTAGGATCAGGTGGTGGCAATATCATTTATATTTTTTCAACTTTGTTTCTATATCAGAGACGTCAGATTTTTATATTCCTAACATTGTTTGTTTTATGATATCTGCTGTAGTTTTAATTTTTCTATTATTGAGGTTAATTAAACTTCTATTTTTAACTATTTCTGCCATCTTTTTTGAAGTTAGAACTATTTGCACGTACTAATAGATTTACTCTAGTTTCACTTGCAAACCTTTAGCCTTTTGAGTGCTCCTAATATTGTTTTGTTCTCGTGTAATTCTACCCTTCTGGACAGACTTTCCCACCCTTCCATTCAGGTCTGCCCATGGTCAGATCATGACATGGTCTTCATTGTTCTTGCTAAACCTCATCCTCAGGGACCTTACCCCTCTACCTGGAGACTGCACCCCTCTTTATTTTCCGGACCAGCTGGAGCAGATGTCTCCAAGGTCATCTCAGACTTTCTTTTCATCAACGACAATGCAATGACTGACGACCCCATACTATGGGCAACCCTGTAGGCCTTTATGAGGGACCATTTCATAAAACAAGCATCAACAAACCGCAAACTTATGCGAAAACCCCTTGCTCAATTATATTCAGAGTTACACTCCTAAAAAAACACAACAAAGATGACCCCACGAGACAGATAGCCGAACAGATAGCAGCCATTAGATCTAAAATTAACATAATCGAGGACAAAAGGGTACAATCGAATCTTCTAGCCCTCAAACAACTGTACTACTATAAGGGTAACAGAGCCGAACGGCTCTTAGCACATAAGCTCCGTATCCGCGCACAGCAACATCGTATCCTGTCCCTTAAGACCCAAGGAGGGCCTGTACATGCCCCAACGGACATAGCGAATGCATTCGCTCACTGTTATACCACATTATACAATTTGGATTCCTCCCCCATGATCTCTAAGGCCCCACAACTGCAGATTGAGCAGTTCCTGTCCTCCCTCCCCCTTTCTGTCCTATCGGAAGAGGCTGCCCGGGACCTTTCTGGTCCACCGACCGCTGAAGAACTGAAACAAGCGATTTCCTCGCTACAGTTAAATAAGGCCCCGGGACCGGACAGGTTCACCACTCTATTCTATAAAACTCACTCCTCGCAACTGATACCTATCCTCACCAGATTTTTTAACTCTGCCTTTAATTCAGGTGGACTACGCCCAGAATTTCTAGAGGCCTAAATCATTACAATACCTAAGGAGGGGAAGGATCATTCTTTATGCGAAAGCTATAGGCCGATTTCCCTAATAAATGTTGACATAAAGTTATATGCCAAAATATTGGCCACCAGATTAAATAGATTTCTCCTAGAACTAGTCGGTCCGGATCAGGTTGGATTTATTCCGGGCAGACAGGGCCCTGTCAATGGACGCAGAAAAAGAGTTAAGATGGGACTATATGTTCTCAACTTTAGTGGCATTTGGCCTCCCTAAGCCCTTCATTACAGCAATAGGATCCCTTTATTCTTTCCCCATAGCAAAGTTGAGAGGTCTGGACTTCTGGTCAGGCAAGGTGCGGATCGCAAACGGTACAAGACAGGGTTGTCCCCTGTCCCCCCTGCTGTTTGCCCTTGCCATCGAGCCACTAGCTGCAGCAATTAAGCTCTCAACCCAAATCAGGGGTCTAGTCCTCCACGACACCCCCCAAAAAATAGCCCTCTATGCGGATGATCTGACTCTTTTTATCACAGAGCCAGAGGATGTCCTTCCCGCACTGTTTGACCTTCTAGACAGGTTTGGCAGTATTTCTTACTACAAACTGAACCTCAGTAAAACAGAAGCCTATCCATTAAACCTATCTGAATCCATGCTAAACTCCCTCATGAAGAGGTATAAACTTCAATGGTCCCTATCAGGCCTCAAACACCTCGGGGTGTTTCTTTCCCATGATATTGACATAGTTTTAACCAAGAACTTCCATACCTTTCTCACGCAACTCCAAAAGGACCTGTGTTCCAGAAGGTATGACGAAATCTCCTGGTTCGGAAGAATCATGCTCAGTCGTTTCCGATTTTTTCAGGAACTAGAGTGCTCCTTCCCATTGTGAGTTGGAGGCTTGGAGGATTTAGGTCCTTCATACCGCCGTTCTTACGGCTTTGCCTTTCATGGTCTCTTTGGAAGTGTCCTTTTAGGTCTTAATCCTTTTAGAGGTTCTCTTCCTTTGGGTCGAGACTTTCTGGACTTCATCCGTTTTTTTCTGGGGGCTTTGGCCGCTTAATTAGGAAGTGAAGGCTGTGAGGCTCTGTCTTCCTTCGGGAGTTAGTTGTCTCCATATCAGGGGCGATAGGAAGTGTTGTCTCTTTTTCCAAGCTTTTTGATTAGGGGATGTTTTTCTGCCTGGGTTCGGATGCTTTGCATTCTTCTCCCTTGGGTGTGGTTCTCTGGAACGTTAATCTGAAAGGATTATGGAGACTAGCCTTTCTTTCTACTCTCTTTCGGGTGACTCTGTTCTCGTTCTCATTTCCCTTAGTGTTGCCCTTGGGTCCTTTGGGCTCTAGAGAAATTGCGTGATTTTGTCACGGCCTAGTACCTTGCTGGGGGGGTGTTGACCTGGCTAAAGGTGTTCTCTTCCCTTTGGGCTGGGAATTACAAATGAGTCCTGTACCCATTCTCTGGGTTTCCTGGTTCTCATCCCCTGTGAGGTCTGATTGCTTCAAACAGGGTATCTTGTGTTCCCTGAGGGTGTTGTTCATTCAAGGGTGATTCTGGGTCCCGGGTCCAGGATTCTTGTCTTGGATCCTTCTTGGATGTCTGGAGACTTACGATCCTGTGGACTGGTTCTGGATGACCCAGTTTTTTTCAGGGAGCCTATGTTGCGACATAGGGGCTAGCTCTTTGGGCTTGCTAGCAGGAAGGCCAGAGTTCACATCAACCTTCGGGTACTGGTTATAAACTTTAATGCCTGACTTGTCCTTCGGACGGAGTGTGCTCCTCTATGGGGAGTTTTTTCTCTGTTGGGTCAACTGTGGTGTCTGGATGATTATTCATTCAGTCCGTGTTTTGATCATACTATGGCTTCATGTCTTCTGGACATGTACGCTGTTCTTATCTGTGCCCTTCCCTTTTGAGGGGATAGTTTGTCTTCCTTATGAGCTGGGGTTTCCTCTCTCTGGAGGGTCTTTTGTCCTGCCCTGTGTGTAGGAGGTTGGATCAGGTGGCTTATTTCTGTAAGGGGTAGCATCTGCTGCTCTGTGGGCTCTGTTCCACCTGTTGGAATTTGATCTCTCTACATAGAGATTATCTAAGAGAGCTGTGACAGGTCTTCCTACGGATCTATTGCTCTTATCTCTGTTCCAGGTCCCAGGGGGTTCTCCTTGGGAGTGCCTTATTTTGGAGGAGCAGATTGGGTTGACACCCGAGTTCTGTTGGGGTGGGTAAATCCCCCCTTTTTCTTTCCATTCCCTGGAGGCTTGTGGTTGGGGTCATTCTGTCCCTCCTGTCTATCAGACATGTCTGTTGCTTGGGCTGGTCCGGTGTTGGAGCAGGATCTGTGATCTGTTGCTCTGCTAAATTCATCCTCAGAGCAGTCAAGGTATGGTAAGCCTCTTGAGGTTTCTCCTTTCTCCATGTTCAAGATTTGTGGAAAGTACTGGCGGCTCTTGGATCTTAGATAGCCTGCAACGTTAGCCACTGGTTAGTGGATACTTAGCAATCTGAAGGATCCTATCTTCAGCTGCTTCTGCTTGCCCTGCAAGTATTTAAGTTTCAGAGCAATTTTTTAATGACTGCAGCGTGCAGTGTTTTTGCTTCAGATGTTATTCGTCAGACCTATCTGAGCTTGCTGCACGAGGTTTCGTTTCTGAATATTTCGGTATTCTGAGCTACCTTTTTGCGACTTGGGGGACCTTCGTCTTCAGTTGCTTTTAGAGTGCGGTTGCACTGTGTTAGGAGAAGATCCTCTCTGTTTCAGATTCCCAGCATTATTTCCGTGGTTTCTGTTTCTGGGGTCTGGGCGTTGCCTCCCCTTGTTTCTATGAGACTGGTTGGGTCTCTGTTAGCCTGACCCGGTTTCTCTGGTTTTTTGCTCTGTGTTTGTGCCCTTTTTAGGGTTTTTTTCTGGAGTTCATTATGCTAGCTGGAAGCTAGCTCAGCATACTAATGCACTGTAGCTACTCTGCTACTCTGCAAGGTCTCCTCAGCGAGGTCTCCTCAGCCTTTCCTCTTTTCGAGGTTGATAAAATGAGCAGTGCCATGAGTCCCTTAAGGGTAATTAGCCGCGCTTTACAACTACAATCATGTTTTTCTCAGTGCCTTTTTTCTTGTGGAAGAATATGGTAGTTTGTTCCCTTTCTTTAGTAAGGGGTGTGTTGTTTGGAGACCCACTGCTGGGTGACAATGTCTCTAGGAAGGCTGTGGACTATCTGTGGGTCAGTGTCCTTGGGCCTTTTCCTTTTTTTCAAAGTTGTTCTCGGCTTTGAACGAAGCAGGATTTTGTTGTGTAGGGGTTTTCAGGCCTGGTGCCCTCAGAATCGGCCGCCTCTTGTGCCCTACCATTTTTGCATTCAGTGTCCTCTACAGCTTGGGTATTGTTTTCCCAAAAGTAATGAATGCAACTGTGGACTCTTTCCATTTATGAAGAAAAACTTAAATTATGCTTACCTGATCATTTTCTTTTCATCAGATGGAAAGAGTCCACAGCTTCCCGCCCGTATTTTTTCTGTGTGGCATCTGTTATTTTTGTTTTCTGGCACCTTTTCACTCTGATGTTTCTTCTACTGTTCCTTGTTCCTCGGCAGAATGACTGAGGGATGAGGGAAGTGGGAGGAGTATTTAAGCTTTTTGGCTGGGGTGTCTTTGCCTCCTCGTGGTGGCCAGGTTCTGAATTCCCAAAAGTAAGATGTGGACTCTTTTTATCTGAAGAAAAGGAAATGATCAGGTAAGCATAATTTAAGTTTTTAGTTTTTCAGCATAATTATGATTGCTTCATAGATTTCAAACAAATACTAGAAAAATACAACATTTTAATCTCATACATTAAAAAAAAAAAACGCTTTTAATCTGAATACTAGGAGAAAGCTAGAACTTTGTTTGCAGTGTAAACCCAATGGCTGGGTGCTCTGTGGTAGAGAACTGATTTGGAGTTCATCTAATACTTCCCCCAGTGAAATCAGACACTGCTTGGACAGGATTCAGAATAGTTGATGGAATCCCAGCTATTTTGATTCAATTCAACTGTTTTAGTAATAAATCTGCAAATTGTCTGATGGAAACTAATACATGAGTATTTGTAATACAGTCTTTAATTCTCATCCATTTGATAAAACACAGAGCCCTTTTATTTTGATGGATGGGTTTATACCTGGATATTCATGGAAAATTCATTATACATACTAGGTTCAGATTGATGAGTTCAGGAAATCTTAGAATCTTTAAAGGACCAGTAGATTTGCATTATAAAAAGACAATCGGCTAGATTACGAGTTTTGCGTTATGAGTAAAAAATCAGCGTTAAGCCTCATAACGCTGCTTTTTTACTACTGCTGCTATTACGAGTCTTGCAGGTTTAGGGGCAATGCACACTTTTTAGGTCTTACCGCAAATCAACTTACGCAATATGCGTAATGTCTATTTTCAATGGGACTTCCATAGCGCCGGTATTACAAGCTTTTTTTTTTAGGCCAAAAAGTGAGCGGTACAGCCTATCCTGCAAGATTTGTAACGCATTCTAAAGTCAGTAGTTATGAGGTTTACACTACAAAGCTGTAGCATAAAACTCATAACTAAAGTGCTAAAAAGTACACTAACACCCATAAACTACCTATTAACCCCTAAACCGAGGCCCTCCCGCAACGCAAACGCTAAAATAAAATTATTAACCCCTAATCTGCCACTCCGGACTTCGCCGCCACTATAATAAACATATTAACCCCTAAACCGCCACACTCCTGCATCACAAACATTAGTTAAATATTATTAACCCCTAATTTGCCGCCCCTAACATTGCCGCCACCTACCTACAATTATTAACCCCTAATCTGCCGCCCCCAACGTCGTTGCCACTATACTATATTTATTAACCCCTAAACCTAAGTCTAACCCTAACATCCCCTAACGTAAATATAATTAAAATAAATCTAAAGAAAACCTACTATTATTAAATAAATAATTCCTTTTTAAAACTAAATACTTACCTGTAAAATAAACCCTAAGCTAGCTACAATATAACTAATAGTTTATTTTTATTTTACAGGCAAGTTTGTATTTATTTTAACTAGGTAGAAGAGTTAGTAAATAGTTATTAACTATTTACTAACTACCTAGCTAAAATAAATACAAATTTACCTGTAAAATAAAACCTAACCTAAGTTACACTAACACCTAACACTGCACTACAATTAAATAAATTACCTAAATTAAATACAATTAACTAAATTAAATACAAATACCTAAATTACAAAACAAAACACTAAATTACACAAAATAAAAAACAAATTACAAGATATTTAAACTAATTACACCTAATCTAATAGCCCTATCAAAATAAAAAAGCCCCCCAAAATAAAAAAACCCTAGCCTAAACTAAACTACCAATAGCCCTTAAAAGGGCCTTTTGCGGGGCATTGCCCCAAAGAAATCAGCTCTTTTACCTGTAAAAAAAATACAAACAACCCCTCAACAGTAAAACCCACCACCCACACAACCAACCCCCCAAATAAAACCCTAACTAAAAAAAACCTAAGCTCCCCATTGCCCTGAAAAGGGCATTTGGATGGGCATTGTCCTTAAAAGGGCATTTAGCTCTATTGCAGCCCAAAGCCCTAACCTAAAAATAAAACCCACCCAATAAAACCTTAAAAAAACCTAACACTAACCCCTGAAGATCCACTTACAGTTTTGAAGAGCCGACATCCATCCTCAACGAAGCCACGAGAAGTCCTCAGCGAAGCGGCAAGAAGTCCTCAACGAAGCCGGGAAAAGTCTTCATCCAAGCCGGGAGAAGTGGTCCTCCAGACGGGCAGAAGTCTTCATCCAGACGGCATCTTCTATCTTCATCCATCCGGCGTGGAGCGGGTCTATCTTCAAGACATCCAGCGCGGAGCATCCTCTTCTGCCGACGACTACCCGACGAATGAAGGTTCCTTTAAGTGACGTCATCCAAGATGGCGTCCCTTAGATTCCGATTGGCTGATAGAATTCTATCAGCCAATCGGAATTCCTATTGGCTGATGCAATTAAGGGCTATGCCCATCCAAATGCCCTTTTCAGGACAATGGGGAGCTTACGTTTTTTTAGTTAGGGTTTTATTTGGGGGGTTGGTTGTGTGGGTGGTGGGTTTTACTGTTGGGGGGTTGTTTGTATTTTTTTTTACAGGTAAAAGAGCTGATTTCTTTGGGGCAAGGCCCGCAAAAGGCTCTTTTAATGGCTATTGGTAGTTTAGTTTAGGCTAGGGTTTTTTTTATTTTGGGGGGGGGCTTTTTTTATTTTGATAGGGCTTTTAGATTAGGTGTAATTCGTTGAAATGTCTTGTAATTTGTTTTTTATTTTGTGTAATTTAGGGGGGGGGTTTAATTTAGGTATTTGTATTAAATTAAGTTAATTGTATTTAATTTAGATAATTTATTTAATTGTAGTGTAGTGTTAGTGTAACTAAGGTTAGGTTTTATTTTACAGGTAAATTTGTATTTATTTTAGCTAGGTAGTTAGTAAATAGTTAATAAATATTTAGTAACTATTCTACCTAGCTAAAATAAATACAAACTTACCTGTAAAATAAAAATAAACCCTAAGCTAAATACAATGTAACTATTAGTTATATTGTAGCTAGCTTAGGCTTTATTTTACAGGTAAGTATTTAGTTTTAAATAGGAATTATTTAGTTATTAATAGTAGGGTTTTTTTAGATTTATTTTAATTATATTTAAGTTAAGGGGGTGTTAGGGTTAAGGTTAGACTTAGGTTTAGGGGTTAATAATTGTAGGTAGGTGGCGGCGATGTTAGGAGCGGCAGATTAGGGGTTAATAATATTTAACTAATGTTTGTGATGCGGGAGTGCGGCAGTTTAGGGGTTAATATGTTTATTATAGTGGCAGCGATGTCCAGAGCAGCAGATTAGGGGTAATAAGTATAATGCAGGTGTCTGCGATGTCGGGGACGGCAGATTAGGTGTTAATAAGTGTAAGATTAGGGGTGTTTAAACTTAGGGTTTATGTTAGGGTGTTAGGTGTAAACATAAAATGTGTTACCCCATAGGAATCAATAGGGCTGCATTACGGAGCTCTCCCCATTGATGCCATTGATCATGCACAAGCACGTACAACCAGCTCACCGCTGACTTAAGCAGCGCTGGTATTGAAGTGCGGTATGGAGCACAATTTTGCTCTACGCTCACTTCTTGTCTTTTAACGCCGGGTTTATAAAAACCTGTAATACCAGAGCTGTAGGGAAGTGAGCGGTGACAATAACGTGCAAGTTAGCACTGCACCCCTCATAACGCAAAACTTGTAATCTGGCCGAATGTAATTACACTTAAGGGCCAATTTAACAAGAGCCTAATGGCCCCTGATCCCCCCTGTTTCCGCGCGAGCCTTCAGGCTCGCCAGAAACAGCCGTTAAGAACCAGCAGTCTTAAGACCTCTGCTCAGAGGCGGCGGACAGCAATCAACCCGATCGGATACGATCGGATTGATTGAAACCCCCTGCTAGCGGCGGATTGGCCGCAAATCTGTAGGGGCCAGCATTGTACAAACAGTTTACCAGAACTGCTTGTGCAATTATAAATGCAGACAGCGTATGCTGTCGGCATTCAGCGATGTCGGGCGGACATGATCCGCTACAGCGGATCATGTCCGTCCGGCTGTTGATAAATCGGCCCCCTAGTATGAACTTCAAATAGTAGTAGTAGATTTTTTTCTGACAAATTTCAAAGTTATGTATATCCACTACCTTATATCATGTGACAGCCATCAGCCAATCACAAATGCATATACGTATATTCTATTAATTCTTGCACATGCTTAGTAGAAGCTGGTGATCCAAAAAGGGTAAATATAAAAACACTGTGTACATTTTATTAATGGAAGTAAATTGGAAAGTTGTTTAGAATTGTGTGCTCTATCTGAATCATGAAAATTTTATTTTGACCTTAGTGTCCCTTTAAGTGCCTAAGCAATTGTGATTTATTGCTTTTCTGGTACTATTCTATACCACCAGAGTTGTGTTTGTGCCGCCCCTTGCACCACAATTTGCAGGGTAATTCTAATTTTGGAGCTCTGTTCTGCTGCCCCTTTTTCCTGTTTGTGTCCTGACTCCTGTTAAAAAAAAAAACTATCCTGTTCTGCTATACCTAGAGCCAGCCCAGGATTGTCTAAACCCAGTTTGCTACTGGATCCCTTGTTTTCACTCCCAGATCCCACGTTTGTTTCGTCCTACCAATACCCTTTTCCTTTACACCTGATTTCAGATTTCATTTTTTAATGTTTACATATGCAAAACAGAATGAGAAGCAGTCTGCCAGGAACGAACAGCAGCATCAATAGCTTGTTCTATGGCCCGGTTGCCACCTGGTAGTAGCTTCTTTCTGCCCAATTGTGCTTTTCACAGAGGAAAACTTTCCTGTAGTATATCAGTCTGATCCCGCCGACATGGCAGTCCAGCCCTGAAATACCTGGCAATTCTCCTCTGAACAAGGAACATGACAACCCCAGACGATCATTTCGGCCTCCTTTGGGCCTCATCAGTGAGGTGCAGCCATATCCCTCTAAGACTGATATACTACAGGAAAGTTTTCCTCTGTGAAAAGCACAATTGGGCAGATAAAAGCTACTACCAGGTGGCAACCGGGCCATAGATCAAGCTATTGATACTGCTGTTCGTTCCTGGCAGACTGCTACTCATTCTGTTTTGCATATGTAAATATGACCCTGGGGATAGTCTCACTAAGGGTGATGGGGGAAACCAGACGTGGACTCCTTGCCCAATGTGCTTAGAGGGATATGGCTGCACCTCACTGACGAGGCCCAAAGGAGGCTGAAACGATCGTCTGGGGTTGTCATGTTCCTTGTTCAGAGGAGAATTGCCTGGTATTTCGGGGCTGGACTGACCATGTTGGCGGGATCAGACTGACATACTACAGGAAAGTTTTCCTCTGTGAAAAGCACAATTGGGCAGAAAGAAGCTATTACCAGGTGGCAACCGGGCCATAGAATAAGCTATTGATGCTGCTGTTCGTTCCTAAAGAAGATATATAAGATGGATGGGATGGCGCTAAAAAAGCTGGATAAAACACCACACCTATTACTGTATATAAAAGACTAAATGGTGAACATATATATAGAAACACTGGGTTAATAATATAATAAAATTATTTATTATCTAACATGAAATCGGAAGAATATTATCATATACAAACAATATAAAATCTTAAAAAACACTTAATTTATAGTAGGGACGTCTCCCCAATTTTAACTAAATTGCCACCTTATGTCCGTAATGTAAATTCGTGTCAACTTTGTGTTGTGTTATCCCCGGATAAAACAATGTCTCAATTTGTTTCAAAGATGATAATTAAAGGCACAGATGAGACTTCAATGACTGTACTCATAGACATGTATAATGTTAAAAACAATCCCAGGATTGTAAACAGCCAAAATGTACAAGGTTCACAAGGCTTCGGTTATAGCGCACTTTATCGCTCTTTCTTATACAGCTTTATCGGTCTGTTCAAAAGTCAGGAGCTGATCTTACCTGCATCCTGCAGGTCTGTGCTTACAGTACAATTTTTTGCTCTGCTGGCTGTTTAAAACCAAAGTGTTACTTTTTTGGCATGTATCTGTGACTGCCATGGTTCAATCTTTATCTGGCGTTTTCCTGCGTCTGTTGCAGGTCTCTCCTTCCGACTTGGTTGTGGTCCTATAGAAGGCTCAGAAGCCCGGTGGTCTGTGTCTGGTATTTACCAGTAGCAGGTCTGTCCTCCCAGCACAGCTATATTCTTATGGACGGCTCAGAAGCCCGATGGTCACCGTGGGCGTGTGTTTGTATGTATCCGCTTTTTGGAATACAAACACACGCCCACGGTGACCATCGGGCTTCTGAGCCGTCCATAAGAATATAGCTGTGCTGGGAGGACAGACCTGCTACTGATACAGGTAAATACCAGACACAGACCACCAGGCTTCTGAGCCTTCTATAGGACCACAACCAAGTCGGAAGGAGAGACCTGCAACAGACGCAGGAAAATGCCAGATAAAGATTGAACCACGGCAGTCACGGATACATGCCAAAAAAGGTAACACTGGTTTTGAACAGCCAGCAGAGCAAAAAATTGTACTGTAAGCACGGACCTGCTGGATGCAGGTAAGATCAGCTCCTGACTTTTGAACAGACCAATAAAGCTGTATAAGAAAGAGCGATAAAGTGAGCTATAACCGAAGCCTTGTGAACCTGGTACATTTTGGCTGTTTACAATCCTGGGATTGTTTTTAACATTATACATGTCTATGAGTACAGTCATTGAAGTCTCATCTGTGCCTTTAATTATCATCTTTGAAACAAATTGAGACATTGTTTTATCCGGGGATAACACAACACAAAGTTGACACGAATTTACATTACGGACATAAGGTGGCAATTTGGTTAAAATTGGGGAGACGTCCCTACTATAAATTAAGTGTTTTTTAAGATTTTATATTATTTGTATATGATAATATTCTTCCGATTTCATGTTAGATAATAAATAATTTCATTATATTATTAGCCCAGTGTTTCTATATATTTGTTCCCCATTTAGTCTTTTTTATATACAGTAATAGGTGTGGTGTTTTATCCAGCTTTTTTAGCGCCATCCCATCCATCTTATATATCTTGTTTATGCGTTTAACTCCACTTTGGGGAAAGTGGATGTGGGATTGGCTAGGATAAATACTTTAGGTACTTAGCACTGTATTTTTGTATACTGCTGTTCGTTCCTGGCAGACTGCTTCTCATTCTGTTTTGCATATGTAAATATGACCCTGGGGGTAGTCTCCCTAAGGGTGATGGGGGAAACCAGACGTGGACTCTTTGCCCAATGTGCTTAGAGGGATATGGTTGCACCTCACTGACGAGGCCCAAAGGAGGCCGAAACGATCGTCTGGGGTTGTCATGTTCCTTGTTCAGCGGAGAATTGCCTGGTATTTCGGGGCTGGACTGACCATGTTGGCGTGATCAGACTGATATACTACAGGAAAGTTTTCCTCTGTGAAAAGCACAATTGGGCAGAAGGGAGCTACTACCAGGTGGCAACCGGGCCATAGAACAAGCTATTGATGCTGCTGTTCGTTCCTGGCAGACTGCTTCTCATTCTGTTTTGCATATGTAAATATGACCCTGGGGATAGTCTCCCTAAGGGTGATGGGGGAAATCAGACGTGGACTCCTTGCCCAATGTGCTTAGAGGGATATGGCTGCACCTCACTGACGAGGCCCAAAGGAGGCCGAAACGATCAGCTGAGGTTGCTTCTCGGGTCTTTGGCTTTGATCAAGTGCAGTTTTCTGGTCTTGGTTGAAAGATTTATTAAAGGGAATTATATGAAAACAATGCGCTAGATAAGATCTGAGCTACACATAGAAAACAGGCAATCCCTAAGCCTGAAAATGATCAGAGGTGCAAAAAAATGGGTATATATGTGTGCGCCAATATTGTGTAAAACACAAATGGCAATAGATCTTTTTTAATAATGACTTCTATTTAATTGTCTATTTTGATTCAATAGATTTTCTTATTTCTAAAGCAAACAGTCCATAAAGTGCTGATAGTATGAAATTCACAATAAATATATAAAAATGATTATATTTGTACTAAAAGGTTGAACAATCAATAAATTTATTTATTTAAAATATCAATTATTAATTCAGAAAAAAATATATAAAATAAACGAAAAATATACAAAAGCAATATAATAATATTATTTCTCCCTATTGGTACCAATCTGAGAGCTAGATTAATAGTGGTGTTTCTGGTTAAAATACATAAATAGTTAGACAATCCAATATAAATAGTAATCTAAAGGACTAGCTAAAAGTTATCTAAAATTTAGTTTTCTAAAAAAACTTAAAAAAAAGTAACTTTGAATACTTCTCCTGAGAAATAGTTCAGCAGTTAGTATGCTTACAGTCTGGCTTAAGCATATGTTCAGATATCCTTTTTGTTTAAATAGAGTAATCCTCTCTTGTTTCAAAGTCTGAGTAAGCAGTATAAACAATAGGTCAGCATATGATGATAGTAAAGAGGGTTATTACTCAAAACCCCAATATCCGTATGGAAGATTCTCAGCACAAATAGCCTTTCGGTCTAATCCTTTGTGAGTCGTACCTTTATTCAAGAGACAGTTTCAAAGCAGAATAAAAGTACCTCTTTAGACACCGCTGCCAATGCTCGTCAGTTTAGGGGTAGCGCCAAACACAAAGTCCCGTGTCGATCCTTAGACACGCCCACAAGTGCGGTAAGTGACGTTGGTGAATTGTATCCCAGTTTGAAACCTTGGTTGAAAGATTTGCTGCCTGGAGACCTGCTCCTTCGGCCTGGGGTCCTTTCCCTTCGGGGTTTGGGCTCCTGCTGCTATTGGGGGGGTGGCTACTCCTTAGGCGTAGAGCAACTAGGTAGTAGGTCCGTCCCCTTGGCCTTGTGGCATCGTCCCTGGACTTCAGCCACATGCTGCTTTTGGGGGGGCGCTCTGAAATCCAGTCTAAAGAGGCAATAGGACAATTATGGCTACCAATGTGCCAAACGTTCCCCATACACTTCGGGTGTTGATTTCTGAGGACTTCCTAGAGAAGATTGGTTTGGCTCATGTTCAGCAGGTTGTTTTGGAGGGTGTTTTGAAGATGCTAAGAGCAAGTTTGCATTGCGTTCAGTCTTTCCCTTCAAGAGGGATTTTTGATGTGGCTTTCACCGATGAGCATCATTTACAGACCTGCTATCAACGGACTATTGATATGGCTTCTGCTCCAGAGTTGGAGGGCATGAGATTTGTTGCCTGTGTGCAGAGGGAGAGAAGAATCCCGGTGACAGTACATATGTACAACCCTTGGGTCACTGATGTGGAAATTCATCTGTTTCTTTGTCGCTACTTTGATGATGTTCAAGGAGGTAGCAAGCTGAAGAATCAATTTGGGACTTTCAATGGAAAGCGCAGGTTCTGGGTACGGTTTGTGCCAGATGAATTAGGTATTGGTGGAAAGAAACACCCTCCACAGACTTTCGCCATTGGTGGAAATAGAGGTTTCCTATACTATGATGACATGCCTCTGTTTTGCCGTAGTTGCAACCTGTTTGTTCACATTGCTGAAAATTGCCCAGGTGCCAGATGTCGAAATTGCGGTGAGGGGGATCATCTTGTTGCCCACTGTAGTAAACGCCGGACCTGTGACCTGTGTGGTTCTTCAAGTCATCTGTGCAGGATGTGTCCTTTGATGATGTTGCAGGGGCTTCATAGAGTGAAGCCTTCCTATGCTGATGTTGCAAAAAAAACATCTTCAGTTGCGGTTGAGCCATCTGTGAATGAGGAGGTCTCTGATGAGGCATTGATCTCTATATTACCTCTTTTGTGTAAGAAAACTGCAGTTGGGATCCCTGTCAGAGAGGTGTCTGATGCTCCTGTGGTGGTTCCTGTGGCTGAGAAGGTGGAGGAAGCCCAATCTAATCTTCAGGAGGTGGATCTTGCTACATCTAATGTGATAGCTGCTTCCGATGTTCTTGAAGCCCTGTTGCCCATTTCTGTGGATGATACTGTTGCTGTTCCTGGAACAGAGAATTTTTCCTTCACTGAGTCATCTTGTGATCCTGTTCCTGATGCTGTTCTTGGTGAAGGGGAGAACATTGATTGGTCTGCTGTTGTTTCCTCTGGTTCTGAGGAGGATATGGACACTGCAGGAGAAAAATCTGCCTCCAAGCGGAAAAAAGGTGCGGATTCCGATGGATGGGAGAGTCCTGATTTGCATCTACCAGTAGTTAAGAGTGTAGATCCAGATACTGCAAGTGATGCTGACTCTTTAATTTCAGAGTTTGCTTCTGTCTCTACTAAAGACATTCCCTCTGACTCAAGCCAGTGTATAGGTGAGTTTTCTGATACCTCTTCTGTTGGCTATCTAGATAAAAGAGATGTGAACCAACTTGCTGAAGTTACTGGTTATGAGGCTGGCAAGGGGGAGCCTAGGAGGTAGGCACGTCACAGAGGCAGATTTAAAGGATCTCCTTTGAGTCCTAAGAAAAAGAAAGAAAAGAAAAAGTCCTGATGTTAATTTTTTTTTTCCCTGTTTTTTTTTTTTTTCTTTCAAAAAAATGTATGATGTTTCTGACCATTTCTTCCCTTAATGTCAGGTGTATGAAAACTTTAGCAAGGAGAGCTGCAATTTTTAAGTTATTATCTGTATGTTCTGCTAATATTTTTTGTTTGCAGGAATGTGGTCTCTCTGAACATCCTAAATGTGCTGACTGGGAATATGGTCCTAAAGTATGGTCTTGTTCTTCTGATAGGAATGGGGGGTGGGAGTTTTGTTTAAGGGGTTTTGTTTTTCTATCCTTAATGTAGTTCATATTGTCCCAGGTCGGGTTCTTTTGGTTAGTTTTAGTTTTTGTGGGACTGTTTTTCGTTTGTTTAATGTATATGCTTCTCCAAATAGGGTAGAACGTTTGCTTAATTTTGAAACATAAAAGTTTTTTTTGCCAGGTCGAGAGCCAACTTTTTTGGTTGGGGATTTTAATTGTATTATTAAGAATGGGGACAGAGAGGGTGGGAGTGATTGTAGGGTGGATAGCTCAGGGAAGTTTTTAGTTGATTTGCTTAAATCTTTCGGTTTGAAGGATGCCTTCGGGTCTGTTTCATTTTCAGGGGAGGGTTTTACTTTCTTTAGTGATAGTGGTGGGATAAAATCTCGAATTGATTTTTATTTTTTATTTAAATTTCTATGTGTTGATGATTTTTCTTTAAAGCGGATGCCCTTTACGGATCAAGTATGGTAAGGGTGTTTGGAAGCTGAATGTGGATTTGTTAGAAGATGAGAAGATTAAGGGTCAGTTTGTTTGGATGTATGAAAGGTAGCGTGAAAGAAAGTGTGATTTTAGTAATGTGCTTATGTGGTGGGAATGGTTGAAGGTCTATATTTTTTTAAGAAAGCTTTTGAAGGAAAGACTGGTTTTGTTAGTGTTTTTGATAAGTTTGAGTGTGAAGTTAATGGTACGGATGGTGTTTTGCGTGAAGTTCATGAGTTTTACAGTGAGCTGTATAAAGAAAAAACAAGAGATGTTTTATTGGAAAATGAGTTGTTGGAAGACATTGAGGTTAAGTTGGAAAAATATGATAATGATTTGTTAGAAAGGGATCTAAGTTTGGATGAGATTGCAGAGGTTGTTAGGAGGAGTTTTAAGAATGGGAAGGTACCTGGTTGTGATGGTTTGCCTGTTGAATTTTATACTTGTTTTTGGAATTTGATTGGGGTGGATATGTTGGATGTTTGTAAGTTTGTTTTTAGAATGAATGTTTTGCCTGTTTCAATGAGGAAAGGTTTGATTGTTTTGTTATTTAAAAAGGGTGATAAGAGAGATTTGAGGAATTGGAGGCTGATTACGTTGTTGAATGTTGACTATAAGGTTATTGCAAAGGTGTTGGCAAATAGAATGCGTGGAGTGATTGCTAAGGTTGTGGGTGAAGAGCAAGTGTGTGCTATTCCTGGGCGTCAGATTTCTGAAAGTTTGTTGTTACTATGCAATGTACTGTGGTATGTGAGGGACAGGATGAGGTCTGTTGCTGTTGCTATTGTGGATTTTGAAAAAGCATATGATAGGGTAGTGCATGATTTTATGTTTCATGTTTTAGAACATTTAGGTTTTTCTGGTAAGATTATTGGATGGTTTAAATGTTTGTATTGTGATATTGTAAGTCAATTTCAGGTTAATGGTTTTTTGACTGAGGAATTTTGTGTTAAATCTGGAGTGTGTCAAGGATGTCCTTTGTCTCCTGTGTTATTTGTATGTGTCATTGAGCCATTGTTAACTAGTTTGAGGAAGGAAAAATTAGTTAGAGGTGTGAGTGTTCCTGGTAGTAATGGAAGGTGTTTAAAAGTGATTGGGTATATGGATGATGTGAGTGTGGTATGTGAGACTCAGGCTGGTTTGAGGAGGGTGAAAACTTTAGTTGAATGTTTTTGTATGGCAAGTGGTTTCAAAGTTAATTGGAATAAGTGTAAAGTTAAAGTTTTTGGTAATGATAGGGAGATTGATTCCTGTGGATGGCCTGTGACTGAAGGTGCAATTGAGGTGTTGGGTGTGAAATTTGATGTGGATTTGAAAGGCTTGGAAAGTTGGGAGAATGTGAGTAGAAAACTTCAGTTTTGGTCTTTAAGGACTTTATCTTTGGAAGGAAAAATGTTAGTTATTAAATCGGTTTTGATCCCTATTATGTTATATTTGGCTTTAGTTTTTCCGCCACCTGAGAGGATTTTTCAGAGAATTTTGAGAGTGTTGTTTTCTTTTTTCTGGAGTTCTGGTATGGAGCGTTTGAAAAGAGATGTTGTTGTTAAGAGTAAGAATGTTGGTGGTAAGGGTTTTCCAAATGTGGAGAGATTTTTGGCTGTGAAATATGTTAGTAGGTGTGTGGTTCTGAGTGGTAAGGATAGCATGGCTGGTTGTATGGTAAAGTATGCTTGTGGAAATGTTTTAAGACGATATGGTTTATTTGAGATTGATAGAAAGAAACCGGTATGTTTTGCTGTTCCGTGGTTTTATGTAAGGGTGGAATGTTGGATTCAAAAATATGGTTTGGAGAATGTTAGTAGGGAGATGTGGTGTGCAAACAGAATGGGAGTGTGTGTGGTGTGAGTAGTGTTAGGATGGCAGGGAGAGTTAGAGAGGAGGGGAGGGGAGTGTCAGGGAGAGGAGGATAGGAGAGGACAGGAGGAGCAGTGAGCCCCCCAACAGGGAGTAAGTGGAGTGGGGAGAGGGAGAACCAGAAGGGATGATGGGAGGAGAGAATCCTAAGAGCCCCAGAGACCAGGCACATCAAGGAGAGGGACAGATGGTGCTTATGAGGACAGAAGCAGTGGGGGGGGGGGGGGTTTGGAGAGTAGGGGGAAACATATACTGCCAGGGCCATCTCATGCTCGATCTGAATAAAGCAAGTTTAATTTGGAATAGACTATTCCTTTAACATATATTCAGTGTTATCTGTTTTCATTATTTTAATACTGGGGAATGGGTAATAAAAGGATTATCCATCTTTTTAAACAATAAAAATTCTGGTGTAGACTGTCCCTTTAAATGAAAAAATTAATTTAAGAGAAAAACACAGACAAAATGAAGGTAGTGCAATCTCACCAAGCAGCCAACCTCCCGAGAGTGTTCCAGATTCAAAAAGATTGAATAAGGAGGTCTTGCGCAGGATGTAGGAATCATGGCCAATCCCTGGAAAGCCTGCATACACTTGTGTGAATTTCAGAGTGGTATCACAGACCATCTGGCAATTCAAGGAGTCGAACCCTTTCCTGTTGATATAGAGGAATGGCTCCTCATGTGGGGCCACGATACGCACATGTGTGCAATCAATTGCTTCCATGACATTGGTAATACCCCCCAGTCGATAGAAGCCTTGTTTAAGACTGTTCCAATCCTGGGGGGTATGGGGGAAATGAATGTATAGCTGTATCTGGTTATCTAGAGCAGTCAAAACCTCCCCTAGGACCTTGGAGAAGGTGGACTGCGCTAAGCCAGTCACATAGCCCTCTGTTGACTGGAATGATCTGGATGCCAGGAAGTGCACAACACACAACAGCTTCCGCATACCAGTCAGAGGTTGGTTCCTATTCGCTTAAGGGTCAATATCATCCTTCAAGACCTCATATTGGTCAATGAGGCTTGCAGAAGTCAAGCGATACCTGTCCCTGACCTCCTCCTCTGTCATTCCCAACAGGGTGACCCTAACCCTGTGTATCCTTGGTACCCTTCCTCTCCCCCCTCTGCTGATTCCGACGTCTTATAGGCCCTGCTGGCCTCTGACCAGCGGCAGCAACAACAGCAGCGAGGGCAGCACCAGGTGCAGGGACAGCGGCAGCAGGTAGATCAGCAGCAAGTAATTCAGCAGCAGGGAGAGAATCCCCAGCAGGTCTATCCTCCACAGCAGCAGCAGGTCTATCCTCCACAGCAGCAGCAGGTCTATCCTCCACAGCAGCAGCAGGTCTATCCTCCACAGCAGGTAGTGCAGCAGCAGGGGCTTGTAGGCCTTCCAACACCCCTTGTGCCCCACGATGCTGTCTGTTTAACCATTGCAAATAAAGCAGGGGAAACATGGTGGCTAATGAGGGTGTGCATTGTCAGGTGTTTTAAGGCTGCAGGTGAGAGGTTGTGCTGTTTGTGATTGGTTTGACACACTTGCAGAGGGAGGATACTGTTTGTAATAATAAAGTGCTCAGAAAAGGTTTAACTGTTTGAAATTTGTGGCTGTAATGTATGTGATTGCGCATGCGTTAGGTGTTTGTTAGGCCTTCCAGGGAGTTACAGTGCTTTTTAACACTGCACAAGGGTTGCTGCATCTGCCTATGTGTGGCGAGATGAAAATGAGTAGAATCTATCCATTCTGCGCTGCATATGAGATACCAACTTGCTATGGCAGTTCTATGTTAGTCTATGGGATTATAAACTGCGGGTGAAGTGTAAAATCTACGTGCGTAACTTGTGTGCTGCGCCGTATATGTGATTGATTTGACTAAAAACTGGCGTCGCCGGCTTTTGCGGGCGACACTGTATATGTAATCTCGCCCTTGTTATCTTTATTTTAAAAAGTAGGAATATAAACTTAGGAACCGGCCTATTTTTGGTTCAGAACCCTGGCTAGCACTTGCTGATTGGTGGATACATTTAGGCACTAAACAGCAAGCTCTACCTAGGTTCTGAACCAAAAATGGGCCGGCTCTAAAGCTTACATTCCAGCTTTTTCAAATAAAGATACCAAGAGAAGGAAGAAAAATTGTTAATAGAAGTAAATTAGAAAGTTTCTATAAATTGCCTGCTCTATCTGAATCATGAAACTTTAATTTTGAATTTAGTGTCCCTATAAAATATTACCAAAAAAAACCCAGCATCTATAAAACATTCTAAAATATGCACAAAAGAAAACTTGAAAAAGAAACTAAAAATAAAAAACAGAGAACCTTGTCATATTTGATATAGTGAGACACAACCGTGAGAGAAGATACTTTGCACGGGCAAACACGTCTTTTTAAATACCGCATGGTGTGTCATTTTAGGAGAGATATCCTGACTATGGGGCCGATTTATCATGTGTCTGGCAGAAATGATTGCATACTCTATCATTGCACAAGCAGTTCTTGTTAACTGCTTGTGTAATGCCGCCCCCTGCAGATTTGCGGACAATCGGCCGCTAGCAGGGGGGTGTCGATCAATTCGATCATATGCGATCAGGCAGATTGCTGTCCGCCGCCTCAGAGGTGGTTTACGTACGAGTTAAGGAGCAGTGGTCTAAAGGCCGCTGCTTCTTAACTCCTGTTTTTGGCGAGCCTTCAGGCTTGCGTGGAGAAAAATGTATTCGGCCCCATCGGGCCATGATAAATCTGCCCCCATGAGGCCTATTTATCAAGCCGTCAACCGCAAATACGCTGAAATTGAGCAGCGTAATTGTGGAGAGCTTGATTCCCCTTATTTATCAAAGCCTACAGACCAGCAAAAGTTGAAATTTGTGACGTAACATACGATCCGCCGGTCTCAGTCCGACACAGATCGATGCTTACGTCATTACAGATGTTCTGAATGCAAATTCGGCACTATCTGACAACTTTTGCTAGTTATCAACTTTCTACCAGGTACGCTCGCCACTATTCCGGCCCAGCGTACCTGGTTTTCAATCCGCAGCCCTGGAGGCGGCGGATGCCATAGGAATCAATCGGAGTCTGAAAGCAGTGAAAGCTTATGTTCGCTGCTGCCCGATATTCCATTGATTCCTATGGTAGAATAAAAGTTACGTTTACACCTAACATGTACCCCGAGTCTAAACACCCCTAATCTGCCACCCCCTACACCGCCGGCACCTACATTATACTTATTAACCCCTAATCTGCCGCCCCAACATCGCCACCACCTACATTATACTTATTAACCCCTAATCTGCCGCCCCAACACCGCCGCCATCTACATAAAGTTATTAACCCCTATTCCGCCGCTCCCGGACCCCGCCGCCACCTAAATAATGTTATTAACCCCTATCCCACCGCTCCCGGAGCCCACCACAACTAAATACATGTATTAACCCCTAAACCGCTGGCCTCCCACATCACTACCACTTACTAAACCTATTAACCCCTAAACCGCCAGCCCCCCACATCGCCATAAACTAAATTAACCTATTAACCCCTAAACCTAACAACCCGCTAACTTTATATTAAATATTAACTCATTCCTATCTTATAATAAATTTAAACTTACCTTTAGATTTAAATTAAACTATATTAAACTATTAATTAATCTACCCTAACTGTTATACTAAAATTACATTAAACTATATTAAACTATTAATTAACCTACCCTAACTATTATACTAAAATTACATTAAACTATATTAAACTATTAATTAATCTACCCTATTATACTAAAATTACATTAAACTGTATTAAACTATTAATTAATCTATCCTAACTATTAGACTAAAATTACAATAAACTATATTAAACTAATAATTAATCTACCCTAACTGTTATACTAAAATTACATTAAACTACAAATTAAATTAAATTAAATATATTATATAGTTAAAAACCTAACCCTATTCAAATAATTTAAATCTACTAGTAAAAATTACAGTTACAAAAAACTAACAACTAAGTTACAAAACATAACAAACCCTAAGTTACAAAAAAAATAAACACTAAGTTACACAAAATAAAAAATAAATTATCAAATATTTAAACTAATTACACCTAATCTAAGAGCCCTATGAAAATAAAAAAGCCCCCCCCCCAAATAAAAAAAAAACCTAGCCTACAATAAACTACCAATGGCCCTTAAAAGGATAAAAGCTCAATCCTATTGGCTGATTGCAACAGCCAATAGGATTTTTTCAACCTTAATTCCGATTGGCTGATAGAATTCTATCAGCCAATAGGAATCTAAGGGACGCCATCTTGGATGACGTCATTTAAAGGAACATTCATTGTTGAAGAAGACATCGGAAGAAGAAGATGCTCCGCGCCAGATGTCTTGAAGATGGAGCCGCTCCGCGCCGGATGGATGAAGATAGAAGATGCCGTCTGGATGAAGACTTCTGCCGGCTTGGATGATGACTTCGGCATGCTTGGAGGAAGACTTCTGCCGGCGTCGCTGAGGACTTCTGCCGCTTCGTTGAGGATGGATGTCGGCTCTTCAGAAACTGTAAGTGGATCTTCGGGGGTTAGTGTTAGGTTTTCTTAAGGGTTTATTGGGTGGGTTTTAATTTTAGATTAGGGTTTGGGCTTTTGAAAAAGCGCTAGATGCCCTTTTAAGGGCAATGCCCATACAAATGCCCTTTTCAGGGCAATGGGGAGCTTAGGTTTTTTTAGATTAGGTTTTTGTTTGGGGGATTGGTTGTGTGGGTGGTGGGTTTTACTGTTGGGGGGGTATTTGTATTTTTTATTTACAGGTAAAAGAGCTGATTTCTTTGGGGCAATGCCCCGCAAAAGGCCCTTTTAAGGGCCATTGGAAGTTTATTGTAGGCTAGGGGTGTTTTTTATTTTGGGGGGGCTTTTTTATTTTCATAGGGCTCTTAGATTAGGTGTAATTAGTTTAAATATTTGATAATTTATTTTTTATTTTGTGTAACAGTGTTTACTTTTTTTTGTAACTTAGTGTTTGTTATTTTTTGTAACTTAGTAGTTAGTTTTTTGTAACTTTGTAATTTTTAATAGTAGATTTAAATTATTTGAGTAGGGTTAGGTTTTTAAATATATAATATAGTTAATTTAATTTGTAGTTTAATGTAATTTTAGTATAATAGTTAGGGTCAATGTTCCCTCTAAGGTGCGCGGCAGCGTGGGCGCACACCTTCCCTCTCTGTGTAGCGCAGGCAGTACATAAGGCCGCGCAAAACACAGGAGGAATGTAGAACGTTTTTTTTATTTTTTTTATTTCAGCACTGCTAGCCTCCAGGAAACGGCATGACAGAGGCACTGTTAAAAGAAAAGGTCCCTACGGTGAAGCACAGCTTGATTTGTTTCCTGTGTGCTACACTGAGGGGGAGGACCTAAGCTGAATGACAGCTGTGTGTGTAAATCCCACAGCGCTGTCAGAGAGCGGGAGAGAACAAACACGGAGGGCAGCAGGCAATAGGCACTTTCAGGGAAAGTTCAAAAGAATGTCAGTAGACGAAGTGCAGCCCCCCTCCTCCTCCGTATAGCAGATACTGGAAGCAGCCGAGTAGGTGAGGGCTGGAGATCTTCCTCACATGCCGTAAGTTTTACAGTTGGCATGATGGTAGCTTTTGCTGCAGGTAATTCTGTTTCCCACAATGACTGTAAAGCCCTCAAGTACCATAGAGATCTGTACAATAGTTGAATTACAGGTCATATTCCTGGCTTCTACAATTTAAAGCAGCCTTTGTTATCCACTCTATTTACTAATAAATAATACTAATAGCCCAGTGCAGCAAATACAAAGAGTTCATCTTACTATTCTTCTGTGTTAACATGTTAGCCTTTATCACCATACTCCCATTCTAAGAGCATGGCTGTCAGTCAAATTTATAACATGCAGATCACTATTTAACCCCTTGGCTACCAGAGAGGATTGCAGTGTATTCTTATGCAATGCACTGTAGCCCTTTTTGGCAGGCATGGGGTTAAATTATGCCCACAAGTTGGTCTAGGCATCTCAAGAGATTATGCAGGAGACTGAGGCTTGTCTATGTCACAAACCAGTTTTTATATACAGTTTGAGCAATAATGTCTGTAGTACTGTGTAATGCTATTGCTGCTTTCACATGAGGATCTATTTAAGCAGTGTTGCCTAGCTATATGTGTGTCTGTATATGTATGAGTCTGTGTGTGTCTATATATATATATATATATATATATATATCTATATATATATATATATATATATATATATATATATATATATATATATATATATATATATATATATATATATATATATACTCAATGCCGCACACAAGCCCTATCAAACCTGCACATAGAAAAAAATAATTGCACACACAGAAAAAAAATTAGAGGGAACATTGGTTCGGGTAGATTACTTATTAGTTTAAGATAGTTTAATGTAATTTTAGTATTATAGTTAGGGTAGGTTAATTATTAGTTTAATATAGTTTAATGTAATTTTAGTATAATAGTTAGGGTAGGTTAATTATTAGTTTAATATAGTTTATTTTAAATCTAAAGGTAAGTTTTAATTTATTATAAGATAGGGATGAGTTAATATTTAATATAAAGTTAGCGGGTTGTTAGGTTTAGGGGTTAATAGGTTAATTTAGTTTATGGCAATGTGGGGGGCTGACGGTTTAGGGGTTAATAGGTGAATTTAGTTTATGGCGATGGGGGCTGGCGGTTTAGGGGTTAATAGGTTTAGTAAGTGGTAGTGATGTGGGAGGCAAGGGGTTTAGGGGTTAATACATTTATTTAGTTGCAGTGGGCTCCGGGAGCGGAGGGAGAGGGGTTAATACATTTAGTTAGTTGCGGCGGTGTCAGGGAGCGGAGGAATAGGGGTTATTAAGTTTATTAGAGTTGCAGTGGGCTCCGGGAGCAGTGGGATAGGGGTTAACAACTTTATTTAGTTGCGGCGGGGTCAGGGAGCAGCGGGATAGGGGTTAAACAGTTTAGTATAGTGGAGGTGTTTAGTGACAGTATATAAATAAAGCTGTGAAAAAGCCGAATAGCAGTGAGATCGATGACTGTTAGTTAACAACTGTCCGCTGCTCATCGCCCCATACATGGTGCGTGGCTTTTTGACAGCTTTTTATATAAATATGGAGAGCGTATTCAGGTCGGCGGCCACAATGTTAGGCGATGTCAGGCGAGCGTATTGGTGCCGTCAAATGCAAGTAAGTTGACGGCTTGATAAGTAGGCCTCCATGTCTTGAGAACAGCACAGAACACCCTAGGCCTACCTGTGGGCGGAACTACCGCAGTGCAGTGGCACAAAGGCCCAAGTTCTTGGGGGGCCCAAAGCAGCCAGTCTATACTTAGGCTTGTGCAGAATGTGTACAATCCTAATGCAGGTTGCAGATCTATCTATATTATTGCTCTTTCTTTCTACTGAGTAACATTTGGGAGGCCCTCTGTTGAGTAGGTCCACTACTGCCTAGGCCAGTGCCTTTTTCATGTCTGCGAGATTGCTGAGACAAATACTATTCTATCCAGCAAGACTACTTACAGATCCCATTTTTCAAATGTGTTTCCAAAGTGTTGTGGATGTATGTACAGTATATTGTTTTTCTACATTGCTAGCAGTACACATTTGTTGTGCAAGATATTGTGTGGTGGGCCATTAACACAACTATATGCTGTATGTTAATGACAGGAACCCCCAATAGTGATTGGCTAGAAAAGATAAGTAAAACGAGCCACAATTCACTTTGAACATGATTTCTCCTGAACAATAAGAAGCATAACAAGCATCAATGAATTTAGCCCATTTTGTACTTATGTATACTGTGCTACAGAATTTGGGAGTGCTCTACAAATAAATGATAATAATAATAATAGTTTGTGTACTCTTTTTGGACTCTGGACTTTTGCTCCAATTGATCTGTTTACTGTAGGAACAATATTTATTTAAGAAGTTAAATGGACATTCTACTTGATTTTTTTTTATTGTTTAAAAAGATAGATAATGCCTTTATTACCTCTTACCCAGCTTTACACAAATAACATTGTTCAATTAATATACTTTATCACCTTTTAAATCTCTGCCTGTTGCTACTCCCCTGCAGGGTAGCAGTGTATTTTATTAGCATTTCACAGCCAGACAGTGCTCGTTCATTTGTGCCATATAGATAACATTGTGCTCACTCCCGTAGAGTTATGCAGGAACCAGCAGAAATTGGCTAAAATGCAAGTCTGTTAAAAGAACTTAAATCTAGAGGTCCAATGTATTTCTATTACCAAATTGGCTTCATTATCTTGGTATCTGTTATTAAAGGAGTAACAATATACTACTGACAGCTAGCTAAACCCATCAGGTGAGCCAATGACAGAGAGTTCCACAAGATGGGAGTCAGTCCTGGAGAAGTCCTGTAAACGGAAATGTGAGAAGGTAACAAGAGATGAGGAGAGTAGGAGATTATGAGCAGAGCGAAGGGGATGGGAGAGAGAGTATCTGGAGGCAAAGTCTGAGATATAAGGGGAGCAGTGCAGTTGAGGGCTTTATATGTCAGCATGTTGTGTTTAATCCTAGAGGAATCCTAGAGGTAAGAGGAAGCCAGTGAAGAGATTGACAGAGAAGTGCAACAGATGAAGATGAGCCTGGCAGAGACAGCCATTATGGATTGTAAAGGAGCTAGGTGGCAGCTAGGGAGACCAGAGAGAATGGATTTGCAGTAGTTGAGGCGGGAAAGGATGAAAGAGTGGATTAAAATCTTAGTTGTAATTTTAGAGATGTTTTTAAGGTAGAAGTGGCAGACATTCGGCATGTGGGGTAGGGATAATGAGGGAGTTATCAACAGTTATAGAGAAATGGGGGGTGGAGGTTTTGGAAGAAGGGGGGAAATAAGGAGCTCTGTTTTGAAGAGATTTAGCTTAAGGTAGTGAGAGGACATCCAGGATGAGGTATAAGAAAGACAGTTAGTGACACGGGTTAGCAAGGAAGGAGATAGGTCTGGTGAAGAGAGGTAGGTTTGGGTGTCATCGGCATACAAATGATATTGAAACCAGAGGGACTTTATTAAGAAACCTAATGATGACGTGAAGATTCAGAAGAGAAGGGGATCGAGGACAGAGCTTTGCAGTACCCCAACAGAAAGTGGTAACGGGGCAGAGGATGCCCCAGAGAAGGCTACACTAAAGAAACGGTAATACAGGTAGGAAAAAAACCACAAGAGAGCTGTGTGAAATAATTGGAGGGTTTGGAGCAAAAAAAGGTGGTTAACAGTATCAAAGGCTGCAGACAGATCAAGGAGGATAAGCAGAGATAAGTGGCCTTTCGATTTTGCTGTGAGTAGGTTGTTGGTAACATTAAGAATTTCTGTCTCTGTGGAATGATGGGGGCGAAATCCAGATTGCAGTGGGTCAAGGAGGGAGTTTAATTTAAGTAAATTGGATAGGCGTGCATATACTAGCTTTTCAAGAAGCTTTGAGGCAAGAGGGAGCAGGAAAATAGGGTGGTAGTTGGATGGGGAGGTTGGATCAAGAAAAGGTTTTTTGAGGATAGGTGTGACCAGTGCAAGTTTTAGAGATGAGGGAAATATACCGGTGCTGAGGGAGAGGTTGAAGATGTGTGTGAGTTTAGGGGTAAGGGTAGAAGAGAATCAGGGGTGTAGCTGTGAGGGGATGGGGGCAAGTGGATAGGTTGATTGCAAGCTTTTGAGGGGGTGGAAGACTGGTAGTATTTTGAGAGCTGATTTCATTTCTGATGGAGTCGATTTTGTTATTGAAGTGGCTGGCAAAATCTTGAGCTATGAGAGAAGTTGTATTAAGAGGTGGGGGTGGGCGGAGAAGAGTATTGAAAGTGGAGAGCAGATGTTTTGGGTTTGAAGAAAGAGTAGAGATAAGAGTAGATAAGTAATGTTGCTTATAAAGATTAAGGGCAGAATAGTAGGAGTTCAAGATGAACTTGTAGTGAAGAAAGTCATCTGAACTCTGAGATTTTCTCCAGTGTTGCTCAGCAGTACAGGAACATCTGCGTAGGTACAGTATTAGAGGAGTATGCCAGGGCTGAGGATGAGTGAGTGATTTCTGAGCTATGGTAGGAGGGGCCAGATAGTCAAGGGCCAATGTAAGGGTGGAATTATTGGCAGATAGATTGGTCAGGGCAGGAAAAGGAGGAGATGGAAGAGTGGAGAGGTCCAAGATAGCTAGTAAGCTGCTGTCGATCTAATGACTTAATGCTTCTGGGAAGTTTGGTGTGAGGGGTAGAAGAGGGAGAGTTGTAGGGAGGGAAGTGATGTTACAAGTAAGGAGATGATGGTCAGAAAGAGGAAAAGGGGAGTTTGTGAAGCTTGAAATAGTGCATCAATAGCTGAAAATCAGATCAAGAGAGTGACCATCTTTGTGAGTGGGAGAGTCAGTCCATTGTGACAGGCCGAAAGAGGAAGTGAGTTGCAGAAGTTGTTTTGCAGAGGAGGCAGTGGGATTGTCAACAGGGACATTGAAGTTGCCAAGAATGAGGGAAGGGGTGTCAGGAAAGGAAATAAGGTAGCCAGGCAGCAAAGTGATCTAGAAATTGAGTTGAGGAGCCAGGGGGTGGTATATGACTGCAACACATACTGTATACAGTAGCTTATTTTATTTTCTTATTATATCATGAATCTTTTTTTCTTGGATTATATCTCATAACACTTTTATAAAAATAAACATTTTTTGGAAAGAAACACATACCATAAAAACATATTTTGGTAGAAAACAATCTATTTATTTACTCTCTATTTATGGCAACTCAGATGTCACACGTTTGCAATAGTAAAGCATAGAATATTACATGTCTTCCTACTTTTCTGGTCTCTATTGTCCTTTTTTTGCATTCAATGTCTGTTACTATGGGAAAGAATAAACCAGTCTGTACAGTTTGGCAAATCAAGGCAAAGTACTTTGATAGACAAAAAGACTAAAGAATTCTAAAGCTCTTTGTTTTGTCCCTTGTGTTTTCAACTTCTAATAGGCTATTCATAAAACAGTTTATTGTGTAATTATTTGCTGTTCGTGCCTTTAATCCCTTTATTTAGGCAATCTTTTTTTTTTATATTACAGTGCAGCAGAACATAGCTTCCAGGTGCACAATTATTCTAAAGCTTCCTGTGTTCCTGAGTCAATTAATATTAGTGCAACTATTCTAGCTATTTACATATGCATGTGCGAGAAACAAAACTGGGCAATACGTCTCATGCTTGTCACACAGTCTATTTTATTATTTGGATTCAATAAAACCCATTTCTGAAACTTATATCTTACAGGAAGCACTCCAAAATTTGCTGAATTCCCATAGATTTGTACCCACTCCTTGTCACATCTGTAAATTGTCACTTTCCATAATACGTAAAGGGATATTAAATTTTGAATATCAATGAATGTTGAACATGATCTCGATTTACAATGAGGCCCCTCGGCATCTAGGTCAATAATACATCCATTATGCTATAATTGTGAATTTCTAGCATAATGGCTAATTATTTTGATTTTAATAATATCAGTGAATACTATGGGGCCGATTTAGCCAATTACATCTGTTTCCGCACGAGCCTTTAGGCTCGCCGGAAACAGGAGTCAAGAAGCAGCAGTCTTAAAACCGCTGGTCCCTAATTTGTCCGCCACCTCTGAGGCAGCGGACAGCAATCAGCCCGATCACATATGATTGGGTTGATTGACACCCCCTGCTAGCAGCAGATTGACCGCAAGTCTGCAGGGGGCGGCATTGCACAAGCATTTCTTGTGAAATGTTTGTGCAATGATGAATGCCGACAGTGTATGCTGTTGGCATTTATCAATGTGCAGCGGACATGATCGCTACAACTGATCATGTTTGTCCGGAGCCCCTATGAATAAAGAGACAGTATAATGCTAAAACTACATGCTCTAATTTCATAGCTCCCAAAAAAAATTTAAAACAACGTGTATAGAAGAGGATGGCGGCTGAGACAGGGAGATCCAGCAGAGAGTTTTGGCAAACTGGGAGTGGAGTTACATCATGTTGTAGATAGAGTCTTGGTTAGTAAATGGGCAGAACTAGTTGGGGAGAAAGTGTTGCTGGATAAAGAGGGGACGTGGTCAGACAGTCCTCAACAAACCTAGACTTTATTGCTGTGGTAGGGACAGTGGTTACAACTTCCACACTGTTGGTTGGGAACTCTGTAGTTTGCTAAATCATGCAATTTTCGTGCAGCAAACTGTGTGCATAACTCCTACTAATTGTTTAAACTCTTAGGTAATGTCCACTTGGGTGTAGCAAGCATTGAAGCAGGAGACCGCCACTGAGCCACTCAAGAGCTGCAATGCTTGCAGCTGTCAAGAAGAAAATTACCTATGTGTTTAATACCCACAAGGATCAATAATGCAAAACCTACGTGCATTAATGAATCGGAGCATGATTTGACTTATTTCATTACTGAAATCATCATCAGCATATACAAAACAGTCATACAAAACAAAGAACAACTAAAATAGTAACTGAACAAACATATATATATATATATATATATATATATATATATATATATATATATATATATATATATATACAGTAATGCATTCACCTAACTGTAGCTTTTAAAGACAATAGAAAAAAATACAAAAAAATTAACTGCTAGATTACGAGTCTTGCATTAGCCCTAAAAAGCAGCGTTGAGAGGTACCAACGCTGCTTTTTAATGTCCGCTGGTATTACGAGTCTTGCAGGTACAGGTGTACCGCTCACTTTTATTCCGCACCTCGAGCATACCGCAAATCCCCTTACGTCAATTGCGTATCCTATATTTTTAATGGGATTTGCCTAACGCCGGCATTACGAGTCTTGGAGAAAGTGAGCGGTACACCCTCTCCTGTCAAGACTCCTACCGCATTTAAAAGTCAGTAGTTAAGAGTTTTATGGGCTAACGCCGTAACATAAAACTCTTAACTAAAGTGATAAAAAGTACACTAACACCCATAAACTACCTATTAACCCCTAAACCGAGCCTCCCCCACATTAGAAACACTTAAACAAATTTGTTAACCCCTAATCTGACGACCGGACATCGCCGCCTCTTTAAGAAATATATTAACCCCTAAACCGCCGCACTCCCGCCTCGCAAACACGAGTTAAATTTTATTAACCCCTAATCTGCTGTCCCTAACATCGCCAACACCTACCTACATTTATTAACCCCTAATCTGCCGCCCCCAACGTCGCCGCTACTATATTACATTTATTAACCCCTAAACCTAAGTCTAACCCTAAGTCTAACCCCCCCTAACTTAAATATAATTTAAATAAAACAAAATAAAATTACTACAATTAAATACATTATTCCTATTTAAAACTAAATACTTACCTATAAAATAAACCCTAAGATAGCATCAATATAACTAATAGTTACATTGTAGCTAGCTTAAGGTTTATTTTTATTTTACAGGCAAGTTTGTATTTATTTTAACTAGGTACAATAGTTATTAAATAGTTATTAACTATTTAATAACTTCCTAGCTAAAATAAATACAAATTTACCTGTAAAATAAATCCTAACCTAAATTACAATTACACCTAACACTACACTATCATTAAATTAATTTACTAAATTACCTACAATTAATTACAATAAAATAAAATAAACTAAAGTACGGGGAAAAACCCCCCACTAAATTACAGAAAATAATAAAATAATTACAATTTTTTTAAACTAATTACACTTACTCTAATCCCCCTAATAAAATAAAAAGCCCCCCAAGATAATACAAATCCCTACCCTATACTAAATTACAAATAGCCCTTAAAAGGGCTTTTTGCGGGGCATTGCCCCAAAGTAATCAGCTCTATTACCTGTAAAAAAAAAAGACAATACCCCCCAACATTAAAACCCACCACCCACACACCCAACCCTACTCTAAAACCCACCCATTCCCCCCTTAATAAAACCTAACACTAACCCCTTGAAGATCAGCCTACCGTGAGACGTCTTCACCCAGCCGGGCACAAGTGGTCCTCCAGAGGGGCAGAAGTCTTCATCCGATCCGGGCAGAAGAGGTCCTCCAGACGGCCAGAAGTCTTCATCCAGGTGGCATCTTCTATCTTCATCCGACCGGAGCGGAGCGGGTCCATCTTGAAGCCAGCCGACGCGGAGCATCCATCCAGACTGACGACTACACGACAAATGACGGTTCCTTTAAATGACGTCATCCAAGATGGCGTCCCTTGAATTCCGATTCTATCAGCCAATCGGAATTAAGGTAGGAAAAATCCTATTGGCTGATCCAATCAGCCAATAGGATTGAGCTTGCATTCTATTGGCTGATTGGAACAGCCAATAGAATGCAAGCTCAATCCTATTGGCTGATTGGATCAGCCAATAGGATTGAACTTCAATATGTTGGGGGGGTATTGTCTTTTTTTTTTTACAGGTAATAGAGCTGATTACTTTGGGGCAATGCCCCGCAAAAAGCCCTTTTAAGGGCTATTTGTAATTTAGTATAGGGTAGAGATTTTTATTATTTTGGGGGGCTTTTTTATTTTATTAGGGGGATTAGAGTAGGTGTAATTAGTTTAAAATTCTTGTAATTATTTTTTTTTTTCTGTAATTTTGTATTTTTTTTTTTTTTGTACTTTAGTTTATTTTATTTAATTGTAATTAATTGTAGGTAATTTAGAAATTAATTTAATGATAGTGTAGTGTTAGGTGTAATTGTAACTTAGGTTAGGTTTTATTTTACAGGTAAATTTGTATTTATTTTAGCTAGGTAGTTATTAAATAGTTAATAACTATTTAATAACTATTGTATCTAGTTAAAATAAATACAAAGTTGCCTGTAAAATAAAAATAAACCCTAAGCTAGATACAATGTAACTATTAGTTATATTGTAGCAAGCTTAGGGTTTATTTTGTAGGTAAGTATTCAGTTTTAAATAGGAATTATTTAGTTAATTGTAGTAATTTTATTTATATTTATTTAAATTCTATTTGAGTTAGGGGGGTGTTAGGGTTAGACTTAGATTTAGGGATTAATAACTTTATTATAGTGGCAGCGATGTTGGGGGAGGCAGATTAGGGGTTAATAAGTGTAGGTAGGTGGCGGCGACATTGGGGCAGCAGAGTAGGGGTTAATAAATAAAAAGTAGGTGTTGGCAATGTTGGAAGCAGCAGATTAGGGGTTCATAGGGATAATTTAGGTGGCGGCGGTGTCCGGAGCAGCAGATTAGGGGTTAATAATTATAATGTAGGTGTCGGCGATGTCGGGGGCGGCAGATTAAGGGTTAATAAGTGTAAGATTAGGGGTGTTTAGACTCGGGGTTCATGTTAGGGTGTTAGGTGTAGACATAACTTTTGTTTGCCCATAGGAATCAATGGGGCTGCGATAGAAGCTGAACGCTGCTTTTTTGTTTTTGTTCAGCCGATTCTGCCCCATTGATTCCTATGGGGAAATCGTGCACGAGCACGTTTTGCCAGCTCACCGCTACCGTAAGCAACACTGGTATTGAGGTGAGATGTGGAGCTAAATTTTGCTCTACGCTCACCTTTTTGCGGATAACGCCCGGGTTAAAAAAACCTGTAATACCAGCGTTGTCTTAAGTAAGCGGTGAGAAAAAAACTGCTCGTTAGCAACGCACCCCTGTTACCGCAATACTCGTAATCTCTGTGTAAGTTTTCTAGACAGAAATAAATTTGAATTTTTTTTTTAAACACTTGGTTTAATACAATTTGGGTTATTCCTTCATTACAGTAAGAAAATAATTGTTTTATTGATAGCCATGAACTTTGAGTCATGCTTAATTATGTCTAATAAACAAAACTGAAAGCATGGTCAAAGGGGTTGAAATAAAATCATTAAATGAAAATATGGGCCCCAAGAGCAGTTAATACCTACCAATGCAAAGGGAATATAACATTAGATGGAGGGAGGTGCTGAATGGAAAGAGGTAACAAATAAACAGCATTTTATCGACGTTGAGTAGCCTGGGAGACGAGTAGTGGAAATAAGCTGTGAATGTAGTGCTTTCCAGTGCAGGCTCGCATGGTGAGACACAACCGGGAAATGAAATACAGATGTGACCGAAAGTATAGGTAACCTTGCATTTTAAAATAAAAACAATAAAATGCTCGAATGTAGTTTGCCAAAATGCATGTTGACAAGACACAGTCCTGGGAGAATATCCTTTGTACAGATGAAACAAAAGAGGAGCTCCATGTTTACAGAAGGAAAAAAGTAACTTTCAAAGAAAAGAACACCATTGCTACCGTGAAATATCGAGGAGGCTCAATTATGTTTTGGGTTTCTTTGCTGCCTTTCGCACTGGGTGCCTAGAATCTGTGCAGGGCACAATGAAATCAGAAGACTAGCAAGGTATTCTGGAGCAAAACGTACTGTCCAGTGTCAAAAATCTGTGTCTCAGCTGTAGGTCATGGGTCCTCCAGCAGGATAATGACCCAAAACACACCTCAAAAGCACCTTTGAATGGATGAGAAGAAAACATTGGACCATGTCCGCCCACATCATAATAAATGTGTCTCCAAAGGCTGTGTAACAATAATACCAACAACTACTACTAGTGGGCGCTAAATATCTTGTGAACAATAGGACAATGGATATATGCACAAAAATACATTTGAAAAGTCAAGACAGTTACCAATACAAGTAAAGTCCAATGATGACCCATAATGATGATGTCATAATCCGGCTGTACAACTCATTCCACTTGTACTGATCCAATCCTAAAAATGAAAATCAGACAGAGAGGCACCACATGTGAGTGTCAAAAAGCTACACCAAGAGTAAATTACTTAAATGTAACAGTAACATTTGTTTTACTGTTTAAAGTAATATGTGAAGTCATAAATCAAAAGAGAAGTTTCTGTTCTATTACATTTGAAATAACGAATGGTGGATACTTTTGTAAATTTTTTCTTAGTTCAGAGAAAAATGTGCGTTTTCATAAAAAGTGGAAGGGTACCAATACTTTCATCTACATCTGTATTTACACTTGTAATCAAGTCTCTAAATCATGAATGTCGAGTCACTATGCCCTGAATCACCTCAAAATGCTCCCCATTTTAGGGTTTGCGTGTTTTCAGATACAAATTTTGTTCTATCCAGCAAGACTACTTTAATGTAACAAAACAGATATGAATATGTAAAAGCCCAGTACATCCTCAATAATCTTAGTCTGCTCTTTTCAGCAGTCCTCCTCTGTGTTCCTCAGAAGCAATTCATAAAAAATTAAGGATAACTGACTGGAGTTCCAAACTTTTATAGAATACTCCTTCTATTAACTATCTTCAGCAAATCAGACCTGAAGCCATACATTTGAGTGAAATTGTTTTGATATGTAATTATTTATTTTTTTCTGTTTCTCACAGGATAATCAAGTTTGTAAAACCATTAACATAGAAGGCCTATCTAATTTTTATCGGGAATTTCAGAGAAAAACATGCCCAAAGTACCAGAAATTTCTTAGATTTTTTTCTATCACTCCATTTAAACAGAAACAGAGCCTTTGTTTGTTTGTTTTATTTAGCTATGATGCAGTATATCTTTTAAGTAGACAACCCAAGGTATTGCCACTATTTGGGTGCCAAATACGATCTTAAAATGACAAAATTTACTTTTTCGCAAACTTTTCTCACTGAAATTTTTTACAGACAACTACTGCAGTCATAAGACAAATGGTTGTAAAAGCTTTACCATTGGTATTTTGTCATTGGAGGGCCACTAATTGCGCACCAGACTTCTGAAATTCCCGACAGTGAAGGAGATAATCAGTTAGCTTGTAAGGTTAATATTTGCTCTAGTGTAGGGATTACCCTTCCACACCCTGATCCCTCCAAATCATCTCTCTTCCCTTCTCCCCCTCACTGGTCTACACCATCTTTGGTGCTGGCAGATAGTCTTCAAATATTCAGCTTAGGACTTTTATTTATTTATTTTTTAATATTTCCCCACCCTCCCACCTCCCTGATTCCCCCTCCCAAACAGCTCTTTAACCCTCAAGCCTCCCACTGCTCACCGTCATATTTGTTACTAACAGCCAGTCTGCCAGTAACAAATTATTCCTTTTTTTTATTTATATATATATATATATTCCGTAGTGTAGATTCCCCCCTCCAAATATAGGGTCTCATCGCTCCCTCTCCCCAGCCTAACATTTTTTTTCACTACTACACTGCGTCAAAACAGTAGGCTGGGCAAAGTACTGTGTAAGGTAGTACCTACGTCCAATTGGTGCAAGGGGTTAATCCAGTTTATAACTGGGAACTTAAAGAAACACTTAAGTCAAATTTAAACTTTCTTGAATCTGATAGAATATACAATTGTAAATAACTTTTCAATTCACCCCCATTATCAACATGTGCACAAACATTTTACATGCACACTTTTTGGGGCATCAGTTCCTACTGAGCATGTGCAAGAATTCACAGTGTATACGTATGTTTGTGATTGGCTGATGGCTGTCACATGGGGGTTTTGCATTTTTATTTTAATATTCATTTGTTGATTATAAAATTCTACTGTATTCAGTGGTCCTTTAATGTGTCAGGAAGCCCAGGAAATTGAAAGCTCAGGATCCTCTATGTTAATTAAAAAAACATAACTGTTAATGCAAATGATAGCAAAGAATTGATTAAGAGAGGGGTTTGTTAGTTTTACAACATTTTAAGAATTTTATAATGGCAGACAGTGAGGAAAATCTTCTGGAATCAAGCCTCTGGAATGAAGAAACTCTCCCACTGCAGTTATAGGGGCCGATTTATCAAGCTCCATATGGAGGCTCGGCGGAAACAGAAGTTATGAAGACCGCTGCTCCACAACTTGTTTGATTGCTCTGAGGCCGCAGACAGAAATCAAACTGATTGAATACGATTGGGTTGATTGACACCCCCAGCTAGCCTGGTAACCCTAGTGAAACACAAAGTAGCTGAAGGGAGACCAAATGCAACAGAGAATAACTGCATATGCTTACCCTCCCAGGAGAGGTGGAGGTAAATTTTGTATGGGGAATAAATGTGGGCAATGAGTTAAATATTTAGGTCTGGGTGGACCATCCAGTCACCAGGGTTTAGAAAGTCCTGAAGAAGGTAGATGCCTCCCATTTTGAAATGATGGGAAAAAGAATTGAGTTTGCAAAGACTAGTAACCCAAAGTAAGTCTCCAGATTCTTCCTAACCAAGACAATGTTGCAGAGAGGCTACATGTAGTGGAATTAAATAACTCACAGTAATTCTGCTAATTGTTTTAGTGCTACATTATTTTATCAATTTGGTCACTATAAATAAAGGGGGAATGGAATTTGGTCTAATATGTTAAAGCTATACTTACTTCTAATGACCCAATATTCTAAAGCTTGTTTGCTTGGTGGGAAATACCACACTGACCCTTGCTTGGGCAGAGCTCCCGGACTTATCTAAGAGAGAGGGGCTAAACCAGGAATTCTCGGCAAGTTGCAAACTTCCCTTTATAGGAAGTAACAAAACTCACTAGACAATGTAATTTTTTTCCCTCCCTTCAACCCTCTTCCACTTTAATCAGCTGGGTTATAATTTAACTTTAATTTGCTTCTTTCTCTCAAGAAATCATCAAGTGTTCTCAGTGGTTTCTTGTAACCTTCTCATAAATTTAAGGTCGAGATATCTCTATATCGCTCCGGTTCATATATTATGGAAGCCATTATATATAAGCACCTTTTTTTTCTTTTCTTCTCTCTAGGAAAATATCTCAGATGTGACAAGTTATATGGTGAAATATTCCTGTTCCCTATTTTTTTTTTGGGTTATCTATCAGAACTATTGTAATTGCTATCATTGGAGAATATTGGCGATATTGTATGTTAAATGATATAGATATCGTTAACTAAATATGCTTCAAAGATATGTCAAACCCTACCCAAAACTGTTATATATGTTATGTGACATCTATCTCAGGGTGTACATATCTCTTATTATTTTTTTTTATTTTTTTTTCTCTTTGAAGTGTGTGTCTTAAAGATACTGTCTATGTTAATATCTATGCTTCCTTGTAAATGACAACAATAAAAAATACATGACAAAAAAAAAACTCACTAGAATGCAGATCTCCACAGGGGAAAGCAAATGTTTACATCTTGGGGCCGAATTATCAAGCTCCGAAGCCCCTGTTTCCGTGCGAGCCATTAGGCTCGCCGGAAACAGCAGTTATGAAGCAGCGTTCTAAAGACTGCTGCTCCATAACTGATCCGCTGCCTCTGAGGCTGCAGTCTGCAACCCGCCTGATCCTATACGATGGGGCTGATTGACACCCCCTGCTAGCGGCCGATTGGCCACGAATCTGCATGTGGCAGCATTGCACAAGCAGTTCTGGTGAACTGCTTGAGCAATGTTAAATGCCGATATTGTATGCTTTCGGCATTCAGCTATGTCTGTCGGGCATGATACGCTACAGCGTATCATGTCGGACAGGCATTGATAAATTGGCCCCTTGTTTACAATTTTTGCTTTTTAAAAAAATTAATTTAACATTTACATTAAGGGCTCCATTGAGCGAACCTGCAGCCGATAGTTTAGACCGATTGTTCCTAATCTACACACCAGCTCTGGGTCGCAGTTTATAATAACCCTGGACAAGTCCCACTGAGGTGATTAATAGCCCCTGCTTGTGCATAACGTTGCACAAGCATCAATGTTAAATGTGACTGGCTGTGATGCCAGGTGGACATATTCGCAGGAGTGTATCTTGTCATTCTGGGCCCTTGATAAATGTGGCTCTATATCTGCTTGTTTCAGAGTAATTTAAGGACCATTTGGATGGCATAAAGTAAATTTTACAATTCCAGTTTTAACCGCGTGCATTCAATGAAGCTTTAAAGTGTTTAGTATGTCCTGTATGTATGTATCTCATGATTATATACAGAAATGTAAAATGTACCTTTAGATCATCCCACCATGTCTTTTGTAGAATGTATAAATCATTTTATTTAAATTTTACTTGTATGTCCCTTTATACATTATAATCTGAGTTAAGGGAATATAAACATAATTTACATTCTGCCAATCTCTTGTGAGTGTAATCTTTTAGTATTAAGGGGAGTCATAACATATTTCCCCAAATTCGTTTTCCCTTTTTTGCTTGAGGTGAGTACATAGATGAAAAAACATAACAACATATTAGATATATAGATTCTTTACTGCAAGTTTTTTTTTTTATCTTGTGTCTTTAAAAAATGTTGTCTTTATTTTGTAAGCTGTACCTGATTCCACCTTTTAGAAGTTCCAAGACTATGGATATACTGTATTATATCTAAGACCAATGTATTCAGGGCCTGTGTTTATTATAGGTTTCATTCTTAGTTGGATGTTTTACCCATTTTTCAACAAAATTTACAAAATGTTGGTGACAGCTCTCTCAGGCCGAGGGGTGGGTTCTGCAGCTTCTTGTGATCAAACAAGAAATTTCCAGTATAATTGAGAATTACTTAAAGGACATCTTTCTTTCTCACCTGAACTGGCTTGGTAGGTTTGTTGAAAGCTCCATCGGTACAAAATGCTATTTTCGAGCCAAGAGGGAGGCAAAGAGTTTATCTACTTGATTCAACTACTCTAGAAACAGCAATCTACATGACATCTTCCTCAGTGTGGGAAGATGGTGGGCTAGGGGTGTGGTTATTGAATGTTCCTTGAGATGACCCATACTATAATAGGACACAGCAAATGAGCAGCAATATGAAGCTCTGTTAGTGTGAAGAGATGTTGCTGACAGCCCCAGTTTCTGTATAAGTGTGATATTTAGGATAGTAGACACTTAGGGGTAGATTTAACAACTGTTGGATGGACATGATCCGCTGTAGCGGATCTTGTCCGCCCGACATCGTTAAATGCCGACAGGATACGCTGTCGGCATTTAACATTGCACAAGCATTTCCGATTGAGATGATTGCCATACGCTACCTCAGAGGTGGTGGAGAAGTTAAGGAGCCATGGTCTTATGACCGCTGCTACTTAACTTCTGTTTCCGGAGAGCCAGGAACTACGGGGGTAGATTGCAGCATCCGCTGCTTAGTAAATCTACCCTTTGGGCTGGGTACAGACAGCTTGGTGTCAGGGTTTCACCCTAATTTCATTTGTTATTTGCTGCTTGGCTGCCATTTTTTCGAACCTGTCTCTCTCCTTGCCTGCTGCAGAGTGTGTAACGCTGCTCCTTACACCCTCTTATGGCCTCATATGCCCAAACTGGAGAACATCATCAGTGAGAGACAGGTTGCAGTCCCAGAATTATGATGTCATGTCTCAGACTTCTTTGTGAGTTCCTGTCCCTGTGTTTAACCTGGCTTGCTTGATTTCACTTCTGGTTCTTGATCCCTGGCTTGTTCCTGACTCTGCTGATCTTTGTGTTGCTGAGTCTGACTACTCGCTTTGGCTCCTGACCCAGCTCATCTACCAGCTCTAGCTTTGACTCCTGGCTTGTCGTTTGGCTTTTGGACTCTTATTATTTTTTATTATTATTTAATAAAGGTGTGATTATTTTTGCATTACACATCTCTGTCTGATTCCTGGTACCCTGACATTACGCAAGGGCTATGAATCCTGACGGTGTTAATAATCCACCTTTTTCCACCATCCTTTCCAGGATGGATGTACAGGATCACTGCATGGATCAATTTGCACTAGTCCTGCAAACCCTTTTGACTCGCACTGCAAATTTGGATTAGAGTGTCTCACAAGTTATGGCTACTCCTGTTTCCACTGCTGCACCTAGTCCTACCAGGATCATGTCCGGTTCTGCACGTCTACCTTAGTGATATGATGGTGATCCTAATCAGTGCAGAGGGTTTTTGAACAAGGTGGGAATTTACTTTAAGCGGTTACCTCAGGTATTTCTCTCTGACAGAGTTAAGGTGGGGTTTTTCATCTCATTACTCTCTGACACAGCACTTGCTTGGGCTAATCCCTTGTGGGAGACTAATAAACCTGTGATATCTAATTACCCTGAATTTGTGGCCTCCTTTTAAAGGGTTTTTGATGTTCCAACTCGCTCCTCCTCCTTTTGTATGCTTGCACCAGATGTAGGTTGGAACAATGAAGCCCCTGTTGCCGCTTTCTTTCATGGGCTTTCTAATGCGATTAAAGACGAAGTTGCTGCCAAAGATTTACCAGAGGATCCCGAGGCCTTGGTGTCTTTTTTAATACTAATTGACATCAGACTCAGAGAGAGGCCCTCTTTCAAGGAACACTTGCGGAAGTCTCCTGTACAATTGTCTCCTATGTTTTTGTTCCCACCCATGCCTCCCTCTCCTCCTGGTGCAGAGACACCAGGTACGGTTGAGCCTATGCAGTTGGGATTCAGACTCCTCTCCGTGGAGGAGAGGGACTTTAAGAGGAGGGGTAGGCTCTGCCTCTATTGCAGTCTACAAGGCCACCTTTTAAAGTCTTGTCCTACACATTCGGGAAACGCCCGCACCTAAGGTCCTGTCAGGGGCAGACCTTGGGTTGTTTATACTCGTCCCTGGAACCATTAAAAGAGAAACCTTTGGTCATGGTTGTCCTTTCCTGGGTTGATTCCTCCATAGTCACCCAGGCTCTTGTAGACTCCGGTGCTGCGGCCTATTTCATTGACTATGCTCTTGTATCACAGCACTCCTTTCCTGTACTGCCTTGGTCTGCTCCACTTGCTATTGAGGCCATTGATGGCAGGCCCCTTCAGCCCACACTCGTTACTCATGAATCTGCTCTGTTATCCATGGCTGTTGGGGCTCTCAATTTTGAAACTCTCCAGTTCCATGTGATAACCTCTCCGCATTTTCCAGTTGTGCTGGGTTATCCCTGGCTCCAAAAGCACAATCCCAGTCTCAACTGGTGTAGGTCTGAAATATTGAAGCAAAGATGTGGGGAACAGTAACCAAAACAATCAGGCACAGGAGCAAGGAGTCAGCTACCCCTCGGTATTAAAAAATCTTGAAAAAAGGAACTCCAGCCTTGGATAAAAAGGAAATCTTGAAATAGGAACTCCAGTTTTTGCGGACAAAAAGAATAGTTTGTGACCCCCAACAGTGTAACAAAAGATTAGAAGAAATGGCAACCAAATTCAGAAAAAGAGGTTATCCAAACTATCTGATAGATAAACAAAAACACAATGCTATTACTACACAAATAGAGGAAATAAAAAAAAGAAAAGAAAAATGAGAGACTATTTTTTGTAAGTAAATATAACAACATGAGCAACAAAATTAACAGAATCCTTAAAAAAAACACTGGCACATTTTGAAGTATCTCAATCCATTGGTCAGTGTCTTTGATAATCCTCCTATGTCAGCATACAAGAGAAATAAGAACATACATTACTTTTTAGTTTATGCTGATATGGGTAGTGAAAGATCACATGATTAAGGGGCATTGGCCCCGAAACGTTGTGGTTTTTTCTGCTCCTGTTATGGAAGAATAAAGTTTGAAGATTATTCATAAGGAGAACTGTCTTTTTGTTCTATTTATATGGGTAGTGAAAGAGTCAGCATACAAAAAACTATAGGCCCAGGCAAGACAGGTTGCTATCCATGCTTAAATTGCAGTAACTGCAACTCCATGATAAAGGGAGAATTATTTTACCATCCCACACATGGAACAAAATACAGAATAAAACAATGTTTAACATGAAGATCTAAGTACATAATATACCTTATCAAATGTCCATGTGGCCTGAATTATATTGGCAAGTCCTGTAGAGAAGCCAGGGAGCATATTACTGAGCACAAATCTAACATAAGATGCAACATCAAAGATGTCCCTGTCTCCATTCATTGCTTAGAAGCAGGCCATAATATCAGTCAATTACTCTTTCAAATCATTGAGAGAGTAGATATACCTAGAAAGGGTGGCGACAGAGAACACCTTCTCAAGGTTAAAGAAATCTATTGGATAAATAAGTTACAAACCTTAAAACCAAGGGGCCTCAATAAGGACTTTGACTGATCATTATTTAGATAAATGTATTACTTCATATAAATGTTGATAACATCCTAAATGAAAGCTTACAAACTAGTTATGAGAATGCTTTATATAACACTACATAGTTCATTTATCTTACCATACCTGTTGGTAATTTTCTAATATTCTGCTTCCAATATTCTATATATATTACTGTGGAATCATATTCTGTAGTGCTGCTTCCCATTTTTTTAAATTGTATATATTGTGGCTATATGTATTTTTATTATTGTATATTGTAAATTGTTTATATAACCCATTTAGCACTGTCACCTTAAGACAAAAAATACTTCTTTGTAAAGTGATATAAGTAATATCCAATAGGTGGCGCTGTGTCCGAAATAATGGGTGTTGAACTACACCTGAGTACAGGTATAAAGGTAGCCTCTCTGTATACTTTTGCAGACATGACTAAGGACCTAGCACAGGTCTGAAACGTTGTTGTTTTTGTATGGACCAAGGTATAATAAAGGTCTTTCTTTTATGAAATCTGCCAAGGCTGGAGATCCTTTTTTCAAGTAGGTCCGAAATATTGTCAGGGTCTCCGCAATGTATTTCCACTTGTCTCCAGAGACCAGTCAAAGTCTTGTGCATTTGTTCGGTATCTCAATTGCCAGAGGAGTACCAAAAGTTCCAAGATGTTTTTTACAAAGTTTGTGCCGGTACGTTGCCTCCCCACCGGTCTTACAATTGTGCCATAGACCTGCAACCTGAAACCATTCCTTTTCAGGGCTGGGTATACCCTCTGTCTGTTGCGGAGAATAGTGTTATGGAGGAGTATGTTGCCAATGACCTATCAAGGGGCATAATCTGCAAATTCTGCTTCGTAAAGAAGAAGGGTGGCAAGTTAAGACCATGTATAGATTATAGGGGTCTTAATCGCCTTACCATTAAAAATGCTTACCCTATTCTGCTCATCACGGAACTCTTTGACCGCCTTAAGGGAACTACAGCCTTTTCTAAATTCGATCTGAGAGGAGCTTACAATCTTGTAAGGATCAAAGAGAGCCACAAATAGAAAACAGCATTTAACACCATGAGCAGGCATTATTTATATCTTGTTATGCCCTTTGGCCTATGCAATGCTCCTGCTGTTTTCCAAAAATGTATTAATGATGTCCTACGAGATATGTTGCACCAGTGTGTTGTGGTGTACTTAGACGACATCCTCATACACTCACCCACACTTGAGGTTCACCATTACCTGTGATGTCACACAGGTACTTCAGAGACTACGTGAGAATGGCCTGTTTTGCAAACTCGAGAAATGTGAGTTCTGTCAAACTCAAGTACCCCTTCTTGGTTATGTTATTTTCGTTACAGGGTTCTCCATGGATCCTGACAAGTTATCTGCAGTTCTGCAGTGGCCTCGGCCAGTTGGTCTTCAGTCTATTCAAAAATGTTTGAGCTTCACCAATTACTATAGAAAGTTTATTAAAAACTTTTATTCCCTGGTCAAACCTATCACGGACATGACCTGTAAGGAGATGGATCAACTCCATTGGTCACCTACTGCAATTAAGGCCTTTGAGAGTCATAAAACTGCCTTTGCTGCCCCCCCCCCCCCCCGGTTCTGGCTTATCCTAACCCTGCTCTGCCTTTCATTCTAGAGGTCGATGCATCTGAGACAGGAGTAGGCGCCCTCTTGTCTCAACTTCCTATGCCTGAGGGTTTCTTGCATCCGTGCTTCTCTTAGAAATTATCCCCAGCTAAATAAAATTATGAAATTGGTGACAGGGAATTACTGGCTATAACTTTGGCACTCAGGGAATGGATGCACCTTCTCGAAGGTACTAGCATACAGGTGCTCATCCTCACTGACCACAATAATTTGACTTACCTATTCAAAGCTAAATGTTTGTCGCCCCGACAGGCCAGAGGGTGCTATTTTTGTCTCGGTTCAATTATGTGGTCTCCTACCTGCCTGGTAGTAAGATTGTTAAGGCTAATGCCCTCTCTCGACAATTTTCATCTCTGTCCAAGAAGGAGTCTGTACCCACTCCAGTTATACCTCCTGACCATATTTTGGCCACCATATGTACTAATTAGACTTCTCCCTTGGGGGAGGAGATCTTGGCTGCACACACCAATGCTCCTCCATAGAAACTTAGTGGTAAGTGCTTTGTACCTGAGAATCTTCGTACCAAACTTTGCACACTTACCACTATCCTAAAGCTGCAGGTCACCCGGGCAAGAACCAAATGATTTGGTCCGTCATTCGTCAATTTTGGTCGCCAGGTCTCCATTACAATGTTGCTGCATATGTTGCCTCCTGCTCAGTCTGTGCGCAGAATAAGACTCCTCAAAGTCTTCCTCTGGGTTTTCTCCAGCAAATTGCTAATGGTGAGCATCCTTGGACACATCTATTCATGGACTTCATTGTCTACCTTCCTGTTTCCAATGCCGATACTGTTATCCTGATGGTTGTTGACCATGTCACATTGCATTCCCTTGAATAAGCTGCCTACCGCTCAGGATCTTGCTTCAATTTTTGCACGGGAGGTCTTTCATTTACATGAGTTACCCAAAGAGATAGTCTCGGATTGGGGTAGCCAGTTTGTCTCCAGATTTTGGTGCTACATTTATGCTTAAATGGGGATCCAGCTTTCCTTCTCCTCAGCCTATCACCCTCAATCCAATGGGACTGTGGAACAGTCTAACCAAGCTTTGGGACAGTTATTCAGTTGCTATTTCTCAGATCACCACAATAACTGGTCTGACCTGTTATCTTGGGCGAAGTTCGCTCGTAATAGTGCTATCAATGCTTCCTCCCAGTTGTTCCCATTCAATGTGAACTATGGGTTTCAACCATCCTTGTTGCCCGATTTGTTCATGTCTCAGGGTATTCCAGCTTTAGAGGAGCATCTCTGGCAACTCCGTTCCACTTGGGTGCAGATTCAGGATTGTCTTTGTTGGGTCTATGCAGCACCAAAAGTTCCAGGCTTATCATAGGCATCTACCCGCGCCTTCCTACCAGGTTGGGGAGAGGGTTTGGCTGTCTTTCCGCAACTTGAACCTTTGTGTGTCTTCTAATAAACTGGCTCCCCATTATGTTGGGCTTTTTCGAATACTCTGACGGTTCAATCCTGTTGCCTACGCTGTTGATCTTCCTTCTGAAATGCGAACCTCCAATGTTTTTCATGTCTCCCTCTTGAAACCATTGGTTTGTAATCGGTTTATCACTGTGTTGCCTCGTCCCCATACTACTTCTGTTGACAACTATGAAGAATATGAGGTCAGCAGCATTATTGACTCTTGTATGTCCAGAGGTCACGTACAGTATTTGGTTCACTGAAGGGGTTATGGTCCAGAGGAGCGTTCATGGGTTCCCTCCTCTGATGTTCATGCTCCCCATCCTCCTCCGTGCCTTCCATGCCCGTTTCCCGAATAAGCCTTTTGTCTTCCCTCGAGGGAGGGGTCGTTGAGGGGAGGGTACTGTCCAGGTTTCACCCTGTTTTTGTTTGATATTTGCTGCTTGGCTGCAATTTTTACTAACCTGTCACTCTCCTTGCCTGCTGCAGAGTGTGTAACGCTGCTCACTACCTCTAGGCATTCTTTTATGGGCAAACTGGAAAACATCACCAGTGAGAGACAGGTTACAGTTCCAGAATTATGATGTCATTACTTACTATTTAAAGTGCCTAAGTTCAGTCTGCCTTTGGTCTTGTGTTGTCTTAGACTTATTTGTGAGTTCCTGTGTTCCTGTCTGATTCCTGGTACCCTGTGTAACATATGCCTGCCTGTATCACTGTCCCTTTAAGACTGCCTTCCCTGCTACTGACAATCATACTGTTTGGGGAGTATCTGCATTCAACTTACCTGCCACATTAATTAATCATTATGCACCTGATTCACTCTTTTTAAATCTTTTCAGGCCTAATGTGCATTGCATTAGCTTTAAAGTTTTGTTCCAGAACAGAGGTCTGTGACTGTTCCAGCATATTCAAACTACAGCTTTTCCTTTTAGCTATGTTTAAAATCATCTAATCACAAGTATCCATATAAATCCATTTTGTTTCCTGGACACTGCTACTTAGCAAACTCTGAACTTATTCTAAATTACAAGTATTCATTTGGTTATAATCACTCTCTAATTACTACAACAGCATCTTACTCAGAACTTTATAAATATTCTCTGCTACAAGTTGTCATGGCTAAGATATCCTCCTCCAAATATGTTAATATATTCAGAACTCTGCATCTATGTGTTCAGTTAAAAAGCTTTCCTGTGATTCTCCAATATATGCACAAACAGTATTTACTGCCTTAAACTTGCGACTTGGCTATCACCTGTGCAGCTCTGCTTATTACTGACATACAGCTCTATATAATATTATGTACTGTGAACCTGCAACAAACCTTTGCATCTATGAGTCAATCTTCTACCAGTTTACTCTCAAGCCTGAACATCTTACATTGCTATATTTCTCACTCATGAATCCTGCAGCTACTCCTATTAACTATGTCACAGTATCAATTTATGTTTCCATTGAAGCCAGAATATATTGTATACATATGTTTCACTCTCCATGAATTCTACAATAACTTCTTGCAACTATGAATCACAGAATATCATCTATCCACGTCCAGGATACTCTTCCTCGGGTCAGGGGTCGGTGTCTCTGATTCCCTATCACTGCCACGAGGGTCTGTGTCCTGAGCGCATATACACCGGAACATGACAGAAAGCTAATGCCTAAAAAAGGACTCCACAGTTGTAGTTGATGCTCCGACCCGGGAAGAAAAATAAAAAATTACAAGCTATCTCAGACCCAAGCTATCCCTAAAGGAAAAATAGAAGATTTTCATACTTTTAAAAATTTAAAGAAACAGTACACAGTGAATCTGACTATGTAAATGAAGATAGGGGCCTCTAGTTATCAACCTATCTACTTACCTGCATTCACCGGCCCCAATACGCTCACCTAAGCTCGCCTAACATTGCCGCCGCAGACCTAAATTTCACCAAATTTATCAAGAAAGCGGACTGTTGTTAACTGACAGTCATCGATCTTGCTGCTCATCGGCTTATTCGCAGCTTTCTTGCTACCCTGTCACTAAGCACCCACACTATACTATACTGTTTTACCCCCTAAACCGCCGCTTCCGGAGCCCCCCACACCTAAATAAACTTATTAACCCCTAAACCGCTGCTCCTGTACCCCACCGCAACTATAATAAATATATTAACCCCTAAACCGCCGCTCTCGGACCCCGCCGCCACTATAATAAATATATGAACCCCTAAACCACCGCTCCGGGACCCCTGCCGCCACCTAAATTATACCTATTAACCCCTAATCTTCTGCCCCCTATACCGCCGCCACCTACATAAAGTTATTAACCCCTATCCTGCTGATCCCGGAACCGCCGCAAATAAATTAATTGTTTAACCCCTAAACCGCCGCACCCGGAGCCCACCACTACCTACATTACATTTATTAACCCCTATCCTGCCCCCCCTACACCGCCGCCACCTACAGTACATTGATTAACCCCTAATCTACCCCCCCTACAAAAATCTGATTGGCTGATGTAATCAGCCAATCGGATTGAAGTTCAATCCGATTGGCTGATCCAATCAGCCAATAGGATTGACCTTGCATTCTATTGGCTGTTCCAATCAGCCAATAGAATGCTAGGTCAATCCGATTGGCTGATTACATCAGCTAATCGGATTTTTCCTACCTTAATTCCGATTGGCTGATAGAATCCTATCAGCCAATCGGAATTCAAGGGACGCCATCTTGGATGACGTCATTTAAAGGAACCTTCATTCAGTGTTAGGACGGCGTTTGAAGAGGATGGCTCTGCGTCGGCTGGATTGAAGATGGACCCGCTCCGCTCCGGTTAATTGAAGATAGAAGATGCCGCTTGGATAAAGACTTCTGCCGCTTGGAGGACCCCTTCTGCCCGGATTCGAGGAAGATTTCTGGCCAGATCGGATGAAGACTTGTGCCCGGCTGGGTAAAGACGTCTCAAGGTAGGGTGGTCTTCAAGGGGGTAGTGTTAGTTTTTTTTTAAGGGGGGTTTGGGTGGGTTTTAGAGTAGGGTTGGGTGTGTGGGTGGTGGGTTTTAATGTTGGGGGGGTTGTATTTCTTTATCTTACAGGTAAAAGAGCTGATTACTTTGGGGCAATGCCCCGCAAAAAGGGCTATTTGTAATTTAGTTTAAGGTAGGGAATTTTATTATTTTGGGGGGCTTTTTTATTTTATTAGGGGGCTTAGATTAGGTTAATTAGTTTAAACTTCTTGTAATTTTTTTTATTTTCTGTAATTTAGAGGGGTTTTTTTTGTACTTTAGTTATTTTTAGTTAATTTTATTTAATGTTAGGTAATTGTAGTTAATTAATTTAATTTATTTAATGATAGTATAGTGTTAGGTGTAATTGTAACTTAGGTTAGGATTTATTTTACAGGTAATTTTGTATTTATTTTAGCTAGGTAGCTATTAAATAGTTAATAACAATTTAATAGCTATTGTACCTAGTTAAAATAAATACAAAGTTGCCTGTAATATAAAAATAAACCCTAAGCTAGCTATAATGTAACTATTAGTTATATTGTAGCTATCTTAGGGTTTATTTTATAGGTAAGTATTTAGTTTTAAATAGGAATAATTTAGTTAATGATAGTAATTTTATTTAGATTAATTTAAATAATATTTAAGTTAGGGGGGTTAGGGTTAGACTTAGATTTAGGGGTTAATTCATTTAATATAGTGGTGGCGGTGTAGGGGGGGTAGATTAGGGGTTAATCAATGTACTGTAGGTGGCGGCGGTGTAGGGTGGGCAGGATAGGGGTTAATAAATGTAATGTAGGTGGCAGCGGGCTCCCGGTGCGGCGGTTTAGGGGTTAAACAATTAATTTATTTGCGGCGGGGTCCGGGATCGGCAGGATAGGGGTTAATAACTTTATGTAGGTGGCGGCGGTATAGGGGGCAGCAGATTAGGGGTTAATAGGTATAATGTAGGTGGCGGCGGGGTCCGGGAGTGGCGGTTTAGGGGTTAATAAATTTATTATAGTTGCGGCGGGGTCCAAGAGCGGCTGTTTAGGGGTTAATAAGTATAAAGTAGGTGGCGGCGGTGTAGGGGGGGCAGATTAGGGGTGTTTAGACTCGGGGTACATGTTAGGGTGTTAGGTGCAGACACTTCCCATAGGAATCAATGGGATATCGGACAGCAGCGAACATGAGCTCTCGCTGCTGTCAGACTCCCATTGATTTCTATGGGATCCGCTGACTCCAGGGCGGCGGATTGAACACCAGGTACGCTGGGCCGGAATAGTGGCGAGCGTACTTGGTTGTTCTTTGATAACTTCCAAAAGTAGTCAGATTGTGCCAAACTTGCGTTCGGAACATCTGGAGTGACGTAACCATCGATCTGTGTCGCACTGAGTCCGGCGGATCGTATGTTACGTCACTAATTTCTACTTTTGCAGGTCTGTAGGGCTTGATAACTATGGCGAATCAGCCTCGCCACAAATACGCTGCGGAATTCCAGCGTATTTGCGGTTGACGGCTTGATAACTAGAGGCCAGTGTATCCATAGATTCAGCAGAAAAAAATCAGATCTTTAAAGATTTAAAGAGACAGAACCACTTTTCTAGAATTTTATCTACTTCTCATGTTCGTGATTTCCATTTTGGTGAAACTAATTCTGAGTCTAACTATGTAACTGAAAAGAATGTATTCAAACAGATCTTTAAAGATTTAAAGAGACAGGACTACTGTTTGTTCCAGAATACCATCTACTCCTCCTGTCTGTGATTCCCATCCTGGTGATACTGACTCTGAGCCTGAATATGTCAATGAGGATGACTTCACAGATCCAGCTGAACTGGGATTAGATTTGTATCAGCGCAACTTTAATTCACCACAAAATCAGACAAAACCTCAACCTATTGGCTATAATGACATCCTGCTATATTTACACTATAGATGCTGCAGACAGCTCCTATCATGAAACCTCTCATGGAAATACTGATCTTCCTATTTATGATATTCCCAGGGATTCTGTAGATTGGACAGATTCAGAGCTGGAAGAAGAGACATCTGGTTTACAGACTGCTGTTTGGAGAAATTGTCCCCTCAAGATTTATGCTGAATTTTTACTTCATAATTATGCATCCAATGATGAACAGGATTTCTGCTCTCAAACTGATATAAGGTACTCCAGGCCACAGTGGCACCATCCTAAGAAGCCTCATATTGGGAAGAAATATCAGTTATTTAAGCCTTCTAAAAAAACAAAACAAAGAAAATCGTTCTGCCTAAAGAAACTCATAAGTGTAACGAGGAAACTCAGCCTGAATCTCCTGTTTCAGTTCCTGTTGTGCCAGATCCTCTCTTGCCTCATGATACTCTTCACACCAAGCTGGAGTTTGTCTCTAGTCGCCATCAGTCTGTTTTTGAAGCACTTAATGGTTTCTCTTCTCAAACTCTACAATTACAAACCCTGCTTTCAACTGCTGATTCCTTGCATCCCTCTTATGCCGCCTCAATGTCTGTAAACCCTGTGCTAGAAGCAAAAGAATTCTGTTCCAGATATACAACCTTTCAGTTTTCCAGAGGTAGCCCCTGGAGAATTTAGCCCTGAAATTCAAACTCAAATAAGTATGCCTTCTGTACCCCAGAAAATTTCTCAGTCAGAATCTTGTGTCACAATTCCTCCGCATCTACCTGAATGTTCTTCTGTTACTGCATCTAAGAAAACATTTTCCAAGGGAGATACTTGGCATCAACCTACATTTTCTACTACATCTGTTCCCTGTACAGGAATTCCTGATATCTATCTATCTATTGGGTACTTATAGAGTGCAAACTAATCACCTGTGAGGGTCTCAAGGCACTAAGGGAAGAGGATAGGAGGAGATGGGCGTTCAGTCAAAGAGCCAGGTTTTGAGGTCCCTTCTGAACTTTTTAAGGGAGGTGGATTATCTGAGGTACAGCAGGAGGGTGTTCCATGTCTTTGCTGCCATGTGGGAGAAGTATCTTCCGTCCGCTGTGGATTTGCTGATGCAGGGGATGACTGCGAGTGCTTGGTCAGCCGATTGTAGTTGTCTGGCTGGGGTGTAGAAATGTATGTGGTGGTTGATGTATTCGGGTCTGATGTTGTGTAGGGCCTTGAACGCGTGAGTAAGGAGCTTGAAGGTGATTCTCTTGTTGATGGGGATCTAGTGAATGTTCCTTAGGTGTTCAGTTATGTGGCATTGGCGAAGGATGTCGAGGATTAGTCTGGCTGAGGCGTTGCCGTAGTCCAACCGGCTGCTGATGAGGGTGTGGAATGTGGAAGCATGTTGAGGTGATGGCTTTGATTTGTCGGTCCATGGAAAGTGAAGAGTCCAGGATGAAGCCTAGATTTTGTGCATGGTCGGTTGGGGTTGGAGGGTAACCGAGGGCTGTGGGTCACCAGGAGTCATCCCATGCAGATTTATTGGGTCTAATGAGAGCAACAAAAAAACAGAGGGAGAAGGGAGAGAAGACTTACTTCAGTGGTGCTGGGAGTACCATTAAATACAGCAGGAAGGTGGGCAGGCTGGTTAGCTGGCAAGCTGGAGTGAGGGTAGGTGTTAAAAAAGAACAGAGAGCAACAAAAATACAGCAAAAATACAGAGGGAGAAGGGAGAGAAGACTTACTTCAGTGGTGCTGGGAGCACCATTAAATACAGTAGGAAGGTGGGTGGGCTGGTTAGCTAGCAAGTTGGTGAGGGGGTAGGTGTTAAAAGAAAACAGAGAGCAACAAAAATACAGCAAAAATACAGAGGGAGAAGGAGAGATGACTTACTTCAGTATTGCTGGGAGGATATTATTGAACCCAGTTCCCAAGTGGACGTGCTTGACCCTGAATCATTTGCTAAATTTATTGAACCTAGTCCCCAAATGGACATTCTTGACCCTGAAACATGTCCTACAATTTTTCAACAAGATTCCCCAGTGGCCATTCCTGTCCCTGTTTCCCATGATGATACTACTAAACCTGGCATCAAAGTGCACTCTCCTGTGTTTGACCCTGGTATGGGTATTCCTTTGTTTAACCCTGAAGATAGCCATGCTCTCTGCTCAGAAGCGAGTATGGTTCTTGTCTCTAAAGTGGGTCTTGTAAATGTTTTGTTTGTGAACCCTGAAGAAAGCCTTGCCCTCTGCTAAGTAGAGAGTATGGTTCCTGGCTCTAACGTGGGTTCTTTTTCTATAGTTGAACCTGATCAGAGTACAAGTATCTCAGCAACTGTCCCAAATTTGGACTCATGTTTCTAACCCTAATGAGGGCATACCAGTCTTCAAGCCTCGTGTCCATGAACAAAGCATTGATGTTGGCACACCTGTCCTCAGTTCTTCTGTCCTCAAATTTTGCCCTGGTGTGGGCATTCCTGAACCATGCCCTGGAGTGGGCATTCCTGTACCTGATCCTACTGAGGATATTCCTGAACCTTTCCCTGGTGTGGGCATTCCTGAACCTTGCCCTGGAGTGGGCATTCCTGTACCTGATCCTACTGAGGATATTTCTGAACCTTGCCCTGATATGGGTATTCCTTTACCTGATCCTATTGAGGATATTCCTGAACCCTGCCCTGGTGTGGGCATTCCTTCACCTGATCTTAGTGAGGGCATTCCTGAACCTGGCCCCAAAATAGGTATTCATATACCTGATCCTAGTGAGGACACTCTTGATTCTGAATCCAGTAAGGACACATTTGATATTGAACCAGAAGATGGCAAGAACTGGTCAAATCTTGCACTCTACACTCCTATCTCCTACTTTGAAGAAAGCCCTGCTATTGGGTTAGAAGTGGCTATAGCTTTTTATTTTGGAGTATATATAATCCTCAGCCAAGAGGTTAATTCTGAGGGTACTCAAATCTCTGATCCAAATGTGGATAATCTGGTTTACAATCCAGAATGCTGCATCTCTATTTCTGAAGTGGAGGAAAGCCTATTCATATATCTAGGACTGGGTGCCTTTTCATTGGCTATGTACATGGTCATCTGTCATGAAGTACATTTGCCTATCAACCCTATGGATAATTCCATAGTTGGAAGCTCATTGTATGTTACGTTCAAGCATTCTCATGATGACTACAAGAAAGATGACTTCAAGTTTTGCTCTCATTATTTTCAAGATCTTTTGATGCCTGAAATCCATGGCCTTTGCATTGTCATTTTGCTTTTTCAAGAGATCTCCAACCCTCCTTTTTTTATTTTTGGATTGAACTCACTACCTCCATGCAGCTATTACCGACTCTCAATGTTGTTCTCTCTCCATTTGGATTGTTTTGGGCACCCAGAGGTCACCTTTAAGGAGGGGTTCTGTAACATATGCCTGCCTGATATCACTGTGCCTTTAAGACTGCCTTCCCTGCTACTGACAATTATACTGTTTGGGGAGTATCTGCATTCAACTTACCTGCCAAATTAATCATTCATGCACCTGATTCCCTCAGCCTCTTTTTAAATAATCTCAGGCCTAATGTGCATTGCATTAACTTTGAAGTTTTGTTCCCGAACAACAGAGGTCTGTGACTGTGACTACAGCCTTTCCTTTTAGCTAAGCTTAAAATCATCTAATCGCAAGTATCCTTATAATTTCCATTTTGTTTCCTGGACACTGCTACTTAACAAACTCTGAACTTATTCTAAAGTATGCATTTGTTTATAATCACTCTCTAATTACTACAACAGCATCTTATTCAGAACTTTATAACTTTTCTCTGCTACAAGTTGTCATAGCTGAAATATCCTCCTCCAAATATGTTAATTTATTCAGAACTCTGCATCTATGTGTTCAGTTAAACAGCTTTCCTGTGATTCTCCAATATATGCACAAACAGTATTTAATGCCTTAAACTTGCAACTTGTCTATCACCTATGCTGCTCTGCTTATTACTGACATACAGCTCTCTATAATATTATGTACTGTGAACCTGCAACAAACCTTTGCATCTATAAGTCACAGTATCAATTTATGTTTCCATTGAAGCTAGAATATATTGTAAATATGTATCACTCTCCATGAATTTTACAATAACTTCTTGCAACTATGAATCACAGAATATCATCTATCCACGTCCAGGATACTCTTCCCCGGTTCAGGGGTCGGTGTCTCCAATTCCCTACCACTGCCCCGAGGGTCTGTGTCCTGAGCACATATACACCGGAACATGACACCCTGACACTTGGACAGTGAAAGGGAGGCTGTCTGAAAGCAGCTGTAGGAATTGATGCATAATGGGGATTATGGCCACAAGGAGAAGCAGTGTTCAAGAAGGCCTAAATCAAATATGGCTGTCGTAATCTTGCACAAACATGAGGCCCGCAATAAAGATGACTGCTGCAGTGACGTGCTATACTAAATGCAACTAGTAGGGAAAAAAGCCATCTAACGGAGGAGTTTAAAAAAGTATAATACAATACAATACAATACAATTTTATACTATGATACATATAAATTACACATCCTACACACATGCCCAGAACACCCACAATGCTCCAACTTAAATAGTTAGGGCTAGATTACAAGTGGAGCGCTAAATTATCACACGCCCGCAAACAGAGAAATTTGCTGTTTGCATGCGCGCAATAATTAATCAGCCATTACAAGTGACTGGTTATTGCTACCGCAAGCTTGTGGTAGCAATTAGCACTTATATAATTAACCAGAGATAAGATCTCTGGTAATTTTATAAATGTGCCCCAAATGGCCCCAAAATACATTTATATATATAGATCTAAATGCAAATACAGACAAAGTGAGGAAGAGGAATTGGATACTGCAATTACAGTTAACTTCATCGACCTTCACCAAAAGTTTATTAGGTCATAGTCAGAGTTTAGGCCATTTGGTCACCTTGTTTGTAATATAAATACCCAGAATACCTCTTGTTTAGCCAATAGTTTGACAAAATCCTTCAAGATACTGTGGCAGAGGCCAAAACCCTCCTTTTAGAAATAAAGCATTCCAAATATATAAGAGATCAATAGGATTATACTAACAATACAGTGTATATTTGGAACAGGAGGAAAAGATTCCAAACAAGGAAAGAATTCAATCAGAGGAATGGATTTGAGAACAGGGGATGTGGTAATAGATATAAGAATAGAGGGAGGCAAAACAGGAAAATTCAGTTTTCATATAGTGAGGTTGAATCCTTTGGGGACAGCTCAGCATCAGGCGATGAGGAATTAGTAAATAGTCAACATATGGAACACATACAAAGTGTTCCTAGTATTAGCCAAACACAACAGATTGTCATGCCTAAAGAGAATATTCAGTATCCATTATCTAGAACACCACTTCTATTTCTAAATATAGTGCCCAGGAAGAACAGATTCCACAAAAAGCAGGAAATCATAGCACCTCAATCAGGTTTTTTCCTTTCCTCAATAAAAAACAGACTCGGGGGGGGGGGGGGAGACACAATGGGAGCCTCAAAAGGAAGATACTATCTGAGGAGGAATCAGAAGCAGACACACTATCAATGAACAGTGTAATTAATTTATCTATATACCCACTTAATGACACTGAATGCAGGGTATTAGGATTAGGGTTTGGTTTTGTACCTATTATTTCATTAATTCATTAAATCTGTTCAATACTTTACTTGATGTTAATAAACTAATTAAAAAAATGAGGGTCTCTTAAATTGGGGTTAGGATATCATATCCTTGATATTTGGGTACAAATATTTCACTGATCTGAATTTTTTTAATCTATTTGTGTTTTTTTCTTTTCGTTGTTTTGTCTAGACAAAATTGGAAGACATGCATGTTTAAACTAGGGAAAGGGGTTAGTTATTGGTTCTGGAACACTCCAGAAATAAAAAAATTATGTAAATGTAATGGTGTTGGTATCATAAATGTTAATTTTGGATTTGATGAGCGAGTCGGTGTATGTTGGGTTCCTTTTTTCCCCTTAATATTTTTTTTTTTTTTTTACTCTCTTTCTCCGTCTCCTCCCCTCCTTCTCCTTCTTCCCCAGCCCTGGCCTAATCTGGTGTTTCTCAACAGGTACAAATAGCGGTAAAGAATAGTATTCTGCAAGATTAGATGAGGAAAATTAAGATTATTTCCTGGAACATAGGGGGAATAACGTCACCTCGAAAAAGGAAATTGATAATTAAGCACTTGGCGAAGTTTCGCCCCCGATATTGTTTTATTACAGGAGACTCATTTAAAAAAGGCAGAAGCAGAAAAACTTAAATGTAAATGGGTTGGCCAGGTTATAGCTTTGGATTGCTCCAGGAGGAAGCGGGGTGTTGCTGTCTTATTTAGCAAAGAGTTTGAGTATAGTATTCAGAAAATTCAAATAGATACAAATGACAGATGGATTACTCTCTCAATTGAAGCCTTTAAGGCTAAGTATATATTATGTAATGTTTATGGCCCCAATAATACAGACCAGTCTTTTTGGGATAATATTATAGGTAGACTTTGTGTGAAAGCTGAACAAAATGTAATACTTGCCGGTGATTTTAATTTAGTACCAATTTCTTCTCTGGATCGATTTTCACCCAAACAGAAGAATTTGGCTCCCCAGAAATCTAAGATCTTTTTTCAAATATGCAAAAATTTAAAGTTACATGATATATGGCGCATTCAGCATCCTGATAGCAAAGGTTACACCTGTGAGTCGCGCTCGCATAGATCTTTCTCAAGGATAGATTTTTTTCTAGTCTCCGATCTTCTTCTCAGAGATGATACTAAGGCAGAGATTCATGAGATTGCACTATCAGATCATGCCCCAGTGTCATTGGTGGTTGGAGCTCGTTCAGAGCAGATGGCTTTATCAAACAATTTTTATTTCCCAAAACATCTAATTCATAATGTACCTTTTCAGAACTGGCTCCAAAATAAATGGCGAGAATATTGCATTAATAACCAAAGTTATGCTAATAAAATTGAGGTGTTCTGGGAAGCTGCAAAAGCATACTTTAGGGGGGAGATAAAAGCCCACATGATTACGCTTAAAAATAAGTTTAAGGCACGCGAATTACAATTGGCAAACACGGTAACAAAGGTTTATCATAAATATATAAACACCCCACTTAGGAAATACTGGGACAAATATAAAGTAGCTAGACTAGATAGGGATATATTCCTTAGTACTAAAATAAATAATGAGGAGATTAAGATGAACGCATTATATGCCGGTCGATATGGTAAGTCTGCTAAGTATCTTGCAAGATTAGATACGAATAGAAAGAAGAACAATATAATCGAGAATGTTACCATGGGTGGTTAGAACTATTCCCAATCTATTGATATTCAAAAGTTTTTTTTAGACTACTATAAGAATATATATTTCGCCAAAACAATTGATGCTCATAGTAACACGCTCTTTTGGGGGAAGATTACATGTCCTAAGGTCATACCAGAACAGCTTGAACTAATTAACGCACCCATATCCCCAGACGAAGTTCTTAAAGCCATAGAGGAAACTAAATTAGGTAAGGCCCCAGAACCGGATCAATTACCGGCAGAGTTTTATCGTTTACTTAAGTTGGAGATTGTTCTTATGTTGACATGTTTGTTTAATGAATACTTTCATGGTGGGAAGGCAATGTCACGTTTCTTCTCGGCGTCAATCATCACCCTTATCCTAAAAAAAGATAAAAATCCTTCAGATCCTGGGTCATACAGGCCTATTTCATTGATTAACATAGACTATAAATTACTTACTTCTATAATAGCTAATAGATTAAAAGTCCCAATACAGGAAATTATTCATCCAGACCAATCAGGGTTTATGATCAATAGATCCCCCACTAAGAACATCCGGAAATATATATGATATATGATTTTGCAATATTTTTGGATCAGGTTATACCGAGATAAATTTATACCTAAGCAGGATCTTGCCATGGTGATGGTTGATGCCGAAAAGGCCTTTGACTCTATAATTTGGGAACATCTATACAACTCCTTGACAAATTTTGGCTTCTCTGGAAACCTGATAAATTTTATTAAAACCATATATAATTACCCGATTTTGGCGATTTTGGTCAATAACAGTCAGTCTCCTTTCTTTAAATTAGAAAAAGGGACGTGACAGGGATGCCTACTTTCCCCCCTCCTTTTCAACATAGCCATAGAACCATTAGCAATTTATTTAAGGCAAGAACTAGAAGGAATACATTTTGGGAGTCAAAAATGTGTTTTATCACTATACGCTGATGATTTGCTATTATATTTTGACAATACTAGTGTAAATATACCAATGGCTCTGAGGTCATTGAATCTCTTTAGTGCAATCTCAGGATATAAGGTTAACACTACAAAAACGGAGATTTTATGGATCTATAAAAACAAAGATAGTCTGAAACATCACAACTTAAAAGAGGTTGAGTGCTTTAGATATTTAGGAATTAAATTACATAGGGATCCGAATTTGTGGTATAAAATGAATTTTACACCTTTTTTTTACATATAACATCGAAATTGCAACGTTGGTCTTTTTTCCCGATTCCACTATCAGCTAAAGTAATGTTGGTCAAAACTATTCTTTTCCCCCAAATAATATATATCATGAATAATCTCCCTTTATATATTAAGGATAAAGATATTAGGATCTTCAACCAGGCATGTGCTTTTTTTTTCTGGAATAAGACCAGACATATGCTTTCGATAGCAAAATTATCACAGTTTAAGGAATTTGGGGGTCTAGCATTCCCTGATATAAGGGTTTATAATATCGCTATATTAGCACGGTATGGGGTTGATTGGCTTCTTTCTTTTTTTTTTTTTTTAAGTTTTAAAACAAGCTTTATTAAGATTGGCAAGAGAAACATTCAACATTAGTCAATGTACATTGTTTGGTAAATCATTTAGCAGAGGTCTTGTACACAGTACAAAGTAGCAGACTTTCCCTTAGCAATACCAACAGTAAGAGTTTTGTACATTATGTTCAGAGAGAAAGTGCTGTAAGTAAAGTGGTCTGAAAGTTCTCTTTGTCTCTTGCCTTCTTAACTTTGGGAACAGTGTCATGGTCTTGAGCTTGTTTCGATGAGCTTAACAGCTCATGGTATTATATAAATAACGTAATCAGCTAAAACATAAACTTAGGAATTTGACATCAGATATTTAGACAGATTTAAACAAGTTTGTTCTCAGCGCGCTTGTGTCATGTGGCTGAGGACATCCCAAGGTCTGACGTCTTTGCTCATGCAGAGTAACAAGAGCAGAACTCTTAGTAGGAAAGGGAAAGTCACAGCAGGACTCTTAGTAGGTAAGGAAAGTCACATTAGAGAGATGGAAGCGAGTAGAGGAGATAAAAAAAAAAAAAAAAAGGGGGGGTGGGATAGGGGGGAGGTGAAGGGAGGAGAATGGAGGGAAATTGCATAGGGGTTTTTTCTATCCTTCTTTTCTCTGTTTCTGGATGTTGTTTCAGGGTTGTATGAATGGCGGTCACAGTTTTTTACCCTCCCAAGTTAATGTCATCATCTCATGGGTGGCAAGCTTCCCAGTTTTAAGGAAGTGGTAACGCTCTAGCTTGAGCAGGTCTCCCACTTTGTGTTTCCATTCCTGCACAGTCGGGACCTGAGGAGACTTCCAGTGTGCCAGAATGAGCCCCTTCGCGCCTCCCAACATTATAAGGAAGAGTATGTGCCTATCCACTCCCACCACTTTAGGCAATTCGTGAGAGATCAAGTATGTAGGTTTGGGGGGTATGATGAGTCCGAGAATTTTGCTCATTTCTCTCAGCACCCCTTCCCAAAATGGCCTTATTCGTGGGCAGTGCCACCATACGTGAAGAAGAGATCCCTCCTCTCCGCAGCCCCTCCAGCACCTTCCGTCAGTGTTAGGGTAAATCTTCCGCAATCGTTGAGGTGTTAGGTACCACCTGCTAAGTAGCTTATAGTGCATCTCCAGTGTTCTCGCTGAAACAGAGGCCTTCTTGATCTTTTTAAGGATCTTCAGCCACTCCTCAGTGGAAATATCCACCCCCAACTCCGCTTGCCATAGGGAAGCATACAACAGGAGGGTCGGTACCACCCTTATTCAGCAGGAGCTGATAGAGGTGAGAGATTAAGTGAGTCGGTATCTGCTGCATAGTATACAGTGCTTCATAGGGTGTTCTGCGTCTAGCCAGCGCTTCTCGATCTCTACAGGTGTTAAAAAAATGCGTGACCTGTGCCATCCTGTACCAGGACGCAAAAGTCACCTGGTCCCACTCAACTAGCTCCCCGTTTGTTTTGAGCTTATTATTCAACAGAACATTAGAAAAAGCAGTTTCAGCTAGGGTATAAGCTGTCCCTACAGCGCGTCTTGGAAGCTCCATTCCCATGTCAGGATTATCCCGAACAGGGATATTTGTTGATATGCGAGTGGACACAAAGGTGCCCTCGTCTAGGACCCTGTCCCACACTTTCAGGGTGTCGTTAATCATTGGATATAAAGAGAGCGAGACTGGGTGGTTCCGAGCAGATATCCAGGCCAAGGCCCCAGTGTTGCCACGCTGTGAGATATCATTGTCAATTTGTATCCATAGTTTATCGTGGGAGTTTTGACACCACTCCACTATCCTCTGAAGGAATATTGCTCTTTGATACTCCCTTAAGAGCAGAACTTCCAGTCCGCCTCTCTCCTTTGGCATATATATTGTGGACTTTCGAACCCTGGGCCTGGTTCCATTCCAAATATAATTTTCAATACCTGATTGCATGCGTTGAAGATAGTGAGAAGCCGAGACCGCAGGGATGGTCTGCATAATATAAAGAATTCTAGGTAGTGCATTCATCTTGACCACTCCTATTCTTCCTAACCAAGATATTGATTTTTTTTTCCAGTTGGATAAGTCCCTAAGGATGTCGTCGCTGATTTTTTTATAATTGAGGTTGATGATTTCAGGGGTACTGGGCGTGACAATAACACCTAAGTATTTGATACTGTGTGTTGCGACTCTTATGGGGCAGTTTGCGGTTGATATAGCAAATTTGTCCGGGGGCTCAGTGATGTTTAAGATTTCAGACTTCAGGAGGTTGAGGCGAAAGTTAGACCTAATTCCATATTCACTAAAGTCTGCTAGAGCCGCGTCTAATGATGTGGCCGAATCCGCTAATGTTAGCAAGACATCGTCAGCGTACATCGAGAGTTTATGTTCAGTGGCGCCCACGCTCAGACCCCTTACTGCCGAGTTGGCCCTGATCTTGTTTGCAAGGACCTCAATCGCGAGGACGAACAGGAGAGGCGACAGGGGACACCCCTGTCTTGTCCCGTTCTTGATCAAAAATGTCTCCGAGAGGGTGCCATTCACTCTCACACGCGCATTTGGTGTCGAGTAAAGGGACATGACAACATTAATAAAACCAGGTCTGAAGCCGAATCTGCCCAGCGTGAGTCGGATAAACTGCCAGCTAACCCGATCAAACGCTTTTTCTGCGTCAGTTGTGACCAGGGCAAGCGGCAGGTTATGTATATGGGCATATGTTATTAATTGCTGCACTTTGAGGGTATTGTCCCTAGCCTCTCGGGCAGGTACAAAGCCTACCTGATCAGCCGAGATTAGCTCAGGGAGGAGTTTATTCAAACGCGTAGCCATAACTTTCGCCAAGATTTTCACATCAGAATTGAGGAGAGAAATAGGCCTGAAATTTTCAGGCCTATCAGGGGTCTTCCCAGGCTTGGGTATTACTGCAATATACGCTGCTAACATTGAGCCCGGGAGCCCAGGAGACTCCGACAGTGAGGCAAACATGTTTGTCAATTCCGGGACAAGGACATCAGAGTAGAGTTTGTAATATTTCAGACCAAAGCCATCGGGTCCAGGGCTCTTGCCCGATGGAAGGTCTTTGATAGCTTTCTGAACCTCCTCTGTTGTGATTGGAAGCTCTAGAAGCCTCCTATCTTCCTCCGAGACCACTGGGAGGTCAGCGGCCTGAAGGTAGTCACGAATGCCATCATCTTCTCGCAGGTGTGCGGAGAGGGCCTCCCCATCCCCCGCAAGGTTTTCCAGGTTGTATAGAGATTCATAGTATCTCCTGAAACCTGCAGCGATAGAGTCTGCATCTACCCGGGTACTTCCATCCGCATCTACTATGTGATGGACGTAGGTCTTTACTCTTTTCCTGGCTATTGCCCTGGCGAGCAATCTCCCAGGCTTATCGCCTTGTTCGTAGTACAGCTGTCTCAGCTGAAGGGCTTGCTTTTGATAATCCTCTTGTAAGAACTGCAGGAGATCCTTCCTAACTGCATTTAGACGCGTTAGTCCCAGTTCGTCATGTGGGGACTGTTTATGATATTGTTCTAAGTCTTCCACTTGTTTCAAGAGATTATCATATCGCTCTCTCCGCATTTTTTTAAGTCTCGCTTTACGCTCTATCAGGAGGCCTCTCACGGTGCATTTATGCGCTTCACATATAATGGGACCACCTATTTCTTCGTTCGCGTTTAAGCGGAAGAATTCGATCAAGGACTTCCTGATGTCCGTGTTAAACGCAGGGTCATCTAGAAGCGTATCGACGAGTCTCCACACAAAGGGAGTAATTGGGGTGTTAGGCCATTGAATGGAACAACCCACTGGGGCATGATCAGACCATGTGATAGAAGATATTTTGCTAGTTTTAGTGATGGTTAAACCTATGGAGTCCGTGAATAAATAATCTATCCTGGAGTATTTACGGTGTGGGTGAGAATAGAAAGTGAAGTTTTTGTCCGTTGGATGGTGTGTACGCCAGATGTCATGAATCCCCAGGTCTGCCAATGAGGCGGACATCCGCTTAAGTGTTTTGTGCGGGGCACTGGAGAGGCCATTAGAGGTATCAAGAGTGGGGCTAAGAGGTGCATTAAAATCTCCTCCTAGGTACAGAATTCCCATTTGCATTTCAAGGACTTTTCTAGAGACCTTTTGAAGAAAGAGGTGCTGAGAGGTGTTCGGGCAATATATGTTGGCTACTGTTATGGGCCTGCTGTGTATGGTGCCCGTGAGTACTAAGAATCTACCCTCAGGGTCACTGTAACTCTTTGTAAGTTGAAAGGGTACCCCTGCACCAAAGAGGATCCCAACTCCATTTTTTTTTTAGAGGCCGATGCAAAAAAGGCTAGGGGGTATTGTCGGCTGTACCATTTAGGTTTGTGTGCAACGTCAAAATGCGTTTCCTGTATGAAAACTATGTCCCCACCCATTCTATATAAGTCTCTTAGCACTATAGCACGTTTGGAGGGGCTATTAAGTCCTTTTGCGTTAATCGTTAGGAGTTCTATCGGATGCGATTTACGTCTAGTGCTCCGATTCGCCATGATCCCCCAGGAGCCCTGTTATAGGTCGGGTAGGGAAGGTGCAGAGGGAGATGGGGGAAGAAAGAAAAAAAAAAAAAAGGAGGGGCAAGAGGTAGGGCAGAAAAGGTTAGAAGAGAGAAAAAGAGGAAAGTCTTGCCTAGCAAGACTAGAACAACAATTATTGAGTATTGCTTATTGTGAACTGTACAACAAATTTGAGAGCAACAGAAACAATCAATAACAGCTCAACCGTTAACAAATACTACAACAACTACTTAAATATCTCAGGGGTAGTTGTCCCTGTGTGTATCGCATGGAAATATAAACATTTAACAAAATTCGTAGAAATCTAACTGACCCTTAGTTTCTAGTTAAAGTTATTAAAGCACTCTCCCTGTGCTGTTATCTGTAGAAGAACCCTACGTAACTGTGCTGCCGTCTTATCTCATTACTAGTTAGCATCTGGATTGTCCCTTACAGTCGGTCTGTTAGTGTGTTGGTTATGAGGGAAAAAAAAAAAAAAAGGAAGGGGAATATCCTGTGACTACTCTTGCAAGGGTAGGTGCGGTCAATGCAGTATAGCCTATTGGGCATTATGTGTTGTGAGTAACTAATAAGAACCAACTCCTGTTCATTTTGCTGTTCCCTATATTGGGGGATTCAAGTAGCTGTCAGCGTGGATCTCTTCAGGCTGCCTGTCCAGTTCGTCATTAAATCCCTTATCCTCTCGCCTGCGCAGGCTTACCCATAATCCTTACTATGGTAAAAATTTAAATATTGATAAATAATCTAAGCATGCATGTGGAGTCGGGCAAACAAAAAGCATGCAGGAATGCTATAACAGTATGATATTTACTTCCATCAGACTAAGGCGGTTCCGTCTGTGAGCATATTAATAACAACACAAGCAAATTAAACAGTAATATTAAGAACCCTACATAACTTGCATTGCCGTTCTATCCTACGGCTAGTTAGTTCTGAGTTGTCTCTTACAGTCATTTTGTTGAAGTGTTGGTTAGGTCAATGCATCATGATATATTAGCCACTATGTGTTTTTAGGTATTTAGTAATAGCCAACTTCAGCGCATTTTGCTGTTCCCTGTATTGGAGGATTTAGGTCGTTATTAGCTTAATCCTCTTCAGGCTGTCTGTCAGGGTTATACAATGCTATTGGTCTAGGGTTAACCTTTTGTATGTCATTAAGTCCCCTATCCCCTTATATAAGCAAGTTTGTGCATCAACCTTGCAGCAGTAAAAATTTAAATAATGGTAAATAATTTGAGGGCGTATGCGGGGGAGAGCAAACAGAAAGCATGCAGGAACACTATCTCAGTATAATAGCTTCAGTTATTAAAGTAAGGCGGCATCTTCTATGGACACATTTAAAAAAACATAACATACAAGTAATTCAAACAGTATTAAGATAACATGTTAAATACGACCTGAAAGTTCTTCAGAAGAGCATAAGGAATTAGACATAAGTCCAATAGGTGTCAATGTTTTTACAAGTCCGACAGGAGCATCCTAGAAAAGGGAGAGAGAAAGATAGCACACAAGCTCTGGAGTTTTTTATCTTTTTATTTCACCCATGGTGTTGCTGGGCATCTCCATTGTCCATGTCGACAGGAGCTCTGCGTGCAGAGTCCTCGTGGCGTGGGGGTTCAATAACTAGGCCCAAGGCCTGGCTGAAGCCAGGAAGGTCATCCGGACACCTGAGGGTGTATGAGATATTATTTTTTGTAGCGATCAGGCACGTGGGGAACCCCCACCTGTATGTGATCTTTTTATCCTTCAACACTGAGGTAATATATCTCATGTCTCTCCGCTTCTGTAATGTTGTGGGACATAAGTCCGAGTACACTTGAACTTCCGTGCCTCTGAAGGTGATTGGGTGCCTTGTTCTTGCCAGTTTGAGTACTTCTTCTTTGTCCCGGAATGATAAAAATTTGATTATTATGTCCCTGGGAGGGGCCCTATTTGGCAGTTTTGGGCGCAAGGCAGTATACCAGCGGTATTTAAAAGGTGCGGGGAAAAAAAAGCACGCGTAGCTAACGCACCCCTTTGGCCGCAGAACTCCAAATCTAGCCGTAAGTTTTCATGATGCCCAGTGAAAGCTGGATGTTCCTGTCTTTCCAACTGTTGTTATAATACGTACAAAAAGTAGGAAATGGATTATTGGTTTCTTCTGTAGCTAATGTATGGGTATTCAATTTTTCATGTTTAGTATTCTTGACAACTCAAAGTAAAGATTAATAGGGAAATGTTTAGTTTAGTGTAATAAAGTTAAAATTAAGAGGATTCGGGTAACAGGTTATGAGGAAACCTTGGTAAATGTGATTAATTAAAGTTTTTTTCGGTTTTGAGCTTAATTATTATCCATTTTCAAATTAGTTTCTAGTATGTATAAGAGAAACCGACCTTTATCCATATATATTTATGCATTAGCTTTGCAGGGTGCATTCTGTTATATCCTAAAGATTATATTTTGTATGTTTTTTGCTTCTACACTGCAGGTCTCTTATTGCTGCTGAATGTGATATTGAACAATTTTTGAAGTTTCATTTTCTTTGTATTCGTCCACATGTTGTAAACCTGAACCCTCTTTAATAAAAAGAAATAAAAAAAACTAATTAGGAAGATTACTCTTAAAAAACATTTTTCCAGGGCAACTGAGGGGACCACTACATCTCAAAAGAAATTGTTAGGATAATCATAACTTTTAAAAACAAACCTTGCAGTTAGCGGACAGACTAGAGGGCTACCCTAAGAAAACCATAAAGATAGCTGAACAGTCAGTAACTAAGATGAGTAGACAAGATCGGTATCTCTCCAAAAAACAAAAATCAGTAAGGAGGCCATCAGATAACCTTAGAGTTAATGATCCCATGTTTATAACAGGCTACTCTGAACAATATAACCAAATTTGCGATATAGTGAAACAGCATTTTCCCATTTTGAAAGCTGATGATGACTTATCAGACCTTACAACAAAGGGATGCAGATTTGCATACAAACAAAATAAGACAATAGGAAATACTAGGTTGCGATCAGCGCTTGTGTGGAAGTGAAGAATAATATCAAAAATAAAGAAAAATAAATAATAAATGTTGAATATCGGTGAATCTGATTGCTGTTTTATGGGCAACCAAAGATAAATGCTTATGTGTGAATAAAAATGTGAAAACAATTCAAACAGATCAAGTGATTCAATAAAAAAACTAAAATATTGACACAATATTAATAATAATAATAATGTCCTCAGATGAAAATCTCCTCAGATAAAGATTCCCAAAACAGAAAAAGTGTATGTTATATGCAAAGATATAAAGTCTTGTGGATTAAACCAAAAGGTGGTATAACGTTACCAACCGTAATAGACTCGCAGGGATTAAGTCCTGTGTAGAGTTGTTCAGGTAATGGTTGTTGGAACAGTGCAGGTGTAAACTCCAAGATACAGAGCGCAGCTGTGAAGAGACTGCTGTTTTCTTGAACCGGTCTTGTAGTGAATAAAGCTGAAAGAGAATAAAAAACAGTGCAGTTTCGACTCAAGTGAATTTATTTATAAACAAGGTGAGTGCACAATAACATAGATTGCACTTACCAGATAAAAAGATAAAACACGCCTTTAAGTCAGTGGATAGTGTAGATCACACTTGGCAGCAATCCGTAAGCAAAGCACTTGGAGCGCAACAATAGTTGGTAACTTGCATAAATTACAGTCCTCACTGGAACAGATGGCCTCTCCAGGAAGTCAGGCGAGTGGTTTCCCTCAATGCGTTTCTCCCGAACAGCGGTTGGGCTTTCTCAAGAGGAATGAGTAATCAGTAGTCGGATGAAAATGGAACATCCGGCTGCTCTTTAAATTGTCCACAATTAAAGTGACAGTAAGTATCATAACACCATTCGCCAATATACACAGAATTCAATGTATATAAAATAAAACATAAATGACGAAATGGCTAATTAAAAATAGTATTGCATAAATAGAACACATTTAAAGTATATGAATAAATAAAAGAAATGGGATCATAAAAATGTATGATAATCACATTATTTCTAAAAACTATAGAGACATGGAGGTCTTGAAAGGAACGTAGGGAGCATGAAAACATGCATATTGGGAATGTGCATTAGAAGCAAATAACTTTAATAGTATTAAAAATGAAAAATTGATAAAAAACATGTGAATTCACATTTAGTGAAAGGATGTGATGAACAATAATTGAAGGTTTGGAACAAGTTAAAAGATTAAAAATTAGTAGTTAATAGTTAAAAATTAAAACGGAGACATCCTAAATATTGTAGGTAAAGATTGATCTACATGTGCGCTTGTATATCAATGTCAATATTGAGACCCTTCTGTAGTAGTGCCTTTTGCGGGGCATTGCCCCAAAGAAATTAGCTCTTTTACCTGTAAAAAAACAATACAAACAGCCTCCCAACAATAAAAGCCACCACCCACACAACCAAACCCCCCAAATAAAAACCTATCTAAATAAACCTAAGCTAACCATTGCCCTGAAAATTGCATTTGGATGGGCATTGCCCTTAAAAGGGCATTTAACTCTTTTACATTGCCCAAACCCTAATCTAAAAATAAAACCCACCCAAAAAAAACTTAAAAAAACCTAACACTAACCCCGACGATCCACTTACAGTTTTGGAATCCATCCTCATCCAGTCGGCGAAGTCCTCATCCAAGCGGGCAGAAGTCTTCATCCAGACGGCATCTTCTATCTTCATCCATCCGGCGCGGAGCGAGTCCATCTTCAAGAAATTCTGCTCGGACCAGCCTCTTCTTCTGATGGTCAACGAAGAATGACGTTTCCCTTTAAGGTACGTCATCCAAGATGGCATCCCTTACATTCCGATTGGCTGATAGAATTCTATCAGCCAATAGGAATTAAAGGTGAAAAAATCCTATTGGCTGATCCAATCAGCCAATTGAATGCAAGCTCAATCCTATTGGCTGATTAAATCAGCCAATAGGATGAAAGCTCAATCCTATTGGCTGATTGCAACAGCCAATAGAATTTTTTACCCTTTAATTCCTATTGGCTGATAAAATTCTATCAACCAATCAGAATGTAAGGTTCGCCATCTTGGATTACGTACCTTAAAGGGAAACTTCATTCTTCGTTGACCATCGGAAGAAGAGGATGCTCCGCGCCGGATGTCTTGAAGATGGACCCGCTCCGCGCCGGATGGATGAAAAAAGAAGATGCCGTCTGGATGAAGACTTCTGGCTGATTTGATGAGGACTTCTGCCCGCTTGAATGAGGACTTCCCCAGCTGGATGAGGATGGATGTCCGGTCTTCCAAAACTGTAAGTGGATCATTGGGGGTTAGTGTTTTTTTAGGGTTTTTTGGGTGGGTTTTATTTTTAGATTAGGGTTTGGGCAATGTAACAGAGCTAAATGCCCTTTTTTAGATTAGGGTTTGGGCAATGTAAAAGAGCTAAATGCCCTTTTAAGGGAAATGCCCATCCAAATGCCCTTTTCAGGGAAATGGTTAGCTTAGGTTTATTTCGATAGGTTTTTATTTGTGGGGTTTGGTTGTGTGGGTGGTGGGTTTTACAGTTGGGGGTTGTTTGTATTTTTTTTTACAGGTAAAAGAGCTGATTTCTTTGGGGCAATGCCCCACAAAAGGCCTTTTTAAGGGCCATTGGCAGTTTAGTGTAGGCTAGGTGTTTTTTTATTTGGGGGGGTTATTTTGATAGGGCTATTAAAATAGGAGTAATTCGTTTTTATTTTTTCAATAATTTCTTTTTTTTTATTTTGTGTAATTAAGTGTTTATTTTTTTTTGTAATTTTGATAATTGTATTTTAGTAATTTAATTTATTTAATTTTATTGTAATGTTAGGTGTTAGTGTAACTCAGGTTAGGTTTTATTTTGCAGGTAAATTTGTATTTATTTTAACTAGGTAGCTAGTAAATAGTTAATAACTATTTATTAACTAGTGTACCTAGTTAAAATAAATACAAAAGTAGCTGTGAAATAAAAATAAAACCTAAGATAGCTACAATGTAACTATTAGTTATATTGTAGCTAGCTTAGGGTTTATTTTATAGATAAGTATTTAGTTTTGAATAGAAATTATTTAGGTAATAATAGTAAGTTTTATTTAGATTTATTTTAATTATATTTAAGTTAGGGGGTGTTAGGGTTAGGGTTACGTTAGGGTTAGGTTTAGGGGTTAATAGGTTTATTATAGCCGCAGTGTGGGTGGACGGCAGATTAGGGGTTAATAATATTTAAATAGTGTTTGCGATGCAGGAGGGCAGAGGTTTTGGGGTTAATAGGTAGTTTATGGGTGTTAGTGTACTTTTTAACACTTTAGTTATGAGTTTTATACTACAGCATTGTAACATAAAACTCATAACTACTGACTTTAGATGGCGGTAAAGATCTTGTAATTTTAGGCTGTACCGCTCACTTTTTGGCCTCACAGCAAAACTCGCAATACCCGCACTATGAAAGTTCCATTGAAAAAGGACTTTTCTTAAAGTGCAGTATTGACGTTGCATGACGGCCAAAAAAGTGTGCGGTACACCTATTCTGACAAGACTTGTAATAGCAGCGGTAGGGGAAAAGCATTGTTATGGGCCATAACGATGCTTTTTGAGTCATAATGCCAAACTCGTAATCTAGCTGAAAGTTATTTGCTTTTAATGTACATTCCCAATATGCATGTTTTCATGCTCTCTACGTTCCTTTCAAGACCTCCATGTCTCTATAGTTTTTAGAAATAATGTGAGATTATCATACATTTTTATGATCCCATTTCTTTTATTTATTCATATATTTTAAATGTGTTCTATTTATGCAATACTATTTTTAATTAGCCATTTCATCATTTATGTTTTATGTTATATGCATTGAATTCTGTGTATATTGGCGAATGGTGTTATGATACTTACTGTCACTTTAATTGTGGACAATTTAAAGAGCAGTCGGATGTTCCGTTTTCATCCGACTACTGATTACTCAGTCCTCTTGAGAAAGCCCGACTGCTATTCGGGAGAAACGCGTTGAGGGAAACCACTCGCCTGACGTCCTGGAGAGGCCATCTGTTCCAGTGGGGACTGTAATTTATTCAACTATTGTTGCGCTCCAAGTGCCCTGTTTACGGATTGCTGCCAAGTGTGATCTACACTATCCACTGACTTAAAGGCGTGTTTTATCTTTTTATCTGGTGAGTGCAATCTATGTTATTGTGCACTCACCTTGTTTATAAATAAATTCACTTGAGTCGGAACTGCACTGTGTTTTTTATTCTCTAAGACAATAGGAAACATGGTTTCCCCCACAAAATTACGCTACCCTAGGTCTCAAGAATCATCTTGGCTAACTGTGAAAGGAATGTATAAATGCTATTTATAGTGTGAAAAGGTAGAAACACGTGAGGTCAGGTCAAGAATTGGGGAACATCTGTCTAGCATTAGAATAGGTACAGCTAGCACACCCCTGGTACAACATTTTGTGAATACACATAATACAAATACAGACACATTCAGATGAACAGCAATTGAGAGGGTTGTGCCCCCCCTCTCCCAGTGGAGAGTATAGAGAAAAATAATGGCTAAACAAGAGGTATTCTGGATATTTAAATCACAAACAAGGTGTCCAAAAGGCCTAAACTCTGACTATGACCTAATAAACTTTTGGTGAAGGTCGATGAAGTTAACTGTAATTGCAGTATACAATTCCTCTTCCTCACTCTGTCTGTATTTGCATTTAGATCTATATCATGTATAAATTAGGCAGCATTTTGCTAAAGATTACATTTTTCCTTTCATAAGGGACTTTGAATTGGGAATGAATGATAGCTCCCTGCGCCTTTATTTGCATATTAGTAGGTAGGGCTTTAAATATTCATTTGGCTCTCCAATCAGCATATATTTTTATTGTATTCATTCTATAGAACCAATATACATTGTATGCAATAATAACCCTTTCAAATATTTTCTACTTTAAGCAAAGGATATAATACTTTCAGGGGTTTGTTAAAATGTGATATATTACAGAAGTGACACCCTTCCTCTTACTGTTTTCCCTTTCTTCTTACTCTCTTTTTATACGTTTGTGCGTTTGAAACACTGGAGTTATGTACTGTTAGTATAATGATTTGTAAATGTAAATATAAAATAGAGAATTAAGTATGTATAGGTGATTTGAGACAATATTAAAATCTTTGTTATGTGTGTTAATTGAATAATTCATCTCATTATGCATTGACCAGTAGAAGGAGGTCTAGACCTTTAAAGGAAGCATGTTTTTAAAGATATCTAACAGCTTTTGAGTACGGCTATCGCCTGAAATGCGTCAGCTGTGTTTGCTGACCCCTTCTACTATCCACTGTGAGCTTTGGACATTTTTAATGTTTGTAATAAAGAATTTATGTTTTAAAGATTTCTAAGCTGGTGCTCCTGCCTTGTTCGTTTTGCTGTATTATCTAAACATATTAACACATAAATACAATATATACGTAAATAATCATATACATATATATTTAAAATTGCTGCCATGGCTGCGCTATTTACCCCCTTTGCTACGCTGACTTTCTGATGCGGTCTCTGACAGCATCAGAACGAAGTTCCCATAGGATACTGTGGAAGCGCACTCTCATGAGCACAATGCTTTTCAGCAGTGTGAATATGAGGTCGCGTTTGCATTGCTGTGAACTTGTAACACCAGCGCACGTTAGCGTGGACTGGTATTACACAGTGGAGTTTGAATATTACTTTCATGAAAGCGATATTTAGTGCTTCATTTGTAATCTGGCCTTAATAATTTACAAATTTCACCATTCTTTTGCAACTGAAAAGGTTAATTGTACACTGTACAAAGGTACCAATCCAAATAACTGTAATGTAAGGGATACACCTTCTAAATAACCATTGTATCAGTGTATTGCATTGGTGTAGTCTGAAACTTGTAGGTTTCTGGAAACTTAAAGGGACACTGGACCCAGTTTTTTTCTTTTGTGATTCAGATAGAGCATGCAATTTTAAAAAACTTTCTAATTTACTCCTATTATCATTTTTTCTTCGTTCTCTTGCTTTCTTTATTTGAAAAAGAAGGCATCTAAGCTATTTTTTTTGGTTCAGGACCATGGAAAGCACTTGTTTATTGGTAGGTGAATTTACCCACCAATCAGCAAGAACACAGTGTGTTCACCAAAAATGGGCCAGCATCTAAACTTACATTCTTGCATTTCAAATAAAGATACCAAGAGAATGAAAATAATTTGATAATAGGAGTAAATTAAAAAGTTGCTTAAAATTGCATGCTCTATCTGAATCATGATAGAAAAAAAAATTGGGTTTAGTGTCCCTTTAATAGTGAGAAAAACCTTTTACATGCTCATCTGATATTTTGTGTATAACAAATATTTGCGCTCAAGTTAAAAAAAAAATAATTAAATTTGTAATACAAGCGCACAGATGCTAGCGGTATATAGGAAGCCACTTGTTTTTATTTACTAAAGGGACAGTCAAAATATTTATTGTTTAAAAAGATAGATAATCCCTTTATTACCCATTCCCCAGTTTTGCACAGAAAACATGGTTATATTAATACACATTTTATCTCTGTGATTACCTTGTATCTAAGCTTCTTCTGACAGCCCCCTGATCACATGACTTTTTATTTATTATCTATTGACTTGCATTTAAGCCAATTAGTACTGTGTTGTTAGAACCCATGGGAATGAGCACAATGTTATCTATATGGTTCACATGAACTAGCACTCCCTAGTTGTGAAAAGCAACAACAAAAACATGTGATCATGGGCTGTCTTTAGAGGTTTAAATGTTATAAAGTATATTAATATAACCATGTTGGTTGTGCAAATCTGGGGAATGGGTAGTAAAAGCGTTATCTACAGTATCTTTTTAAACAATAACAATTTTTGTGTTGACTGTCCCTTTAAAACATATTAATAGCAATAAAACATTTGAATCACAAAATAATTTGTGTCTCACTGCTGATCTTTTGTGTAATACAACTATTTTGAATAAAGTAAAATAAGTACTTAATGCCGCAACTACCAAAGAGAATCCATACTTTAAAGATGAGAAAAGTCTGCTAATCTTGTATGATACAATATGCGATTCCTTTAAAAATGCAGATGTGAGCAGAGCTGATGAGGTTATGTTTGTTATTGTACATTTAAACATATTAACCATGTGACATCCACTTCAAAAAATTTCAAACAATGACATGATTTGAAAATGTTGAGATATGTTCATTTTTGCTTTCTATAATTACATGTAACAGAAGCCTTGTTAGTCATGTTAGAGCATGTTCTTTTGAGAGGCACGTGTCACTATGGTATAGTAGGGTCTGTATATAATTATTACTAAACTGACAGCATACACATGTTTCTCTACATTGGGGAGAAAAACAAGCCATGTCTTGCAGCTGTTTGGGAAAATAACTCTTAAAAAGTTCCAGATTTTGGATTTTTTTTGCATTTTACATTGTAAGTTTCAATTAATTTACTATACACAATTCATTCCTTATTAAAAATATGATTCCTATGGTAAAGATATTTCAGTTAAATAATGGGTATATGTATTGCTGGTATTTCCTGCACAGACAAATTGAAGTAGGTCGGCATGTGCACATGAAAAGATGATCTCCAATACTTTAGATTATGTTTAAATGTTTGTTGAGATGACTGCTAAAATAATCCAGTGTTTTGTTGAACTTTTGTTCATCAGACCCTAGAACTAACAATATTGCATGAGAAACTGGACTGTATGTATGTAAATATATAATTGTAAATAAACTTTAACAAATATATTTTATATATATATATATATATATATATATATATATATATATATATATATTAAATATATATATATATATATCTCAAAATAACAAGAATATTGGACTAATATATATATATCATTCAGAATAATTGTGGGCTAGACTACGGGTAGCGCGCTAACTTGTGTGCGAGCGAAAAGTGTTTTATAGTGGCTCTTTGTGCACATATTACAAGTTGAAAATAAGTGCAAACACGTGAGCAATTGCGATTTACACTCGTCTGGTTAGCTTGAATAAATAGTTGCACAAAACACATCAAAAATAAATTTCACAGTACAGTTACACTCATACTAAGACTGTCTAATAAAAATTATTTATAAAAAAATATTCCATAAAAAGTTATAAGGACTCAAATGGCTTTGACATAGAGATACATATATATACATCTAAATACATATAAATGTGTATATATATATATGTATGTATGTGTGTGTGTATATGTATTTATATGTGTATATATGTATTTACAGACAAATATACACATGTAAGCACATAAATACATATGTACAGGCATATATATGTATTTATAAGTCTATTGGAGCCTTTTGCATTCAAGTAGCTGAAAACATGAAAAATCCTATTTATGCAATATCTAATAAAGGGCCATATTATGAGTGGAACACTATTTGCTAATTGCACAAGAAATAAACTTTTTGCGTGTGTTGGGTTGTGCTCGTAATACGAGTTTAAAGTAAAAAGTTATCGCTCTTGCGCTAACGCTACTCGCATAAAAAGCCAAACTTACAATAACACGCAATAACCTATTCCCATATAGAAGTCAATGGAGCAAAAAAGTGGTAAAAGAACATCTAACTCACGCACAAACCTATTTGCATATTCTCATGTGCGCTAACTCGACGTGAAAATATGAATATTTCACATTTCAATGTTCTTCAAATAGCAGAATATGTTCTATTTATTCTTAAATACATATTTCTACATATATCTAATTGTATTTGGTACAATATATATTTATATAGGTATAGATATATACAGATATATATAGGAATATCTATTTATCAATACTTAGAACATATTCTATGTGCGGAACATTGGAATGTGAAATATTTACAGTAAATACAAAGTATGACACTTTATTAAATATGAATATTGCATAAATATGCCTTTACATGTTTTCATCTAATTTACTGCAAATAACTCCAATGCACTTATCTATGTCTATATCTGTAAATACATATATACACATATAAATACATAAGTGCACATATATAGACATATGTATGTATCTCTGTTTAGTCCCTTTGCCTGCTTTTTTTTTTTCTAACACCTGAGACCTCATATCTTTGAGCCCGTATAACTTTTTTGTGCAACATTTTTTTAAATAATTTAATTAGACAGTATTATTAGTATAACTGTACTTTGTAATGTATTTTTAAGTGTTTTGTGACCTTTTTTGATTCTCAAAACAGTTAACGACAGCTTTGAGGACGCGCTAACCTGACAATCATTAACTTCGTGTTTACTTTAACTTTTAATACAAGCGCAATTTAACCTGCGTGCAAACCAGATCACTTGTGTGCAAATGTTTGTACTCCATTTATAATCTGGCCCAAAGTGTTTAATTGCGTATTTATTGAAAATATTTCACATTACAATGTTCTTCACATAAGGGAATATGTTCTTAGTATTTTTTAATATCTATTTCTATATATATCTGTATATATCGACTAGAGATGTGCATTCGTTTTAGTACGAATGCACAATGATGACAAAACTCAGATTTTCATTTAATTTTAACAAAATGAATATCCGAATGAATACACCAATGAAAATTAAAGAAAATGAAAAAATACTGGCGAAAATCACTAGTTTTCATTCGTTTACTTTAAATTTTTAAGGGGTTAATACTTACCTTAGCATGCTCTCCATACTCTCCAGAGGCACAATAAGGTAAGTAGTGTAGCTACAGGATAACTTTTCACCTGTAGCTTTAAAACATTTACATTATTTTTAACAAAAACTAATGTAAATGTTCAACAAAAGTTCATTTATTGAATACCGAATAGGGCAGCCACCGAATATTAGAGGAAACTAATTATCGTCCACAACAAAAATTTGTTGGCTGCACATGTCTAATATCTATACCTATATAAAATTATATGTATGTATATATATATATATATATATATATATATATTCAGAAATATATACTGTACATATATAGGTATATGTATATATTACCAAAGGAAATCATTAATAATTATATAAATAAGTATTTATGAATAAATAACAATCTTCTATGTGAAGAACATTGGAATGTGAAATATTCATATTTCACATAGGGTTAGTGCACTTGATTAAACGCAGTTGGGTTTGCATGACTTGCTGGGTGTTAGTTTTTTTCACTTTTCATGCTTCATTGAAGTCTATAGGAGAAGTTAAAGCGATCGCAATATTCTAAGTTTGGATTTTTGCGTTAGTCAGTTTAGTGCAAAAACGTTTTACTTTCAACTTGTAACACACGCCCTACCAAACTTCCAGCATCGTTAACTTGTGAGCAGGAGCGCAAACTACCACCCCACTCGTAATGTAGCCCTGTATCAGGTATAAATTTCAGTAAAAGTCCAATCATAAGTTTAAAAAGATGCTTGACAACTGGGTATTGAATGTTTTAAAAAAGCTGTAAATAGAAAGCATACGCGGAAATCCTTAAAAAATGCAGAATATACATGTTAGTACACAACTCCTAAATCTGTTTTAGTATTCATGGGGGCCAATTTAACATGCTGCGAATGCAGCTGTTTCCGCGCAAGCCTTTAGACAGCGGTCGTAAGATTGCTGCTCCTTAACTCATACGTCACCTCTGAGGTTGCGGACAACAATCATCCCGATCAGATACGATCGGGATGATTGACACCCCCTGCTAGCGGCCACAAATGTGCAGTGGGTGGCATTGCACAAGCATTTCGCCAGAAATACTTGTGCAATGTTAAATGCCGACAGTGTATGCTACAGCGGATCATATCCGTCCGACATTTGTTAAATCGGCCCCATAGTCTGAAAGGCAAAACTCCTACATTTGTTTTAAAACGTCTTTTATTGCTCATTGGCTGGGTGAAATTACGCCTAGATTTATTTTAATGCTCATTAGCTGATAGGCACAATTCATATTTTTATGTTAATGCTCCTTGGTTGATAGATATAACACACAACTGCTTTAGAACTTGCTGGCTTATAACTAAAATATTTTATACTATTTATAGGTTTCTAGCCCTAATTTTGTATTAAAATGTGTTGGTTCGGAGACAGAAATCCTACTACAATCTCTTTTCATTCGTATTAGCTGACAACACACACTACTTACAGCTGTGCTTATTGCCTGACAAGTTATACAGCAGTTTTTTAATGTTAGATAGACGAAAGGTTGTTTTTTTTCCATTGGCGTTCATAGAAATACACCCAGAAGCCTGCAGTAAAAAATATTTTTATTCACCTATACTACATACATAAAAAAACACACATTTTGGACGGCAGCTTTTATGAGTAGCCATAGAAAATGACCTTTAAGTTGTGCAATGACTGCTGAGAAGATTTTTGTACTCCACTAAATGATGATAGCGACAGTGTTACGGTGAGGGTTGATGGGAATTCTTGACAAGATAGCTGAAGATGACCCCTAAAGTCGAAACCTGCTTTATATGCTTTATTGAGTTGGATAAATATTATGGGCCAGATTACAAGTGGAGCACTAATTAACACTCCTGCTCGAGAGTTAACTATGCAAGAAGTAAGCTTTTTGCGTTCTTCGGGTTGCACTCATATTATGCGTTGAAAGTAAATTATTTTTGCTCGCACACTAACCGGACGAGCACAAAAAGATGAACTTAGAACATCGCATGCACGTTCACATATTCCTCCCATAGAAGTCAATAGGAGAGAAAACACCCCTCATTCGCGCAAACACGATTGCATAATCTCAAGCCGACATGAAAATATAAATATATTTCACATTCCAGTGTTCTTCATATAGCAGAATATGTTCTATTTATTTATAAATACTTATTTCTACATATATAAGATGATTTTTTGGTACTATATATATATATATGTATATATATATATATATATATATATATATATATATACACAGTACATATGTATACATGATTATGGGCTTCATGTACTAAGCAGTCAGCGAGCTGTCCATAAATATTTTCGCATCAAAACTCGCACACTGATATGTATAAAGCCATCAACTTTGTTCAAAACCGCATTTTTAAAATTGCGAGCATACTTATCCGCCAAACCTCGCTACCTCTCAATTTTTCACTGTAAATAGACAGATTTGACCACCAACTCGCAATAAACTAATGTACTAAAAAATCTATTTATCCGCTCGCTACATTTTCCGCTCCCACCTCATTATTTTTGGCTCGCCACCTTTTAGGTGGTGGGCAAGGTACAAAACAATAGGAAAGTCAATGTAGACGCCAGTCTAGACCTATATAAAAGGCAGTAATATCATCATTGTACTTACATTGTTTATTTCTGCAGCTATGAAGAAGGAGAGTTTGTGTCCCCCGTGTATTCCTTCCATGGGTTGGTTTGCACCGCCTTTCTGACTGAGAGATCATACAAAGATTCTGGCTTGATCGTGAATCCATATTACACCTGTATCGAGAGATAGAAGATTAATTGGAGCCAATGACAATTTCTAGCATCATTATTGGAATAAGTCAATCTGCATTTTCACGTCACTTAACAAAAGTCATAGAGGCTAAGATGATTATTTTTCCTTGCTATGTTTGCTTACCATCTACCCCAGAAGAATGAAAATCTTTAAAATCAAATTTCTATAAGATGGCTGCAATGCCCAATGTCCTAGGGACCATCGACTGTACACATGTTGCAGTAAGACCACTTCAAGCTCGTGAGGAGATCTATAGGAATAGAAAGCATTTCCATTCCTTGAATGTTCAGATGATCTGTGACCCCAACATGAGGATAATCAGTGTCCGTTCAAACTACCCAGGCTCATGTCATGATTCTTACATCTTAAGGCAAACTGGCTTATATCGTAAGTTCAAGGACGGAGATATGCCCAAAGGATGGCTTCTAGGTAAGCATAAGTGGTGTCTAATTTGTCTTTTTTAATTTCCATGTACTTAAATTGCACCAAATTTGTCTTCTGTAATTAAACTATAATGTGTTGTATATTTTTCATTACTATCATATTAGTTATCAATCATTCTTACTATTTTAATATTAATATTTATATTTTGTATTTCCTATTAGGAGATGGAGGGTACTCATGTACAGAATGGCTGGTGACTCCCTATAACAACCTACAAACCAGAAATCAAGTTTGTTTCAATGAAGCACATCAATCTACCAGGGGATAATTGAGAGGACTTTCGGTCTTTTGAAAATGAGATTTCGCTGTCTTGATCATTCTGGCGGCGCAATGCAGTATGCACCTGAGAAAGTTGCTAGAATTATATTGGTTTGCTGCATACTACATAATATAGCATTTTAAAGAGGCTGTCCATTAGAGGAAGAAAACACCATATCTGCTTAACATTGGGCCGAAGAAGAAGAATTATGTAGATAACAACCTTATAGGTGTGGTATGGCAACAAGGGACATGGTGTCAGAACAATATTTTGATGATTAAATTTTATGTCATAAGTTGATTAATAAAAAAAAAAAAATTTTATATATTAATGATTCGACTGATTTTTTTTTGTTTTTTAAATATAAAATGATGTAAAAGAACATATAAAAGACAAAAAATAATCATGGTTCTCATCAACAGACAAAAAAATGGTAACAAATCTTGGTATCCAACAACTAACCCAAAAAATGTCAAATGAGATTTATAGTTAAGGGTATTAAGAAGGACTATTGATAAACATCTAATTATATAAAGTTGTTTATATTTAATTATAAATGGTTTAAAATAGTAATTTTATATCATTTTTATAATAAGTCATAAAAAACAATTCTTTCTTGGCAATATGTTGTCTTTGTGACATAACAGTACTGTCTATAGGTTCTATAACTCTTTTACATAATGTTATTTGGTTTATTTAATCCCTCAATAGCTGGTGTTAATCCATTTAACTGTCTCATTGAATTGGAGACTTAAATTGATAGTAGATAAACGAAAATCACCCAGACCGGCTCCAATGTGAGTGTGTAAAAGGGTAATCTTTATTATAATTTCCAAAAATTTAAAACAACGATAAGACCACTAGCAAGTGAACCTGCCATACTTAAAACAAAGGCTACGACTTCGGCCCTAATGACGTCACTGACGTGTTTCAGGTAAACCCCGTAATCATATCAACTCACACTCACATTGGAGCCGGTCTGGGTGATTTTCGTTTATTTACTGTTTCGTTCAACAAGGATACCCATAGGGCGCATGAAGTTGTGTTCAAGGAGAGTCAGCACACAATCAGCGGTCAGGCTGTGTCGAGGAACAGCAAGCTGTAAAGATCAGGTGAGACGCTGAAAGCGCTCTCTGTGGAGCATGGCTCTGGATGGAAAGTGAATACTTTATGTGATCGTCAATCAGTGATGCCTTCAAATCATAAGTGTTGTATGATGCCTATCATGGGAATGTTTGTATACACTGGCAATATCTGAGTTTTTAGCAATATCAAGAATTGTTATAATTGTGACGATAACTTTCGCATCACCACGTTTTGTATGGGTGTACTAAGGGACAGCTGCTCTTTGGTTTTTGAATTTTTACTTAAATTGATAGTCTATTCAAAATTAAAATTTCTGGATTCAGATAGGACTTGTAATTGAAACCAATTTTTCTAAAGACTTTAACAAGGTAATTGTCTTTGTTTTAGTGTAATTTAAAGTTGTAACAGCTCCTAGGTATGGCCATATTCAAACTCCTAAATCCTTGAGGGCTTACTCTTATCACTTATTATTTATTAACTTAACTTTCCCTTCAATAGTTTGTGAAGTTCTTGTGGCTCATATAGATCAAACTTTGTCATTGTACATGTAATTTATGCAACATTAATCCAATTAGCTGTTTGGAGGAAGCAAATAGTGACAATTGTTATTCTGCAAATTGTAAATAAAAAAAAAAAAACATTTGACAACAAATAATGTAAAATATATTTGTTTATTAAAATATTTAAAAAGAAATAATAAAAAAAGCAGAATTTGTAAGTTTCAAAATGTACTGTAACCAAAGAAAATAGAATATATATACATATGTAACACTTAAAGAGATACTAAAAACAATTTTATTATTGAATTACTTTAGACAGAGCCGAAATTTAGATAAAATTCATCATTTACTTCTATTAGCACTAATTCTTAGTTCTATTTGGTATCTTTAGTTCAAAAGCAGGAATGAACGATTAAGAGCATGACCGTTTTAGATTCAGCATCTGGGTAGGACTTGCTTATTGTTGGTTAAATATACACACCAATAATAAAGCGCTATCCGGGATGCTGAAACAAAATTTGGCTGTCTAGTAATCTTTCATTCCTGTTTTTTTTAAATAAAGTTATAAATATAAAAATTTATATTTGACAATCGGAGTAAATTATTTTTTTTTATAATTTAATGCTGTTTAAACAAATTATTCATTAAAAAAATTGGCTTTATTATCCCTTTCAATATAAACAAAGCAATGTTGTATTATTGAACATTCTATTACTAATTATTGTTTTTAAACATTAAATAAATAGATAAATTGAAATATATATTAGTATTGGAAACATTGGCATTCTTCTTTAGTTGCTAAATCTCACGATCATTGCGCTAATGATTTAACGATTAATGACGTCATCATCAAGCATGTCGCGTCCTAAACCTTTTAGTGCTGGGGAATTGGTAATATTAGTTTATTGGATGGATAATATTTTCCAATACATATTGGGGGTGTAAGCGCAGTGAAACAGGAATGCCATGACAAGATAATATACGAGATGCTTCGAAGAATGCATAAGATTTTGAAAATTAAAAGAACAAGACGTCAATGTCTTCGAAAATATAGTGACTTGAAGAGAAGCAAACCTAAGTACTGCAAATCTATTAGAAAATTGATAAAGACATGTAAGTTTAATATATATATATATATATATATATATATATATATATATATATATATATATATATATATATATATATAATTTAGATAGGAATAAGCACTCACTGGATTTCAATACAACAAATATTTATTCGGCAGTGACGTTTCGGGGCATTCACCCCTTCCTCAGACGAATGCCCCGAAACGTCACTGCCGAATAAATATTTGTTGTATTGAAATCCAGTGAGTGCTTATTCCTATCTAAATTGTACATTTCGTTAAGCACCCTGGTCTGTGTCTGGGTTGGCAAGTGAGAGTGCACTAAATTGAAGTCTATATATATATATATATATATATATATATAAAGATTTTTTTATTTTTTTATTTATTTTAATTGAAACATATAATGTAATTGTAACTGCATTATTATTGACGATTAATCTACAATCATATTTTTCATTCTTATCTATCCTATTGTGATATTGAGGATTTATTAAAATGATTATGTGTCAGGGTGCCAGGAATCAGACTGAGACGAAAAGTGCAAAAATAATCACACCTTTATTAATAGCAAAAAATAATAAAAAGTCCACAAGTCAAATAACAAGCCAGGAGTCAAAACCAGAGCTGGTAGTCAGACGAGCCAAGTCAGGAGCCAAAGCAAATAGACGAGCCGGAATCAGGAACAAGGAAAATAGCAGAGTCAGGAACAAGCCAGGGATCAGGAAACAGGAAGGACGTTAGGCAGCCAGGTAATACACAGGAACTCTCACAAACGGGTCTGAGACAACGCAAAGGCAAAGCATACTGAACAGAGGCCCTTTAAATAATAAGTGATGACATCACAATTCTGAGACTGCATCCTGTCTCACACGGATGATGCACACCAGTCTGGCCATAAAAGGAAGTGCAGGCAATGAGCAGCATCCCCCACAATGCACCATAGTCAGCAAGAGAGGTGAGTAAAATGGCTGCCAGCAGCACATGACAAACAAAACAGGGAAAAAAAACCCTGACATTATGTTAGTAGTATCAAATTGTATAGATGATTATAGTTGCATGCATGATCGGAATCATTACATAATAAATTTGTGTTTAGTGTCCCGTTCATTTAATTTATAATGAACAGAATATAAATAATTTACTGTCATAGAACACTAAACACAAATGTATAGATCATAACTATCTAATAATGTAAGCATGCTTAACAGTGTTAGTAGATGGAAATATCTTTTGTTTTTGTTAACTAAATACATGCACAACTATGTTCTTAGATAGTCAGAAAAAAGGAACATGCTTTAAAGGGACACTAAACCAAAAAAATGTATTTCCTGAATCAGAAACAGCATTCAATTTTAAGCAAGTAAGAAAATAAAAGCCACCACGCTATCTTCGGTCAATGTTGGTGGAAACACCCAGGAACTCTTACAAACAGGTCTGAGACAACGCAAAGGCAAAGCATACTGAACAGAGGCCCTTTAAATAATCTGATGACATCACAATTCTGAGACTGCATCCTGTCTCACACGGATGATGCACACCAGTCTGGCCATAAAAGGAACTGCAGGAAATGAGCAGCATCCCCCACAATGCACCATAGTCAGCAAGAGAGGTGAGTAAAATGGCTGCCAGCAGCACATGGCAAACAAAACAGGGAAAAAACCCTGACAGTACCCTCCCCTCAACGACCCCTCCCCCACAGGAGGATAAAAGGCTTATTGGGGAAACGGGCATGGAAGGCACGGAGGAGGGCGTGAGCATGAACATCAGAGGAGGGAACCCAAGAACGCTCCTCCGGACCGTAGCCCCTCCAGTGAACCAAATACTGTACACGGCCCCTGGACATACGAGAGTCAATAATGCTGCTGACCTCATACTCCTCATGGTTGTCAACAAAGATAGGACGGGGGCAAGGCAACACAGTGGTAAACCAATTACAAACCAATGGTTTCAAGAGGGAGACATGAAAAACATTGGAGGTCAAGAGCGTATGCCACAGGAATAACCCGTTAGAGTATTCAAAAAGGACCAACATAATGGGGAGCCAATTTATTGAAGGCACACGAAGGTTCAAGTTGCGGGAGGACAGCCAAACTCTCTCACCAACCTGGTAGGAAGGTGCAGGCAGATGCCTACGATCAGCCTGGAACTTTTGGCGCTGCATAGAACGATGAAGGCAATCCTGAATCTGTACCCACGTGGAACAGAGTTGCCGGAGATGCTCCTCCAAAGCCGGAATACCCTGAGACATGAAGGATGGTTGAAACCCATAATTCGGGGATAACTTGGAGGAAGCATTAATAGCACTATTACAAGCAAACTCTGCCCAAGGTAACAGTTCAGACCAATTATTGTGGTGATCTGAGACATAGCAACGGAGGAACTGTTCCAGAGCTTGATTAGACCATTCCGCAGCCCCATTGGATTGAGGGTAATATGCCGAGGAGAAGGAAAGCTGGATCCCCATTTGAGCACAAAAAGAACGCCAAAATCTGGAGACAAACTGGCTACCCCCGGTCCAACACTATCTCCTTGGGTAACCCATGTAAGCGGAAGACCTTCCGGGCAAAAATTGAAGCAAGCTCCTGAGCGGTAGGCAACTTCATCAAGGGAATGCAATGTGACATTTTAGAAAAATGGTCAAACACCATAAGGATAACAGTATTGCCATTGGAAACAGGGAGCTCGACAATGAAGTCCATGGAAAGATGTGTCCAAGGACGCTCACCATTAGCAATAGGTTGAAGAAGACCCACAGGAAGACGTTGAGGAGTCTTATTCTGTGCACAAACTGAGCAGGAGGCAACATACGCAGCAACATCAGAACGAAGACCTGGCCACCAGAATTGTCGAGTGACAGACCAAATCATTTGGTTCTTGCCTGGGTGACCAGCGGCTTTAGGATAGTGGTAAGTGTGCAAAAGTTTAGTTCGAAGATTCTCAGGAACAAAACACTTACCACTAGGTTTCTCAGGAGGTGCATTGGCTTGTGCAGCCAGAATCTCCTCCCCCAAGGGAGAAGTCAAATTAGTACGTATGGTAGCCAAAATATGGTCAGGAGGTATAACTGGAGTAGGTACAGACTCCTCCTTGGACAGAGGCGAAAATTGTCGAGAGACGGCATCAGCCCTAACATTCTTACTACCAGGCAGGTAGGAGACCACATAATTAACCAGAGACAAAAATAGCGCCCATCTGGCCTGTTGGGGCGACAAACGTTTTGCTTCAGATAGATAACATAAATTCTTGTGATCTGTAAGAATGAGCACTGGCACCCTAGTACCCTCGAGAAGATGCCTCCATTTTTTGAGTGCCAAAATTATAGCCAGTAATTCCCTGTCGCCAATTTCATAATTGCACTCCGCTGGAGACAATTTCTTAGAAAAGAAACCACACGGATGCAAGGAACCATCAGGCGTAGGACGTTGAGACAAGAGGGCACCTACTCCAGTCTCAGAGGCATCAACCTCAAGAATGAAAGGCAGGACAGGATTAGGATGAGCCAGAACTGGAGCGGCAGCAAAGTCAGTCTTAAGACTATCAAAGGCCTTAATGGCAGTAGGTGACCAATGGAGTGGATCATTCTCTTTACGGGTCATGTCTGTGATAGGTTTGACCAAGGAAGAAAAGTTTTTAATAAACTTTATATAGTAATTGGTGAACCCCAAAAAACGTTGAATAGACCGAAGACCAACTGGGTGAGGGCACTGCAGAACTGCAGATAACTTGTCAGGATACATGGAGAACCCTGCAACGGAGATAACATAACCTAGTAAGGTTACTTGAGTCTGATGGAACTTACATTTCTTGAGTTTACAAAACAGGCCATTCTCACTTAGTCTCTGAAGAACCCGTGTAACATCAGAACGATGAGCCTCAAGTGTGGGTGAGTGTATGAGGATGTCGTCTAAGTACACCACAACACACTGTTGCAACATATCTCATAGGACATCATTAATAGATTCCTGAAAAACAACAGGAGCATTACATAGGCCAAAGGGCATTACAAGATACTCATAATTCCCGCTCCTGGTGTTAAATGCTTTTTTCCATTCAAGGCCTCCCTTAATCCTAACGAGATTGTACGCTCCTCTCAAATCAAGTTTAGTAAAGACCGTAGCTCCCTTGAGGCGGTCAAAGAGTTCCGTAATGAGCGGAATAGGGTGAGCATTCTTAATGGTAAGACGATTAAGACCCTTGTAATCAATGCATGGTCTTAACTCGCCACCCTTTTTCTTCACAAAGAAGAAGCCAGCCCCTGCAGGAGAGCAGGATTTGCAGACGATCCCCCGCGACAGAGCGTCGGCAACATACTCCTCCATAGCACAATTCTCTGTAACAGATAGAGGGTACACCTGGCACCGAGGAGGAATGGCTCCGGGTTGCAGGTCTATGGAACAATCGTAAGATCGGTGAGGAGGCAATGTAGTGGCACACACCTTGTCAAAAACGTCTAGGAACTCTTGGTACTCCTCTGGCAATTGAGATACCGAAGAAGTGCACAAAACTTTAACTGGTTCCGAAGACAAGTGAAAATACATTGCGGGGACCACAACAAAATTTCGGACCTGCGCCAGTTGAGACTGGGATTGTGCTTTTGGAGCCAGGGATAACCCAGAACAACTGGAAAATGCGGAGAGTTTATCACCTGGAACTGGAGGGTTTCAAAATGGAGAGCCCCAACAGCCATGGACAACAGAGCAGTTTCGTGAGTAACGAGTGCGGGCTGAAGGGGCCTGCCATCAATTGCCTCAATAGCAAGAGGAACGGACCGAGGCAAAACAGGAATGGAGTGCTTTGATACAAAGCACTGTCAATGAAATAGCCCGCAGCACCGGAGTCAACAAGAGCCTGAGTGACTATGCAGGAGTCCACCCAGGAAAGGACAACCGTGACCAAAGGTTTCTCCTTAAGCGGTTCCGGGGACAAGGATAAACCACCCAAGGTCTGCCCTCGACAGGACCTTAGATGTGAGAGTTTACCGGCCGTGTAGGACAAGACTTCAAAAGGTGGCCCTGTAACCCACAATAGAGGCAGAGCCCCTCCCTCCTCCTAAAGGCCCTCTCCACCGCGGAGAGACGCTTGAATCCCAACTCCATCAGCTCAGCAGTACCTGGTGACTCGGGACCAGGAGGCATGGGAGGAAAGGGAGGCATGGGTGGGAATGAACACGTAGGAGACAATGGAACAGGAGGCTTCCACAAGCGCTCCTTGAAAGAGGGCCTCTCTCTGAGTCTCATGTCAATTAGGATCAAAAAAGACACCAATGCCTTGAGATCCTCTGGTAAATCTCTGACAGCAACTTCGTATTTAATCGCATCAGAGAGCCCATGAAAGAAGGCGGCAACAAGGGCTTCATTGTTCCAACCTACCTCTGCGGCAAGCGTACGGAACTCAATAGCATACTGAGCAGCAGATCTTGTACCTTGCTGAATGGACATAAGTCGTTTAGCAGCAGAGGAGGAGCGAGCTGGAACATCAAATATCCTTCGAAAGGAGACCACAAATTCAGGGTAACTTGAAATCACAGGTTTATTAGTCTCCCATAACTTACTCTCTGACACAGCTCTTGCCTGGGCTAATCCCTTATGGGCCATAAGGGATTAGCCCAGGCAAGAGCTGTGTCAGAGAGTAACGAGATGAGAAATCCCACCTTAGCTCTGTCAGAGGGAAACACCTGAGGTAACATCTCAAAGTAAATGCCCACCTGGTTCAAAAACACTCTGCACTGAATAGGATCACCTCCATATCGCTGAGGTAGAGATGCAGAACCGGACATGCTCCTGGTAGGCATAGGTGCAGCAGCGAAAACAGGAGCAGCCATAACTTGCAGGACACTTTGGTCCAAATGTGCAGTGCGAGTCAGCTGGGTTTGCAGGGCTAGTGCAAATTGATCCAAGAGGTGATCCTATACATCCATCCTGGAAATGATGGCAGGTAAAGGTGGATTATTAGCACCATCAGCGTAATGTCAGGGTGCCAGGATTCAGACTGAGACGAGAAGTGCAAAAATAATCACACCTTTATTAATAGCAAAAAATAATAAAAAGTCCACAAGTCAAATAACAAGCCAGGAGTCAAAACCAGAGCTGGTAGTCAGACGAGCCGAGTTAGGAGCCAAAGCGAATAGTCAGACAAGCCGGAATCAGGAACAAGGAAAACAGCAGAGTCAGGAACAAGTTAGGGATCAGGAACCAGGAAGGACGTCAGGCAGCCAGGTAATACACAGGAACTCTCACAAATGGGTCTGAGACAACGCAAAGGCAAAGCATACTGAACAGAGGCCCTTTAAATAATAAGTGATGACATCACAATTCTGAGACTGCATTCTGTCTCACACGGATGATGCACACCAGTCTGGCCATAAAAGGAAGTGCAGGCAATGAGCAGCATCCCCCACAATGCACCATAGTCAGCAAGAGAGGTGAGTAAAATGGCTGCCAGCAGCACATGGCAAACAAAACAGGGGAAAAACACTGACATTATGTTAGTAGTATCAAATTGTATAGATGGTTATAGTTGCATGCTCCATCGGAATCATTACATAATAAATTTGTGTTTAGTGTCCCTTTCATTTAATTTATAATGAACAGAATATAAATAATTTACTGTCATAGAACACTAAACATAAATGTATAGATCATAACTATCTAATAATGTAAGCATGCTTAACAGTGTTAGTAGATGGAAATATCTTTTGTTTTTGTTAACTAAATACATGCACAACTATGTTCTTAGATTAAAATTTTAGTTAGTCAGAAAAAAGGAACATGCTTTAAAGGGAAACTAAACCAAAAAAATGTATTTCCTGAATCAGAAACAGCATTCAATTTTAAGCAAGTAAGAAATTAAAGGGTAAACAGCCACCACACTACCTTCGGTCAATGTTGGTGGAAACACCCAGGAGTGAAGCTGTATCTCCACCTATGTCACTAACACTATTGGATATTGAATTATCTCCCAATCCATATCAAGGTTTTCAACAAATGAGTGTAAACACCCAGACAGGTAATGGTTAGATGACATCTAATTAATATCTTTAAAATAGTTTTTGGCTTCATAGTTGTTTATGTATATCTTTTTTATTACTGTAACATAGATATTACCATGGAAGACCTAGAAAATATGGCTGAAATAGATGATTTTCAAACTCCTGCTAGGGTGCCATTAGGTGAAGAGTTAAGTTCAGATGATAGTCAGTCAAGAATTGAATTTTTAAGAAAAGTTATGGAAGATAAATGTATGTTTCATACTCTTTTAAAAAAAATATTGTTTGAAAAAAATAAATATTGCATATTTTTAGGAATTGGGTCTGATGAAAGCTTTAATGGAGTGGACAAAAACATAATTTATGTAAGAACTTACCTGATAAATTCATTTCTTTCATATTAGCAAGAGTCCATGAGCTAGTGACGTATGGGATATACATTCCTACCAGGAGGGGCAAAGTTTCCCAAACCTCAAAATGCCTATAAATACATTCCTCACCACACCCACAATTCAGTTTAACGAATAGCCAAGAAGTGGGGTGATAAAAAAGTGTGAAAGCATATAAAATAAGGAATTGGAATAATTGTGCTTTATACAAAAATCATAACCACCACAAAAAAGGGCGGGCCTCATGGACTCTTGCTAATATGAAAGAAATGAATTTATCAGGTAAGTTCTTACATAAATTATGTTTTCTTTCATGTAATTAGCAAGAGTCCATGAGCTAGTGACGTATGGGATAATGATTACCCAAGATGTGGATCTTTCCACACAAGAGTCACTAGAGAGAGAGGGATAAAATAAAGACAGCCAATTACTGCTGAAAATAATCCACACCCAAAATAAAGTTTAATGAAAAACATAAGCAGAAGATTCAGACTGAAACCGCTGCCTGAAGTACTTTTCTACCAAAAACTGCTTCAGAAGAAGAAAATACATCAAAATGGTAGAATTTAGTAAAAGTATGCAAAGAGGACCAAGTTGCTGCTTTGCAAATCTGATCAACCGAAGCTTCATTCCTAAACGCCCAGGAAGTAGAAACTGACCTGGTAGAATGAGCTGTAATCCTCTGAGGCGGAGTCTTACCCGACTCAACATAGGCAAGATGAATTAAAGATTTCAACCAAGATGCCAAAGAAATGGCAGAAGCTTTCTGGCCTTTCTAGAACCGGAAAAGATAACAAATAGACTAGAAGTCTTTCGGAAAGACTTAGTAGCTTCAACATAATATTTCAAAGCTCTAACAACATCCAAAGAATGCAATGATTTCTCCTTAGAATTCTTAGGATTAGGACATAATGAAGGAACCACAATTTCTCTACTAATGTTGTTGGAATTCACAACTTTAGGTAAAAATTCAAAAGAAGTTCGCAACACCGCCTTATCCTGATGAAAAATCAGAAAAGGAGACTCACAAGAAAGAGCAGATAATTCAGAAACTCTTCTGGCAGAAGAGATGGCCAAAAGGAACAAAACTTTCCAAGAAAGTAATTTAATGTCCAATGAATGCATAGGTTCAAAAGGAGGAGCTTGAAGAGCTCCCAGAACCAAATTCAAACTCCAAGGAGGAGAAATTGACTTAATGACAGGTTTTATACGAACCAAAGCTTGTACAAAACAATGAATATCAGGAAGAATAGCAATCTTTCTGTGAAAAAGAACAGAAAGAGCAGAGATTTGTCCTTTCAAGGAACTTGCAGACAAACCCTTATCTAAACCATCCTGAAGAAACTGTAAAATTCTCGGTATTCTAAAAGAATGCCAAGAAAAATGATGAGAAAGACATCAAGAAATATAAGTCTTCCAGACTCTATAATATATCTCTCTAGATACAGATTTACGAGCCTGTAACATAGTATTAATCACAGAGTCAGAGAAACCTCTTTGACCAAGAATCAAGCGTTCAATCTCCATACCTTTAAATTTAAGGATTTCAGATCCTGATGGAAAAAAGGACCTTATGACAGAAGGTCTGGTCTTAACGGAAGAGTCCACGGTTGGCAAGAGGCCATCCGGACAAGATCCGCATACCAAAACCTGTGAGGCCATGCCGGAGCTACCAGCAGAACAAACGAGCATTCCTTCAGAATCTTGGAGATTACTCTTGGAAGAAGAACTAGAGGCGGAAAGATATAGGCAGGATGATACTTCCAAGGAAGTGATAATGCATCCACTGCCTCCGCCTGAGGATCCCGGGATCTGGACAGATATCTGGGAAGTTTCTTGTTTAGATGAGACGCCATCAGATCTATTTCTGGAAGTTCCCACATTTGAACAATCTGAAGAAATACCTCTGGGTGAAGAGACCATTCGCCCGGATGCAACGTTTGGCGACTGAGATAATCCGCTTCCCAATTGTCTACACCTGGGATATGAACCGCAGAGATTAGACAGGAGCTGGATTCCGCCCAAACCAAAATTCGAGATACTTCTTTCATAGCCAGAGGACTGTGAGTCCCTCATTGATGATTGATGTATGCCACAGTTGTGACATTGTCTGTCTGAAAACAAATGAACGATTCTCTCTTCAGAAGAGGCCAAAACTGAAGAGCTCTGAAAATTGCACGGAGTTCCAAAATATTGATCGGTAATCTCACCTCCTGAGATTCCCAAACTCCTTGTGCCGTCAGAGATCCCCACACAGCTCCCCAACCTGTGAGACTTGCATCTGTTGAAATTACAGTCCAGGTCGGAAGCACAAAAGAAGCCCCCTGAATTAAACGATGGTGATCTGTCCACCATGTTAGAGAGTGTCGAACAATCGGTTTTAAAGATATTAATTGAGATATCTTTGTGTAATCCTTCCACCATTGATTCAGCATACAGAGCTGAAGAGGTCGCATGTGAAAACGAGCAAAGGGGATCGCGTATGATGCAGCAGTCATAAGACCTAGAATTTCCATGCATAAGGCTACTGAAGGGAATGATTGTGACTGAAGGTTTCGACAAGCTGAAATCAATTTTAGACGTCTCTTGTCTGTTAAAGATAGAGTCATGGACACTGAATCGATCTGGAAACCCAGAAAGGTTACCCTTGTCTGAGGAATCAATGAACGTTTTGGTAAATTGATCCTCCAACCATGATCTTGAAGAAACAACACAAGTCGATTCGTATGAGATTCTGCTAAATGTAAAGACTGAGCAAGTACCAAGATATCGTCCAAATAAGGAAATACCACAATACCCTGTTCTCTGATTACAGACAGAAGGGCACCGAGAACCTTTGTAAAAATTCTTGGAGCTGTAGTTAGGCCAAACGGCAGAGCCACAAACTGGTAATGCTTGTCCAGAAAAGAGAATCTCAGGAACTGATAATGATCTGGATGAATCGGAATATGCAGATATGCATCCTGTAAATCTATTGTGGACATATAATGCCCTTGCTGAACAAAAGGCAAGATAGTCCTTACAGTTACCATCTTGAACGTTGGTATCCTTACATAACGATTCAATATTTTTAGATCCAGAACTGGTCTGAAGGAATTCTCCTTCTTTGGTACAATGAAGAGATTTGAATAAAACCCCATCCCCTGTTCCGGAACTGGAACTGGCATAATTACTCCAGCCAACTCTAGATCTGAAACACAATTCAGAAATGCTTGAGCTTTCACTGGATTTACTGGGACATGGGAAAGAAAAAATCTCTTTGCAGGAGGTCTCATCTTGAAACCAATTCTGTACCCTTCTGAAACAATGTTCTGAATCCAAAGATTGTGAACAGAATTGATCCAAATTTCTTTGAAAAAACGTAACCTGCCCCCTACCAGCTGAGCTGGAATGAGGGCCGCACCTTCATGAGGACTTAGAAGCAGGCTTTGCCTTTCTAGCAGGCTTGGATTTATTCCAGACTGGAGATGGTTTCCAAACTGAAACTGCTCCTGAGGATGAAGGATTAGGCTTTTGTTCTTTGTTGAAACGAAAGGAACGAAAACGATTATTAGCCCTGTTTTTACCTTTAGATTTTTTATCCTGTGGTAAAAAAGTTCCTTTCCCACCAGGAACAGTTGAGATAATAGAATCCAACTGAGAACCAAATAATTTGTTACCCTGGAAAGAAATGGAAAGTAGAGTTGATTTAGAAGCCATATCAGCATTCCAAGTCTTAAGCCATAAAGCTCTTCTAGCTAAAATAGCTAGAGACATAAACCTGACATCAACTCTGATAATATCAAAAATGGCATCACAGATAAAATTATTAGCATGCTGAAGAAGAATAATAATATCATGAGAATCATGATCTGTTACTTGTTGCGCTAACGTTTCCAACCAAAAAGTTGAAGCTGCAGCAACATCAGACAAAGATATAGTAGGTCTAAGAAGATTACCTGAACACAGATAAGCTTTTCTTAGAAAGGATTCAATTTTCCTATCTAAAGGATCCTTAAACGAAGTACCATCTGACGTAGGAATAGTAGTACGTTTAGCAAGGGTAGAAATAGCCCCATCAACTTTAGGGATTTTGTCCCAAAATTCTAATCTGTCAGACGGCACAGGATATAATTGCTTAAAACGTTTAGAAGGAGTAAATGAATTACCCAATTAATCCCATTCTTTGGAAATTACTGCAGAAATAGCATTAGGAACAGGAAAAACTTCTGGAATAACCACAGGAGATTTAAATACCTTATCCAAACGTTTAGAATTAGTATCAAGAGGACCAGAATCCTCTATTTCTAAAGCAATTAGTACTTCTTTAAGTAAAGAACAAATAAATTCCATTTTAAATAAATATGAAGATTTATCAGCATCAATCTCTGAGACAGAATCCTCTGAACCAGAAGAGTCATCAGAATCAAAATGATGATGTTCATTTAAAAATTCATCTGTAGGGAGAGAAGTTTTAAAAGATTTTTTACGTTTACTAGAAGGAGAAATAACAGACATAGCCTTCTTTATGGATTCAGAAACAAAATCTCTTATGTTATCAGGAACATTCTGCACCTTAGATGTTGAAGGAACTGCAACAGACAATGGTACTTTACTAAAGGAAATATTATCTGCATTAACAAGTTTGTCATGACAATTAATACAAACAACAGCCGGAGGAATAGCTACCAAAAGTTTACAGCAGATACACTTAGCTTTGGTAGATCCAGCACTAGACAGCGATTTTCCTGTAGTATCTTCTGACTCAGATGCAACGTGAGACATCTTGCAATATGTAAGAGAAAAAACAACATATAAAGCAAAATTGATCAAATTCCTTAAATGACAGTTTCAGGAATGGGAAAAAATGCCAAAGAACAAGCTTCTAGCAACCAGAAGCAATGAAAAATGAGACTTAAATAATGTGGAGACAAAAGCGACGCCCATATTTTTTAGCGCCAAAAAAGACGCCCACATTATTTGGCGCCTAAATGCTTTTGGCGTCAAAAATGACGCCACATCCGGAACGCCGACACTTTTGGCGCAAAATAACGTCAAAAAATGACGCAACTTCCGGTGACACGTATGACGCCGGAAACGGAAAAGATTTTTTGCGCCAAAAAGTCCTCGCCAAGAATGACGCAATAAAATGAAGCATTTTCAGCCCCCGCGAGCCTAACAGCCCACAGGGAAAAAGAGTCAAATTTTTGAAGGTAAGAAAAAATGATTAATTCAAATGCATTATCCCAAATATGAAACTGACTGTCTGAAAAATAAGGAATGTTGAATATTCTGAGTCAAGGCAAATAAATGTTTGAATACATATATTTAGAACTTTATAAACAAAGTGCCCAACCATAGCTTAGAGTGTCACAGAAAATAAGATTTACTTACCCCAGGACACTCATCTACATGTTTGTAGAAAGCCAAACCAGTACTGAAACGAGAATCAGCAGAGGTAATGGTATATATAAGAGTATATCGTCGATCTGAAAAGGGAGGTAAGAGATGAATCTCTACGACCGATAACAGAGAACCTATGAAATAGACCCCGTAGAAGGAGATCACTGCATTCAAATAGGCAATACTCTCCTCACATCCCTCTGACATTCACTGCAAGCTGAGAGGAAAACCGGGCTCCAACTTGCTGCGGAGCGCATATCAACGTAGAATCTAGCACAAACTTACTTCACCACCTCCATCGGAGGCAAAGTTTGTAAAACTGAATTGTGGGTGTGGTGAGGGGTATATTTATAGGCATTTTGAGGTTTGGGAAACTTTGCCCCTCCTGGTAGGAATGTATATCCCATACGTCACTAGCTCATGGACTCTAGCTAATTACATGAAAGAAAGTGTAGAAGCCAATAAAGTCCTTGATATAGATAATACACCAGCAGGAGGTAATAATTTTGAACAGATAATCATATTTTAAATTGAATATGGATATGTAAAGTTAAATACTCATTGTTTTGTTTTTGTTATTCTACAGATGTATCTTCAACATCAACTACTGAAACTGAAGACAAAAGCACTCAGAGTTGTCTTGAAGATAATGTTAAACTAAAAATCTCTAAAATTAGGGCAAGTTTGGGAATGTTATTGGAGCAAGTTGATGTACTGTACCGAAAATATGTTATTTGATTTTATTCTGTTATTTTGTTTATAAAAAAGTATTGATTATAATTTTCCTAAGAAAGGCTAAAAAAATGCCAACTCATATTTTTTGTTTTGATCAATAAATAATTGAAAATTTTGAGTTTTTATGAATAAAGGATATTTTTTTTCAACAAAATTTGTATTTATTTACTAACAAAATTAAAATAAAAAAAATAAAAAATAAAGGATAAATAAATAAATAAATAAAACTTTATATAGCAAATATATATGTATCAAAAAAGCAAAATAAAATATAACCTTTGAAATTTTGGGGGTATAAAAAAAAAGTTAATTGTAGCCTTGGTCTTTTTGGGTCTGTTGTACCCTCTCTTTCACTTATAATAGCTAATAGTGATTGGAGTGTCCTTTCAGTGAGGCTTATGGCTCTATGTATTTGCTGGGTTTTTTCTTCGTCCATCTGCCTCTGCCACTGAAACATTTCTTTTTTCTGATATTGCTGCCCAATGTTCAATATTAGTATTAATTACATTCTGCATCTCCTTGTGGTCCTCTCTATATTGCCTGGCAAGTGACAACATTTCAGTTAAGGCAACATCGGCCAATAGTCCATCAGCTGGTGGATTTGCAAGATTTACATCCCCTGTTCCTGTGGTGGTGGTGCCTGTGATTCCACTTGTTCCTCCTGATTCTCTGGGGTATGTATTTCAATTTGTTGGGCATCTTCAAAAATTTATCTAGAAAATCTGGAGTCTGACTGCCATCCTGACGGCCTGTATTTTCTTCTGAATTTGGATTTTCATCTCTTATTGGTACTAGATTTATGGTTATCTCCCTTGATGAGTTTTCTTCTTCTAGATCAAACAATATAAAATGTAAGATTTTTTTTTAAATAAAAGCATTAACAGACAGTTTAATAGATGGAATTGAAAGAGAGAGATTATAATACAGTCATCACAAAAAATTTATATATTAACCCATGTAAATAAAAAACACAAAAAAAAGGTAAATGAGAAATCAAAGATGTATCATTGATACATACCATCAAATAATGGCGATGAATGTCCGGTTAAACAATCGAACAAATGTCCCAAATCAGCTATAAAAAAAATTGTATAATAAAAATTGAGTTAATTTTAATAAATGACATATTATAATGTGATATTATTCCCTTTAAATTAATTTTAAAATTAAAATAAATTTGACATTAATGTCAGGTTCAGCTCATCAGTATATGTCATTCACCTGCCATTCCTATCTCTAAACGATATATAGAACTAGATTCAATGTAATGTCAATACTATCATTGTTTTACATTTTTAATTCTTTTTGGAAAAAAATATATATTATTTTTGATCTAAATTTTTGGATTTGATAGATGAAAGACCAATGCCATTTTTTTTTAAATAGATAAATGATAGTGCTAATTTGAAATTCTGTTAGAAAGAATCCTTTACTTACCAGCTCCTCTTCCAACACCTGTATCTGGAGTGCTGGTCCTTACATCAAGGAGTGTATCCGCAGATGAAGAACTGTGTGTGACAGTAGATGTCGACCTTATAATTTGACCATGAGCTGCACTTGTAGATGGTCTCGAAACAGCTGCAGAAGATTTTGAAGTAGTGGGTGCTTCATTGGTACCCCTCCTAACCTGTGGTTGTGGTGTAGGTGTAGCTTGAAAATTAAAACAAAAAAATAGAATATTGTGATTCATCAATTACAATTTTTTTTTTTTAAATTTACAGTTCAATAAGAGAGATAATACTGGTAATACTCTGATGACGCCAGTGGCTGCTGGCACAATCATTAAAGGGACATGAGACCAAACTCTTTTCTTTCATGATTTAGAAAGAACATGCCATTTTAAATAACTTTTTTAATTTACTTCTATTATCTATTTTGCTTCATTAAATTGATATACTTTGCTGAAAAGCATATCTAGATAGACTCAGTAACTGTGATGCAATAACGTGTCATTGCGTCACCCATGTGCATTGCTATTTCTCCAACAAAGGATATCTATAGAATGAAGCAAATTAGATATTAGAACTAAATTGGAATGTTGTTTAAAATTGTATTCTATACTTGAATCCTGCAAGAATTTTTTTGGGATAAGTGTACCTTTAATTGTGTAAAATGAAAGTCAAAAGATAATAAATAAAACGGCATGTGATCAGGGGGCGGTCGAGATATGCTGAGATCAAAGTTATTATATTATTTACTTGTATCTAAGCATATTCTAAAATAAACATGGTCACATGGCATTTAATTACATAACAATTACAATTAAATTGGGCCTATTAGTTACATTTTTATTACAAAGGCACGGCGTGAGCATAATGTTATCTATAGGGATCACATTACATAGTAATTTATAATAAACTAATAAAAAAAGGTTTATATGCGTCATAAAAAGGTCTTTTACTATTGAGTAAGAATTTAATGTTTAGATTTTGAATACACTATTGTATGCATGAACAATACAGTAGATATATATCCAATTTTTTCTTATATTCCCGTTATAGCTTCATACAACAGATAATTAGAGAAACCAGATTATTTTATAATCCCTTTTTTTAAATTTTTTAAATTTATTTATAAAATATATATATTTAGTTCAAAATTAGAAAGTAATGACAATTTTTTTAATAATGCGTCATAATTTCTATTAATCCAAATCGTTGGGGCCTATGTGCGACTTGTAAGTAGCTAATTTATTTTGTAAGAAGACAAAGTTATTTGTCATCCATAATATTGGTCAAATAGAACTATCGATATTTTACAAGCATTTGTCGTCAATTATTACTATAATACATTTACCTCTCAAATCACTGTCACAGTTGTCCGTTATGCCGGTGATGATCTCAGGCCCTAGATGCTAAACAAGTCAGCCACATATGCTGGTCCACCCCCGGTAGCACGTGAAGAATTTTTTTTTCTGGCCAATTTTGCTTTGGCAAAACGTTTGATGTCGTTATAACGTTTCTTGAGCTCTTCAACATCCTTTTTTCCGGGACCCTGGGCACTAACTGCATCGCTTATCCGTTGCCAGATCATCTTCCTCCTTGAAAAATGGGTCTGTTTGACACTGTAGTGTTGTGCTTACTTCCTGGTTTGGTCAAAGGGCACATTGAGGCTTCCATACAAAGATGATGTCATCAAGTGGGCTGTGCTTAGAATCAGTACAGTTCAGAGAAGCCATCTTGTGACAGTTTGTGATGCAGTTATAAAGTACAAGGATTGAACCTGAGCTTGGACAATTGCTTATACTAATAAATGTAATGTCAGCTACAGATCACTGCAGAGGATACAGCATCAGCCAGTCAGGAAGAGTAAGAACTGTCAGTTACACATTATAAGTTATATTGCAGTTATACAGTTAACAGTTATACAGTTATCAGTTACCCTGGTTTACTATAGTGCTGCATACACAGTGTACAGGACTGCTAATATAAGGAGTGCAGCAGCCATTCATTATAAAGGACTATATATGTGTAAATATCCATATTACTGTGTGCAAATCTACAGGAGCACCTTGCTATGTCATGCAGTAAATAAAGTGCCAGTTTACATTTAGAAGTTGCAAGTGCATCATTCATATAAAGAGTTAATGTTTGCTATGTAAGGACATTACATCTGGCGACGAGTATACTACCACAAACTCACGCTATAATGGCTGTATTTGGAGCATTGAAAGAATTTGACCCTGACACAGATAACTGGGTTTCCTGGACTGAAAGGCTACAGCAGTATTTACTTGCCAATGACATTGGAGATACTAAGTCTGTTGCTGTCTGTCTGACAACTATTGGTGCTAAAACATATGAGATTCTAAAAGATCTGCTACACCCAGAAAAGCCAGCCACCAAGTCTTTGTCTGAAATAATACAGATCTTAACACAACATTTACAACCACTGCCATTAGAGATTGCTGAGCGGTTCAAGTTTTATAGCAGGCGCCAAGGGGTACAAGAGACTGTATCTACATTTGCAATCAGTTTAAAGAAATTGGCCAGCACCTGTGCTTTTGGGGAGTATCTGAATATTGCCCTTAGAGATCAGTTTGTTATCGGTATCAGTACAGAATCTATTCAAAGGCGACTTTTGACAGAGGAGAGCCTGACCTTCCATAAAGCACTAGAGATTGCTTCTGTTTTGGAACAGGCCACACGAGACACTAGTTTACTGCAGACGCATTCTCACACTAAGGAAGAACAGGTATTTTTCTCTAATGTGAAGCAACAGACTAAACCAGCCAGTAAATATTCAGCAAAAGCAGCATCGCCTATTAACTGTTACAGATGTGGAGCACAGAATCATGTAGCTTCTGAATGCAGATTTAAAAATGCTCGTTGTCATGGCTGTGGTAAAATAGGACACTTAAAGAAGGCTTGCAGAGGATCTCAGCAGAGTGTCTCAAGCAAAACTCATAAGAAGGGAAATTACCACCTGGCTTATAAGGGAGCCACATCAGATTCAGAAGAGGAAATGAATGTTCAGAGTTTGACTGTATACACCATGACAGCAGGGTCTGAGCCTTTGACCGTTCATGTTAATATTGAAGGAAAAGATTTGACCATGGACTTAGATACTGGGGCTGCAGTTTCAGTTATGACAATTAAAGATTGGAAACAGCTGAAAATTCCAGTATTGCTGCAGCCCACTACCTTGAAGCTACAAACATACTTCAGAGAAGTCTTGACGCCACTGGGGTGTGCATCTGTATCTGTGTGTACAAACAGTAAAACTGCCAATCTTACACTATATATACTAAAATCATGTGGCCCACCTCTTTATGGAAGGGACTGGATACGGGCCCTTGGCATGCCTGAGAGACTCAAAAACAGTGAAGTTCATCATATTGGAGTTGATCGTGCCCAGTGGATTCAGAACATTAAGACCAAATATGCCCCAGTGTTTGAAAGTGTTCTGGGAAAAGTTAAGAACAAAAGGGTACGGTTACAGTTAAAACCTGGAGCAAGGCCAAAGTTTTTCAAAGCACGAACTGTGCCATTCGCTTTAAGGGCAGGAGTTGATGCTGAACTGAGGAGGTTAGAAGAGTTAAAGATTATAACCCCAGTGCATCGTAGTGAGTGGGCTTCTCCTATTGTACCGGTAAGAAAGAAAGATGGACAGATCCGAATATGTGGAGACATTAAGATGGTGTTGAATGAACAGTTAGCAGTGGATAAGTATCCATTACCAAGAACAGAAGAGATTTTTGCTAACTTAGCTGGGGGACAACATTTCACTAAGATTGATTTAAAAAATGCTTACCTTCAACTTGAAGTACATCCAGATTCCCGCAGGTTACTCACCATCAATACTCACCGTGGTTTATTTCAATATAATCGTATGGTCTTTGGCATTGCTCCTGCACCAGCCATCTGGCAACGCACCATGGAAGAACTGTTAAATGGACTACCCTATGTCCAATGCCTTTTAGATGACATGTTAATCACGGGCAGGACGGAGGAAGAACATCGACACAATGTAGAGAGGGTACTGCAGCGGCTAATGACCTACGGGTTGAAGGTCAACTTGGAGAAGTGTGCTTTCATGCGTGACAAATTAGAATTTTGTGGCCATGTTATAGATTGTCATGGTCTACACACTGCTGATGACAAAGTCAAGGCCTTGCAAGAAGCTCCTATACCACAGAATGCATCACAACTACGATCATACCTTGGTCTCCTTAACTATTACCACTGTTTTCTTCCCCAGCTAGCCCATACGTTACACCCACTACATCAGCTTCTTGAGACAAATCGATCCTGGTTGTGGAGCAGTGAATGCAATAAAGCCTTCCAGGAATCCAAGAACCTACTCCTGTGTTCCCGCATGTTAATGCACTATGATCTTCAGAAACCACTCATGATAGCATGTGATGCTTCGCCTTATGGTTTAGGGGCTGTATTGTCACACACAATGCCAGATGGGACAGACCGACCGGTAGCCTTTGCTTCCCGTTCTCTAACGACGGCAGAGAAGAACTATTCCCAATTAGACAAGGAAGCATTGGCCATTGTATGGGCTGTTAAGAAGTTCCATAACTATATTTATGGGAGACAATTTACTCTTTTAACTGACCATAAGCCACTGCTGACCATCTTTAATCCAAGGAAAGGAATTTCAACCACTACAGCGGCTAGATTGCAAAGGTATGCTCTAACTTTGGGGGCATATCATTACTGCATCAAATACCGGGCCCATGATTTCCATGGCAATGCTGATGCCATGTCCAGGCTTCCACTAATGAATTCCTTACCAGTTGTTCAAGAAAGCCTTCCAAGTGTGTGTTTTACGGGTATAGTACATGCCAAACAAATTGCAAAGGAGACAGCTTGTGATACTGAATTACAACTTCTGGCAAAGTATTTGAGAGATGGCTGGCCAAGAACTGGCTGTGATGTGCAGCGAGCATACATACTACGAGCAAAAGAACTCACACTCAGAAATGGATGTATTTTATGGGGTGAGAGAGTTCTGGTTCCTAATGGGCTATGGCAAGCTACGTTAAAACTCCTTCATGAAGGACACCCAGGCATTGTCAGAATGAAACAGAAGGCTAGAGGTCATGTTTGGTGGCCGGCCATTGATAAGGACATTGAGAACTATGTTATGGCATGCAAAGGGTGTGTTCAAGCTCAAGGACAGCTTCCACGAGGAGCTGTACAACCATGGGACTGGCCTACTACTCCTTGGGAGAGACTACATTTGGACTTTGCCGGTCCTATTGAAGGAATCTCATACTTAATCATAATTGATGCACACTCTAAGTGGCCAGAAGTAATTCCAATGACAAGGACTACAACTACTGAAGTCATATCAGTATTAGAAAGACTGTTTTCAGTATTTGGGTTGCCAAGAAAACTGGTCACAGACAATGGTCCCCAGTTTGTGTCACAAGACTTCCAGAATTTTTTACATACGAATGGAATTCACCATCATCGGACGGCACCATATCACCCAGCCACCAACGGGCAAGCAGAGAGATTTGTCCAAACCTTTAAAAGGGCACTGAAAGCGCTAAAAGCAGAGAAGCAGGTTAATACTAAAAACATTTTACAATTTTTGCAACAATATAGGGTTACTCAACACCCCACCACGGGAGATGCCCCAGCTCAACTATTGTTTGGCAGGAAGATCCGTACAAAGCTGGATTTAATCACACCAGATGTAGCAGAAACAGTCCGCATCATGCAAGATAAAATGAGAGTGGGAAAACCTTCACGGACCTATACAGAAGGAGACTTGGTTTGGTATAGGGTGTACCATACAGAGGAAAAATGGGCACCAGGTGTTGTTGCCCAGGTTGAGGGCCCAAAGATGTATGTTATAACCACTCCATCAGGTGTGTGTCGCCGCCATGTGAACCAACTACGACCACAGCTAGAGAGGAGAGAACAGGCTGGTGAGGACCATCACATAAAAATGCAATCAGACAATGACTTTGATATCTGGGGTGGTGTTTGGCATGATCCAAACACAGGCTCCGACTCAACTACAGAAGATGACTCAGAAATACCAGCCTCAGTAGAAGAACCTTGTAATGATGAGTCAGGAAATTCTATCCAGGACCACAATAGTCATGCTTGTACTCCCAGGCAACGAACACCTGTTGTTCGTTGGTCTCCTGAAGTTAATCTCAGAGACACTCGCCGGAGACAACATGCAACATATCAGAGAAACTTTCATCAACGTAAGAAACAAGAAGCAGCTTTCACGTCCACAATACAAGAGGATGCTGGAGAAGACTGATTTATCTTACGGTTGTTGTTGTGCAGTTAAGTTTATTTAAAAAAAAAATAAAAAAAAAAATAAGTAGGAAAGGAGATGTAGTGTTGTGCTTACTTCCTGGTTTGGTCAAAGGGCACATTGAGGCTTCCATACAAAGATGATGTCATCAAGTGGGCTGTGCTTAGAATCAGTACAGTTCAGAGAAGCCATCTTGTGACAGTTTGTGATGCAGTTATAAAGTACAAGGATTGAACCTGAGCTTGGACAATTGCTTATACTAATAAATGTAATGTCAGCTACAGATCACTGCAGAGGATACAGCATCAGCCAGTCAGGAAGAGTAAGAACTGTCAGTTACACATTATAAGTTATATTGCAGTTATACAGTTAACAGTTATACAGTCATCAGTTACCCTGGTTTACTATAGTGCTGCATACACAGTGTACAGGACTGCTAATATAAGGAGTGCAGCAGCCATTCATTATAAAGGACTATATATGTGTAAATATCCATATTACTGTGTGCAAATCTACAGGAGCACCTTGCTATGTCATGCAGTAAATAAAGTGCCAGTTTACATTTAGAAGTTGCAAGTGCATCATTCATATAAAGAGTTAATGTTTGCTATGTAAAGACATTACAGACACGACATCCAAATAAATAATCATAAGAGTCAATAATCATATCAATCAAAACTATGTTTAGCTGATGAGAAAAGTGAGGATTCTTGGATTTTGAAGTCATATCAGATCCAGATGAAGCCATATCAAATTTGTAAATAAATATTACAAAAATATTACAAAAATAACGCACTGTACTGATCAAAATTTTGAACAATAATAGTTGTTTAGAAAAGTTGCACTTTTTTAGTAGCCAAATTCTGTTCTCGTGACTACTATGACGATTCTGACACCTTGCATGTCACGTGTTAATAATTGTCCATACAATTCTACTGACATTTAAGTACATTAGCTTAGTCGCGGCGAGTGAGGCGTCAACTTTATCAATAATCCGCCACTGCTCGCGGCAGGCTAGACGTGTCTATTTCTGGGTGAATTTTTTGTACATTGTGACAGTGGACACCATTTTGCCCGTGGCGAGTAACAGCGAGTTTATCCACGTCTACAATGTCGGATTAATTGACGGCTTAGTACATGGAGCCCTATATATAGGAATATCTATTGAACAATACTTAGAACCTATTATGCTATGTGCAGAACATCGGAATGTGAAATATTTACAGTATATACACAGTATAAAACTTTATTAAATGAATACTGCAAAATGTATATGTGTACATATGTCTATAAATACATATATACACATATAAATATACATATATATCCATCTTTAGACATGTATATATATGTATCTCATTGTTAAAGCACCTTTTTTTCTAACACCTTAGACTTTATATTTTTGATCCCTTATAACTTTTGTGTGCAATGTTCTTTTTGAATCATTTTTATTAGATGGTGTTATGAGTGTAACTATACTTTGTAATGTATTTTTGATGTGTTTTATGCAGCTTTTTAGTGGATGGAGTACAAGATGATTCACAATCTCACATGGCGTTAAAAGAAACTGCTGTGGACCTACAGGGAGCTGTTTGTTCAATACTCACCTACCACCTTGAAGTTGGGACAAACAGCTGAAGTTGAGCTGGGGAAGTGGAAGAGTGGAGTGCAAGGGCTGTAGCCAATGATAGCCTTTCCAACCAATACTCTTCAAGAGTATGGTGCCGAAGCAGATGAGATGTCTTTAGAGAATAGCTAGTAGGTACATTATGCAAGTAATAGCTAGTAGGTACATTATGTAAGTAATAGCTAGTAGTTACATTATATAAGTAATAGCTAGTAGGTACATTATGTAAGTAATAGCTAGTAGTTACATTATATAAGTAATAGCTAGTAGGTGCATTATACAAGTAATAGCTAGTAGGTACATTATGTAAGTAATAGCTAGTAGGTACATTATGCAAGTAATAGCTAGTAGGTACATTATGTAAGTAATAGCTAGTAGGTACATTATGTAAGTAATAGCTAGTAGGTGCATTATACAAGTAATAGCTAGTAGGTACATTATGTAAGTAATAGCTAGTAGGTACATTATGCAAGTAATAGCTAGTAGGTACATTATGTAAGTAATAGCTAGTAGTTACATTATATAAGTAATAAATTAGTAAGAAATTATGATCAAGCACATCTAATGAAAGCATATGTTTTTAAATGAACATATTGTGGGAGTGCTGCCAAAGTGACCAAAATAAATATAATTAGACACAGGAATTGGCGCACATCCAAACGCATGAGACCACATATTATTTCACATATTTAAACATTTTTACTTTTTTTCTTATTTGTCTTTATGCTGCAAACAATTGCCTTCTTAATATTTCAATATTTTTTAAAATAAAGATGGGATCTTAGTCACACAATATGGCCATATTCTGCTCAGCCAGTCACCACTTACAAGGTGTCCCATAAAAGACTGGTCCTAACTATATGAAATTAGCCAAACTAAGCTGAATAATGTAATTTTTAATATATCAAAACAAAATTTCAAACCTCTCATCCAGACTGCATGGGATGAGGCTTCCTGGCTACATATCATTTCACATATTTCAAACATATCTCTTAATATTGCAAAAAATTGCTTATATTTATTTTGGTCACTTTGGCAGCACTCCCACCATATGTTCATTTAAAAACATATGCTTTCATTAGATGTGCTTGATCATAATTTCTTACTGATTTATCACTAGGGTACTGACCAAAGCCCTTTGATTTAAAGTACTCCACCCAGTTCAGGTGTGTTCCATACTATTGTGTATATAAAGCCAGGAAGCCTCATCCCATGCAGTCTGGGTGAGTGGTATAGTATTGTAATTTTGGAATTTCTCTTTGTTTTGGCTAATTTTATAGTTTTAGGATATATTTGTAAAGCAATTTTTTGCAATATTAAGAGATATGTTTGATATATGTGAAATTATATGTAGCCAGGAAGCCTCATCCCATGCAGTCTGGATGAGAGGTTTGAAATTTTGTTTTGATATATTAAAAATTACATTATTCAGCTTAGTTTGGCTAATTTCATATAGTTAGGACCAGTCTTTTATGGGACACCTTGAAAGTGGTGACTGGCTGAGCAGAATATGGCCATATTGTGTGACTAAGATCCCATCTTTATTTTAAAATATGTTGAAATATTAAGAAGGCAATTTTTGCAGTATAAAGACAAATAAGAAAAAAAGTAAAAAAGTTTAAATATGTGAAATTATATAAGTAATACCTAGTAGGTATATTATACAAGTAATAGCTAGTAGGTGCATTATATAAGTAATAGCTAGTAGGTATATTATGTAAGTAATAGCTAGTAGGTACATTATGTTAGTAACATCTAGTAGGTACATTATACAAGTAATAGCTAGTAGGTACATTATACAAGTAATAGCTAGTAGGTACATTATACAAGTAATAGCTAGTAGGTACATTATATAAGTAATAGCTAGTAGGTACATTATACAAGTAATAGCTAATAGGTACATTATATAAGTAATAGCTAGTAGGTACATTATATAAGTAATAGGTAGTAGTTACATTATACAAGGAATAGCTAGTAGGTACATTATGTAAGTAATAGCTAGTAGGTACATTATGTAAGTAATAGATAGTAGGTACATTATATAAGTAATAGCTAGTAGGTACATTATCGGCTAGATTTAGAGTTTTGTCGGTAACGACCCGCATAGCTAACGCATGCTTTTTTTTCCCCGCACCTTTTAAATACCGCTGGTTTTTAGAGTTCACAGAATGGCTGCGTTTTCAGTGCATTAGGCTCCAAAAAGGGAGCGTAGAGGCATATTTACCGCCACTGCAACTCTCGATACCAGCGGTGCTTACGGACTCGGCCAGCTTCAAAAACGTGCTTGTACACGATATCCCCATAGGAAACAATGGGGCAGTTTGAGCTGAAAAAAAAACCTAACACCTGCAAAAAAGCAGCGTTAAGCTCCTAACGCAGCCCCATTGTTTCCTATGGGGAAACACTTCCTAAGTCTGCACCTAACACTCTAACATGTACCCCGAATCTAAACACCCCTAACCTTACACTTATTAACCCCTAATCTGCCACCCCCGCTATCGCTGACACCTGTATATTTTTTTTAACCCCTAATCTGCCACTCCGTACACCGCAGCAACCTACATTATACCTATGTACCCCTAATCTGCTGCCCCTAACACCGCCGACCAATATATTATATTTATTAACCCCTAATATGCCGCCCCCAACGTCGCCTTCACCTACCTACAATAATTAACCCCTAATCTGCCGACCGGACCTCACCGCTACTATAATAAATGTATTAACCCCTAAAGCTAATTCTAACCCTAACCCTAACACCCCCCTAAGTTAAATATAATTTAAATCTAACGAAATAAATGAACTCTTATTAAATAACTTATTCCTATTTAAAGCTAAATACTTACCTGTAAAATAAACCCTAATATAGCTACAATATAAATTATAATTATATTGTAGCTATTTTAGGATTAATATTTATTTTACAGGCAACTTTGTAATTATTTTAACCAGGTACAATAGCTATTAAATAGTTAATAACTATTTAATAGCTACCTAGTTAAAATAATTACAAAATTACCTGTAAAATAAATCCTAACCTAAGTTACAATTAAACCTAACACTACACTAGCAATAAATTAATTAAATAAAATACCTACAATTATCTACAATTAAACCTAACACTACACTATCAATAAATTAATTAAATACAATACCTACAAATAAATACAATGAAATAAACTAACTAAAGTACAAAAAATAAAAAAGAACTAAGTTACAAAAAATAAAAAAATATTTACAAACATTAGAAAAATATTACAACAATTTTAAACTAATTACACCTACTCTAAGCCCCCTAATAAAATAACAAAGACCACCAAAATAAAAAAATGCCCTACCCTATTCTAAAATTAAAATAGAAAAGCTCTTTTACCTTACCAGCCCTGAAAAGGGCCCTTTGCGGGGCATGCCCCAAAGAATTCAGCTCTTTTGCCTGTAAAAAAAACATACAATACCCCCCCCCAACATTACAACCCACCTCCCACATACCCCTAATCTAACCCAAACCCCCCTTAAATAAACCTAACACTAAGCCCCTGAAGATCTCCCTACCTTGTCTTCACCACGCCGGGTTCACCAATCGATCCAGAAGAGCCTCCGATGTCTTGATCCAAGCCCAAGCGGGGGGCTGAAGATGTCCATGATCCGACTGAAGTCTTCATCCAAGCGGGAGCTGAAGAGGTCCATGATCGGGCTGAAGTCTTCTATCAAGCGGCATCTTCAATCTTCTTTCTTCCGGATCCATGGTCATCCCGCCAACGCGGAACATCCATCTTCACCGACGACTTCCCGACGAATGACGGTTCCTTTAAGGGACGTCATCCAAGATGGCGTCCCTCGAATTCCGATTGGCTGATAGGATTCTATCAGCCAATCGGAATTAAGGTAGGAAAATTCTGATTGGCTGATGGAATCAGCCAATCAGATTCAAGTTCAATCCGATTGGCTGTTCCGATCAGCCAATAGAATGCGAGCTCAATCTGCGATACTACCGCCAAAATCTAAATCTAGGCGATAATGTACAAACTAGCTATTACTTACATATGCCTAGATTTAGAGTTTGGCGGTAGCCGTCAAAACCAGCGTTAGAGGCTCCTAATGCTGGTTTTTACCGCCCGCTGGTATTTGGAGTCAGTCAGGAAAGGGTCTAACGCTCACTTTCCAGCCGCGACTTTTCCATACCGCAGATCCCCTTACGTCATTTGCGTATCCTATCTTTTCAATGGGATCTTTCTAACGCCAGTATTTAGAGTCGTGGCTGAAGTGAGCGTTAGAAATCTAGCGACAAAACTCCAGCCGCAGAAAAAAGTCAGGAGTTAAGAGCTTTCTGGGCTAACGCCGGTTCATAAAGCTCTTAACTACTGTGCTCTAAAGTACACTAACACCCATAAACTACCTATGTACCCCTAAACCGAGGCCCCCCCACATCGCCGCCACTCTATTAAAAATTTTTAACCCCTAATCTGCCGACCGCACACCGCCGCCACCTACGTTATCCCTATGTACCCCTAATCTGCTGCCCCTAATACCGCCGACACCTACATAATATTTATTAACCCCTAATCTGCCGCCCCCAACGTCGCCTCCACCTACCTACACTTATTAACCCCTAATCTGCCGACCGGACCTCACCGCTACTCTAATAAATTTTTTAACCCCTAAAGCTAATTCTAACCCTAACCCTAACACCCCCTAAGTTAAATATAATTTTTATCTAACGAAATAAATTAACTCTTATTAAATAAATTATTCCTATTTAAAACTAAATACTTACCTGTAAAATAAACCCTAATATAGCTACAATATAAATTATAATTATATTGTAGCTATTTTAGGATTAATATTTATTTTACAGCCAACTTTGTATTTATTTTAACCAGGTACAATAGCTATTAAATAGTTAATAACTATTTAATAGCTACCTAGTTAAAATAATTACAAAATTACCTGTAAAATAAATCCTAACCTAAGTTACAATTAAACCTAACACTACACTATCAATAAATTAATTAAATAAAATACCTACAATTATCTACAATTAAACCTAACACTACACTATCAATAAATTAATTAAATACAATACCTACAAATAAATACAATTAAATAAACTAACTAAAGTACAAAAATAAAAAAGAACTAAGTTACAAAAAATAAAAAAATATTTACAAACATTAGAAAAATATTACAACAATTTTAAACTAATTACACCTACTCTAAGCCCCCTAATAAAATAACAAAGACCCCCAAAATAAAAAAAATGCCCTACCCTATTCTAAAATTAAAATAGAAAAGCTCTTTTACCTTACCAGCCCTGAAAAGGGCCCTTTGCGGGGCATGCCCCAAAAAATTCAGCTCTTTTGCCTGTTAAAAAAAAACATACAATACCCCCCCCAATATTACAACCCACCACCCACATACCCCTAATCTAACCCAACCCCCCCTTAAATAAACCTAACACTAAGCCCCTGAAGATCTCCCTACCTTGTCTTCACCACACCGGGTTCACCGATCGATCCAGAAGAGCCTCCGATGTCTTGATCCAAGCCCAAGCGGGGGGCTGAAGATGTCCATGATCCGACTGAAGTCTTCATCCAAGCGGGAGCTGAAGAGGTCCATGATCGGGCTGAAGTCTTCTATCAAGCGGCATCTTCAATCTTCTTTCTTCCGGATCCATGGTCATCCCGCCGACGCGGAACATCCATCTTCACCAACGACTTCCCGACGAATGACGGTTCCTTTAAGGGACGTCATCCAAGATGGCGTCCCTCGAATTCTGATTGGCTGATAGGATTCTATCAGCCAATCGGAATTAAGGTAGGAAAATTCTGATTGGCTGATAGGATTCTATCAGCCAATCGGAATTAAGGTAGGAAAATTCTGATTGGCTGATGGAATCAGCCAATCAGATTCAAGTTCAATCCGATTGGCTGATCCGATCAGCCAATCAGATTGAGCTTGCATTCTATTGGCTGATCGGAACAGCCAATCGGATTGAACTTGAATCTGATTGGCTGATTCCATCAGCCAATCAGAATTTTCCTAACTTAATTCCGATTGGCTGATAGAATCCTATCAGCCAATCAGAATTCGAGGGACGCCATCTTGGATGACGTCCCTTAAAGGAACCGTCATTCGTCGGGAAGTCGTCGGTGAAGATGGATGTTCCGCGTCGGCCGGATGACCATGGATCCGGAAGAAAGAAGAATGAAGATGCCGCTTGATAGAAGACTTCAGCCCGATCATGGACCTCTTCAGCTCCCGCTTGGATGAAGACTTCAGTCGGATCATGGACATCTTCAGCCCCCCGCTTGGGCTTGGATCAAAACATCGGAGGCTCTTCTGGATCGATCGGTGAACCCGGCGGGGTGAAGACAAGGTAGGGAGATCTTCAGGGGCTTAGTGTTAGGTTTATTTAAGGGGGGTTTGGGTTAGATTAGGGGTATGTGGGTGGTGGGTTGTAATGTTGGGGGGTATTGTATGTTTTTTTTTACAGGCAAAAGAGCTGAATTCTTTGGGGCATGCCCCGCAAAGGGCCCTTTTCAGGGCTGGTAAGGTAAAAGAGCTTTTCTATTTTAATTTTAGAATAGGGTAGGGCATTTTTTTATTTTGGGGGTCTTTGTTATTTTATTAGGGGGCTTAGAGTAGGTGTAATTAGTTTAAAATTGTTGTAATATTTTTCTAATGTTTGTAAATATTTTTTTATTTTTTGTAACTTAGTTCTTTTTTATTTTTTGTACTTTAGTTAGTTTATTTCATTGTATTTATTTGTAGGTATTGTATTTAATTAATTTATTGATAGTGTAGTGTTAGGTTTAATTGTAGATAATTGTAGGTATTTTATTTAATTAATTTATTGCTAGTGTAGTGTTAGGTTTAATTGTAACTTAGGTTAGGATTTATTTTACAGGTAATTTTGTAATTATTTTAACTAGGTAGCTATTAAATAGTTATTAACTATTTAATAGCTATTGTACCTGGTTAAAATAATTACAAAGTTGCCTGTAAAATAAATATTAATCCTAAAATAGCTACAATATAATTATAATTTATATTGTAGCTATATTAGGGTTTATTTTACAGGTAAGTATTTAGCTTTAAATAGGAATAAGTTATTTAATAAGAGTTAATTTATTTCGTTAGATTTAAATTATATTTAACTTAGGGGGGTGTTAGGGTTTGGGTTAGAATTAGCTTTAGGGGTTAATACATTTATTATAGTAGCGGTGAGGTCCGGTCAGCAGATTAGGGGTTAATTATTGTAGGTAGGTGGAGGCGACGTTGGGGGCGGCATATTAGGGGTTAATAAATATAATATAGGGGTTGGCGATGTTAGGGGCAGCAGATTAGGGGTACATAGGTATAATGTAGGTTGCAGCGGTGTACGGAGCGGCAGATTAAGGGTTAAAAAAAATATGCAGGTGTCAGCGATAGCGGGGGTGGCAGATTAGGGGTTAATAAGTGTAAGGTTAGGGGTGTTTAGACTCGGGGTACATGTTAGAGCGTTAGGTGCAGACTTAGGAAGTGTTTCCCCATAGGAAACAATGGGGCTGCATTAGGAGCTTAACGCTGCTTTTTTGCAGGTGTTAGGTTTTTTTTTCAGCTCAAATTGCCCCATTGTTTCCTATGGGGATATCGTGCACGAGCACGTTTTTGAAGCTGGCCGCGTCCGTAAGCACCGCTGGTATCGAGAGTTGCAGTGGCGGTAAATATGCCTCTACGCTCCCTTTTTGGAGCCTAACGCACTGAAAACGCAGCCATTCTGTGAACTCTAAATACCAGCGGTATTTAAAAGGTGCGGGGAAAAAAAAGCATGCGTTAGCTACGCGGGTCGTTACCGACAAAACTCTAAATCTAGCCGTATGTAAGTAATAGCTAGTAGGTATATTATGTAAGTAATAGCTAGTAGGTACATTATGTAAGTAATAGCTAGTAGGTACATTATGTAAGTAATAGCTAGTAGGTACATTATACAAGTAATAGCTAGTAGGTACATTATATAAGTAATAGCTAGTAGGTACATTATACAAGTAATAGCTAGTAGGTACATTATGTAAGTAATAGCTAGTAGTTACATTATACAAGTAATAGCTAGTAGGTACATTATATAAGTAATAGCTAGTAGGTACATTATACAAGTAATAGCTAGTAGGTACACTATGCAAGTAATAGCTAGTAGGTACATTATGTAAGTAATTGCTAGTAGGTACGTTATGCAAGTAATAGCTAGTAGTTACATTATACAAGTAATAGCTAGTAAGTACATAATACAAGTAATATCTAGTAGGTACATTATACAAGTAATAGCTAGTAGGTACATTATGTAAGTAATAGTTATTAGGTACATTATGCAAGTCACGGCTTAGTAGGTACATTATGCAAGTAATAGCTAGTAGGTACATTATATAAGTAATAGTTAGTAGGTACATTATACAAATAATAGCTAGTAGGTACCTTATACAACTAATAGCTAGTAGGTACATTATATAAGTAATAGCCAGTAGGTACATTATGCAAGTAATAGCTAGTTGGTATATTATGCAAGTAACAGCTAGTAGGTATATTATGTAAGTAATAGCTAGTAGGTACATTATGCAAGTAATAGCTAGTTGGTATATTATGCAAGTAACAGCTAGTAGGTATATTATGTAAGTTATAGCCAGTAGGTACATTATGCAAGTAATAGCTAGTTGGTATATTATGCAAGTAACAGCTAGTAGATATATTATGTAAGTAATAGCTAGTAGATACATTATGCAAGTAATAACTAGTAGGTACATTATACAATTAATAGCTAGTAAGGTACATTATGTAAGTAATAGCTAGTAGGTACTTTATACAAGTAACAGCTAGTAGGTACATTATACAAGTAATAGCTAGTATGTACATTATACAACTAATAGCTAGTATATATATCATACAAGTAATAGCTAGTAAGGTACATTATGTAAGTAATAGCTAGTAGGTACATTATACAAGTAATAGTAGGTACATTATACAAGTAATAGTAGGTACATTATGCATGTAACAGCTAGTAGGTACATTATACAAGAAATAGTTAGTTGGTACATTATGCAAGTAACAGCTAGTAGGAACATTATACAAATAATAGCTAGTAGGTACCTTATACAACTAATAGCTAGTAGATACATTATGTAAGTAATAGCCAGTAGGTACATTATGCAAGTAACAGCTAGTTAGTATATTATGCAAGTAACTGCTAGTAGGTATATTATACAAGTTATTGATAGTAGGTACATTATACAAGTAATAGCTAGTATGTGCAGTATACAAGTAATAGATAGTAAGGTACATTATGTAAGTAACAGCTAATAGGTACATTATACAAGTAATAGTTAGTAGGTACATTATCCAAGTAACAGCTAGTAGGTACATTATACAAATAATAGCTAGTAGGTACATTATACAACTAATAGCTAGTAGGTACATTATGTAAGTAATAGCTAGTAGGTACATTATGCAAGTAATAGCTAGTAGGTACATTATACAAGTAATAGCTAGTAGGTACATTATACAAGTAATAGCTAGTAGGTACATTATACAATTAATAGCTAGTAGGTGCATTATACAACTAATAGCTGATTTAAGAATTGGCTGATTGAAGCATGGAAGAAATTCGAATATACTAATGTTGGATCTGTCTCCAGTCCTGAAACATATTGGGAAGCCTCAAAGGTGGTATTACACGGAGAAGTAAAAGCTTATCTACATAAAATATGGAGAAAAAATCAGATTCGGGACGTCCAGCTTTCAAACCAGTTATCTAACGCTTATAGTACATATATACAAGAGGCATCCCCGACTAACTGGCAAAAATATCTGCAATCTAAAAGGGAAAGAGAGATCTTTCTTCAACAAAAAGCGGCAAGTGATCTTACTCGGTCTCATGCACGGATGTATAAATATGGGGGTAAGATAGGGAAGAATTTAGCTAATTTAGTGAGACAGAATCGGGGCCTGAATTATATTCCAGTAATAACGTCTAAGGACAGAAGGCTCACTAATACTAAAGATAGTGCGGAATTCTTAGAATATTATAAACAGATCTTCCTTGCGCGAGATACCAATGAAACTAATAAAACAGCATTTTGGAATACCTGTAAGGTACCACGTATAGAACCGGAGGCAGTTGGAGCCATGCAGGCGCCAATTGATAAAGAAGAAATTAGCCAGGCGATCAAGGAATGTAGTCTTAATAAAGCGGCGGGCCCTGATACCTTGCCAGCAGAATATTATAAAATCTTGTCAGATCAAGTGATAGAACCCTTACATGGTTTATTTAATGCATATTTTGTTCAGGATCAGCCAATATCGGTTAATTTTAGCGCCTCATTAATTGTTTTAGTGCCGAAAAAGGGCAAGAATGCAGAAAAAGTAGACTCATATCGTCCGATTTCGTTATTGAATACGGACTATAAGCTTCTCTCCAGTATCTTGGCAACAAGGCTTCAGAAAGTTCTCCCTAGCTTAATACATACGGATCAAACAGGCTTTCTAAAAGGCAGATCATCATTCCTAAATTTGCGGAAATTATTGTTGACGGTGGAGTATTATAATGCAAGAAAGCAATTAAAGGTTTTAGAAACTGAGGATAAGGCAATTATCGCCTTAGACGCCGAAAAGGCCTTTGATTCTATTAGCTGGGAACACCTAAGTTTTACCCTGGAACAGTTTGGCTTTAAAGGCCCTTTTCTATCTTTTATTCAGGCGCTATATAAGAATCCGAGATCCGCATTAATAGTTAACGGTGAATGTACAGAGTTTTTCCAATTATTTAGAGGCACGCGTCAGGGATGTCCGTTGTCCCCGCTCTTGTTTAATCTCTACATCGAGCCTCTCGCAATTGCTCTCCGCAAGACAATCAAGGGGATTAAAGTAGGGAACTCCGCTGCCCAAATCTCTCTTTACGCGGACGATCTACTCGTATTTCTGTCTAATACGGGGGAAAATGTACCGTTGTTATTGAATTTGTTGGATATGTTTGGAACCTTTTCAGGTTATGCAATTAACTCCAAAAAATCGGAAATCATATGGTTAAATCGCACCAATGACTCCTTCGCGACTCCGCTTTTTAAAGAAGTTAAAAATATAAAATATTTAGGTATATTTGTGTCAACCTCTCCGGAGGAGTGGTATAAGTCAAATTATTCTGGAGTAATTGAAAAAATTCTACAAGATATGGCTAAATGGTCACTTTTTCCATTAACACTTGCGGCCAAAATAAACTTAATTAAAATGATCGCATTGCCTAAATTGCTATATGTTATGCAAAATATCCCACTTTTCCTAAAAAAAGGGGACATAAAACAGTTAAATACGGCTCTTAGTAGTTTTCTATGGGGAAATTCTAAATCAAAGCTCTCATTAAAAAGACTTAGCCAGCCAAAAGAGCAGGCTGGATTAAGTCTTCCATCAATACAAAAGTATAATATTGTATGTCTTTTAAAGATCGTTCCAGACTGGTTAACGGATAAATGGGCATTAGCACTGCGAGATATTGAAGCTGACTTTTTTAAACCTTGTTCACTCAAGGCACTTGTACATATGAATCACAAAGACTGGCCTCTATTGCTTAAAAAAATGTATACCTTTAAAAATCCGATAATAGCGTGGCAAAAATTTTGCCGGGCTCAAAATATTAATTACCACTGTTCTAAATTTCAGCCTATACAAAACAATCCAGAATTTCCCGCAGGGACTGACTCAGAAATCTTTAAAAGATGGAAATCTAAGGGATTGGAATTTTTTTATCAATGTTTAGACTTAGATAGGAATCTTATTCACTCTTTTAGTACCTTAAAGGAAAAATTTGATCTCTCTAATAGAGATATGTTTGGTTATTTTCAAATTAGACACTTTTTAAATGCTCAGCCCTTAACTGGCTATCACAAAAATTGGGAAAGAGTTTATGCTGGCATGCATATTTTCCTTCAGGGTAAAACCTCTATATCGCAATGGTATAATTTGTCATTATTTAAAGAAGGACATATGGCTATGGAACGTCTATGCGAAAAATGGTCTATCGATATCCCTGGTATAGAAATCAAGATAATAGAAAAAAGTGTTTCCAGAGCATGGGCAGCCACCCCGCAACTTTCTTGGAGGGAATCTCATATAAAGCTAATTAATAGAGTATATATTACCCCTGCCGACTTAGGCAGATGGAATAAGGCTCAAATTTATGTATGCTCTCGGTGTAATGCTCCTAATGCAAATTTGATGCATTGCATATGGGCTTGCCCCAAGGTAATTCAGTTTTGGCATAAAGTAAGATATTGGATCGCCAAAGTCTTAAAGCAGGAACTGGTTTTGGACACAGTAGATATTATCTTCTTGAAAAAATATGACAGGGGTGAGAATACTGATTTTATCAATTTCATAATACTGTGTGCTAGAAATGTAATATTCTCTTCTTGGAAATCCAAGAAGAGACCGGCACTAGCGTCGGTACTAAATATGTTAGATAATAAATTAATCCTGGAACAGTATGATATTCCATCAGGGTCTGAAAATGAGATTGAACGTTTTTTTAACAAGTGGTGCGATTATATATTTTCAAAATCAATAGAGTTGCAAAGGAGACTTATCTCACCTTTCAAAAATTCTTTATGGATCCAAAATGCCGTTTTGAGAGGGGAAATTCACGGAACTATCCTAGATAATAGCTAATGCGCTTAGCTCGGGGGACTATCTGGGTTGTGGGGGGGACCTCCCTTTTTTTTTTTTTTTTTTTTTTTTTTTTTTTTTGTTGTTTTTTTGTGTATCTGTATGAGTGTTTTGTATTGTTTTGTCTTTGGCTTTTTTATGTCTATCAATCTACTTGTTGTATTTTTGGGTGTTCGACGGACTGGCCTAGGAATGTATTATTTTAAGGTGTTTGCCCGTCTCATATTTGTATTTATATATTATTGCCTCTGCGCAAAGGTATACCATATCATTTGAAATGTGTAATGTTTTTGTATTGTTTTAATTTTTAAACATAATTTCTGTTTCAATATTCAGATGTGTGGCATGTTTGTATAAAATAATAAATAAAAATTTAAAAAAAAAAAAAAAAAATAGCTGATAAGGTACATTATGTAAGTAATAGTTAGTAGGTACATTATACAAGTAACAGCTAGTAGGTACATTATGCAAGTAATAGCTAGTTTGTATATTATGCAAGTAACAGCTAGTAGGTATATTATGTAAGTAATAGCTAGTAGGTACATTATGCAAGTAATAGCTAGTTGGTATATTATGCAAGCAACAGCTAGTAGGTATATTATGTAAGTTATAGCCAGTAGGTACATTATGCAAATAATAGCCAGTTGGTATATTATGTAAGTAATAGCTAGTAGGTACATTATGCAAGTAATAGCTAGTAGGTACAATATGAAAGTTATGGCTAGTAGTTACAATATGCAAGTACTGGCTAGTAGGTACAATATGAAAGTAATGGCTAGTAGGTACATTATGCAAGTAATAGCTAGTAGGTACATTATACAAGTAATAGCTAGTAGGTACATTATACAAGTAATAGCTAGTAGGTACATTATACAAGTAATAGCTGATAAGGTACATTATGTAAGTAATAGTAGGTACATTATACAAGTAACAGCTAGTAGGTACATTATGCAAGTAATAGCTAGTTGGTATATTATGCAAGTAACAGCTAGTAGGTATATTATGTAAGTAATAGCTAGTAGGTACATTATGCAAGTAATAGCTAGTTGGTATATTATGCAAGCAACAGCTAGTAGGTATATTATGTAAGTTATAGCCAGTAGGTACATTATGCAAATAATAGCCAGTTGGTATATTATGTAAGTAATAGCTAGTAGGTACATTATGCAAGTAATAGCTAGTAGGTACAATATGAAAGTTATGGCTAGTAGTTACAATATGCAAGTACTGGCTAGTAGGTACAATATGAAAGTAATGGCTAGTAGGTACATTATGCAAGTAATAGCTAGTAGGTACATTATACAAGTAATAGCTAGTAGGTACATTATACAAGTAATAGCTAGTAGGTGCATTATACAACTAATAGCTGATAAGGTACATTATGTAAGTAATAGTTAGTAGGTACATTATACAAGTAACAGCTAGTAGGTACATTATGCAAGTAATAGCTAGTTGGTATATTATGCAAGTAACAGCTAGTAGGTATATTATGTAAGTAATAGCTAGTAGGTACATTATGCAAGTAATAGCTAGTTGGTATATTATGCAAGCAACAGCTAGTAGGTATATTATGTAAGTTATAGCCAGTAGGTACATTATGCAAATAATAGCCAGTTGGTATATTATGTAAGTAATAGCTAGTAGGTACATTATGCAAGTAATAGCTAGTAAGTACAATATGAAAGTTATGGCTAGTAGTTACAATATGCAAGTAATGGCTAGTAGGTACAATATGAAAGTAATGGCTAGTAGGTACAATATGCAAGTAATGGCTAGTAGGTACATTATACAAGTAATAGCTAGTAGGTACATTATACAACTAATAGCTAGTAGGTATATTATAAAAGTAATAGCTAATAGGTACATTATACAAGTAATAGCTAGTAAGGTACATTATGTAAGTAATAGCAAGTAGGTACATTATACAAGTAATAGTAGGTACATTATGCAAGTAACATCTAGTAGGTACATTATACAAGTAATAGTTAGTAGGTACATTATGCAAGTAACAGCTAGTAGATACATTATACAACTAATAGCTAGTAGATACATTATGTAAGTAATAGCCAGTAGGTACATTATGCAAGTAATAACTAGTTGGTATATTATGCAAGTAATAACTAGTTGGTATATTATGCAAGTAATAGCTAGTAGGTATATTATGTAAGTAATAGCTAGTAGGTACATTATGCAAGTAATAGCTAGTTGGTATATTATGTAAGTAATAGCTAGTAGGTATATTATATAAGTAATAGCTAGTAGGTATATTATGTAAGTAATAGCTAGTATGTACATTATGCAAGTAACAGCTAGTAGGTGCATTATGCAAGTAATAGCTAGTAGGTATATTATGCAAGTAACAGCTAGTAGGTACATTATGCAAGTAACAGCTAGTAGGTATATTATGTAAGTAATAGCTAATAGGTACATTATGCAAGTAATAGTCAGTAGGTACATTACGCAAGTAATAGTCAGTAGGTACATTATGCAAGTAATAGTCAGTAGGTACAATTTGCAAGTTATGGCTAGTAGTTACAATATGCAAGTAATGGCTAGTAGGTACAATATGAAAGTATTGGCTAGTAGGTACAATATGCAAGTAATGGCTAGTAGGTACAATATGCAAGTAATTGCTAGTAGGTATATTATACAAGTAATAGCTAGTAGGTACAATATGCAAGCAATGGCTAGTAGGTACAATATTCAAGTAATGGCTGGTAGGTACACTATGCAAGTATTGGCTAGTAGGTACAATATGTAAGTAATGGCAAGCAGGTACAATATGTAGATTATGGCTAGCAGGTTAGAAGGGAAAGGAGCAGAAACTGCTTGCAGCATGTAGGGGAGAACAACTAAGTTTAAAATGATGCTTACATTTCCTTAAATAGTGTGAGCTGTGTTTCAAGTGAACAATACAATGCTGGGCAGTGCGCCAAGTAACTAAAGAACTATAAAGCCGCAGAAGAGGCATCTGTGCTGTCATAATGTGTTGTCTGTGCACTGAATTCCAGAGGTAAAGGTTGTTAATTAATTCTAGAAACAGCACAATGTGGTCCTGCTTAGAAAAATAGATTAGAAAACCCCCTTCTGCCTTTTTTTTAGTAGACTCTATACTAGACTACATAAATATTGGTAGACTTTTAGTTCTTTGTAATTTTACTTTGCACACACACACATATATATATATATAATTTCTGTGAAAGCTAATTAGTATTTAATAGAACTTAATGCCAAAAGAATTGATACCAGAGGTTCTTAAAGATAAATTTAATCTGAAGTTTTTAATGTTTCCATTTATGGTCAATGAAATGGTTCCGGTCCTAGTTTCTATCAAGGCAAAATCACACCTTTAAGAAATCTTAATGACTCAGTTATCCACAGGGACTAAAATAAATTATTTCCGTCACCATTCAAACTCCTGCAGAGAGAGAAAAAAGAATATTCTGTGAAGTTACGTTATGAAGTAAAAAATAACTGATTAATATAGAAATATGAGTGATTATATTTATTCACATTAAAAGTATTGGGCCAGTAATAAATATGGTATTACAGTTAATTGTAAGCTATTCTCCCTTTTACTTTACCATACTGAAGGCATATAGAGAAATAAATACAAATTTTAGCAGATTATATATTATCAGCACTAAATATACAGTATGTGGTATTAAAGATAAACATATGGGTAAAGATATATTACTCTGATTATCTACATACTCATTGACCTAGATTCAAAATAATTTATAGCAGCCTATATACTGTTCTCAGTCGAAAATTAAGCTCTTTTATAATCAATGGAGGTAAATCTATTTCATAACTGTTCACCTCCTGGAGAATAGAAAGAGTCACTGTTAAGGATAATGGCACACAAAATGCCTCCCAAACCAAACAGATGGCTAGATTACAATTGTTGCGGTACGGCTTTTAACTCTGAAAAAATGGCTATTCCAGCGTAATGGCCAGGAACGCATATTACGAGTCGTGTCTGAATAGCTATACCGCAAGTATTTTAGCCTGTAACGCAACATCCATTCCACAAATGATGTTTTTGTGTGGGATTTTCATAGCGCCGGTATTACAGGTCTTGAGTATTACCGCCATCTGAGGGCAGTAGTTATGGATTTTGCAAAACAAAACTGTTTCACCAAACTCATAACTAAAATGTTACAAAGTACACTAACACCCATAAACTACATATTAACCCTTAAACAGCCACCCTCCTGCATTGCAAACACTATTTAAAACTTATTAACACCTAATCTGCCACCCACCCACATTGCAACCATTAAATAAACCTAATAACCCCTAATATGCCGCCCACCCACATTGCCAGCACTATTTAAATATAGTAGCCCCTAATCTGCCGCTCCCCGACATCGCCGCCACTATAATAAAGTTATTAACCCCTAAACATCTGGCCTCCCACATCCCCGCCACTATAATAAAGTTATTAAAGGGACACTCAGGTTTTATTAAATTTTAATGATTCAGATACAGCATGTCATTTTAAACAACTTTCCAATTTACTTCCATTAAAAAAATGTGCACAGTCTTTTATATTTACACTTTTTTTGAGTCACCAGTTCCTACTGAGCATGTGCAAGAACTCAGACTATACGTATATGCATTTGTGATTGGCTGATTGCTATCACATAGTACAGGGGGAGTGGAAATATACATAACTTTGAAATGTGTTAGAAAAGAATCTACTACTCATTTGAAATTCAGAGTAAATGCTATCGTATTGTCTTGTTATCTTGCATTTGTTGATTATGCAAATCTGCTGTGTTTACTGGTCCTTTAACTCCTAAACCTCCAGCCTCCCACATCGCCGCCACTAAATAAACCTATTAACCCTTAAACCTCCGGTCTCCGGCCTCCAGGTTGCCGCTCAGGGTAGTGTGGCTGACTCCCTGCAGAATGGACTTTGTCATATGTGGGATGACTGAGGAAAAAGGAAATGCACAGCTTGCAAGTTATGTTCTACTCTAGCATGCCTGCAAGATACCAACAAAGAAAATACATATATCGCAGTTCCTTCCTAATCTTCCATTGCTCTAGACCTCCAGGAAATTTCCCTAAAATGCAGAGCTGGAGACCCTTTCCTTTCTTCCTCTGTTTTGGGCCCCAGAGAAAGCCACACAGGATTGAAAAATACCAGCCGTGCCTCACTTTGATGCCATTTACCAGGCCTGGAGTGGGCTAATTGTGTTTCCAGCTTACCTAGTACAGTTAAAGATTTTCTGAATGGGACATTTTAAGTACTTTGAGTGAGTTAAACATCTTTTGCTTGTGTTATCACCCTACAGTCGACATGGAGGATTCCTAGTATACTAATTTAGGATCAGATGCCTTGAATGTGACATTTGAGGACCTCAATAAATAGTTGGTGTACAATATAATTTAGAGTTACTTGTATAATCAGTTTTAGTGGTTATCTGTTAGGGAACAATAAAATAGCCTACAACTGATTGTGTATGCTTTTGGGATCTGCAGATAATTAATTTTGCTCCTATAACTTCTGCTCTTGACAGTCACTACCATAAGTGTAATTTTTAGTATATTGTTTAACTATACCTATGTATATACCTATAGTCATACACACTCATATAGCAGTGTTATCACAAATTCCTCTTAGACTTCACTTATGATACCCTCTGTACTTTTCCATTTAGAGAGAATGTTCAGTATTTTTGCCTTAAATTACCCTTAGTGCTTGTTGCTAGGTATGTGAGAGTAATTCTATTATATTGCTCTACCATACCATATAAAATGATTTCCACAGGGTGAACAATTATTGTGACTATTAAGTCTCAAGCTATCTTCTGTTCCCGATTGTGTTACATTTTCTTTTCTTAAGTATTATTGCATGTATTATGGGAGAACAGATTTATAGTTTGAGCTTCCCTTCTGGTAATCTGTATTAGCTACCCAGCTATGGGCCAGATTCCAAGTGGCACACCATTTAGCGCTTTTGCTTGTGTGCAAACACAGCCAGTAGTAAACTTTTTCACACGCTCGGGTTAGCACGCATGTTACAAGTTTAAAATAAATGGTTTGACCTGACACCGCGTTAGACCTACAGTGCTCACCCAAAGGTAGTTATGAATATTTTACATCCCAATGTTCTTCACATAGAAGAACATGTTTTGTTTTTAAATACTTATTTATTTATACCTATATATCTATATGAATATATACAGGTATAGGGATAGATAAATATAGATATATATATATAGAAATAAATCTATAGAAATAAAAAGAAAAATTTCTCCTATGCGAAGAACATTCGAGTATAAAATATGTACATGTAAAACAGATAAAAATTATTTATATTTAATAAAAATGTTTTTCATATTTTCAGGTATTTGACTGGAAAGTGTATACATACAGTATATATGTATGCATGTGTATATTTGTATGTATGTACATATATAAACACATAAATACACAGGTATACACATATACACACATATATATATATATATATATATATATATATATATATATATATATATATATATATATATATATATATATATATATATATACTGTATATATATATATATATATATACACACACCATACACACACATATATATATATATATATATACACCATACACATATTTAAACATGTATATACACATTATAGCCATTTCCAGTCAAACACCTTACCATATACCATATACCATATACCTTTTTAAAATTAAATATTTTTTTTTAATATTTATAGCAAATCATTTTATTAGAACGTTTTTATACTGTATATATACACCATACACACACATATATATATATATATACACCATACACATATTTAAACATGTATATACACATTATAGCCATTTCCAGTCAAACACCTTACCATATACCTTTTTAAAATTATTTTTTTTTTTTTAATATTTATAGCAAATCATTTTATTAGAACGTTTTTATACTGTATAAGTGCAACACTTTATTTTTATGTATTTATGTTGTGTTTAGTGCAACTTTAATTTTAGCCCTAACCAGTTACGAGAGGTCTTCGATTGTGCTAGCCTATGCAAGTCGCAATAATGGAGACACCATGAAAAATTCTATTGACACCAGATTTCTCATAGTGGCTCCTTTTTGGTTACTGGATTATATTTGACCCTCAATGATTTAGAGACAGGCAATATTAGGGGATCACTAACTAATAACTATCTATCTATCTATTGGGTACTTATAGAGAGCAAACTAATCACCCATGAAGGTCTCAAGGCGCTAAGGGAAGCGTATAAGAGGAGGGGGGGAGGAGATGGGCATTCAGTCGAAAAGCCAGGTTTTGAGGTCCTTTCTGAACTGTGTGATTTCCACAGGGTGAACAATTATTGTGACTATTAAGTCTCAAGCTATCTTCTGTTCCCGATTGTGTTACATTTTCTTTTCTTAAGTATTATTGCATGTATTATGGGAGAACAGATTTATAGTGTGAGCTTCCCTTCTGGTAATCTGTATTAGTACCTAATAATGCGTGACAAGAGTAACTTTTACAGTAACTTCATCTTTTGTCAACTTATTTTAAGAGTTTCCATTAGCTCGCTACTATTACTTCACCCAGAGGTTTATGAATAACCAGCAATAATTATAGGCTAACCTTAAGACATTGTAGGGTTTTAAAAGAATGATTTGAGTATCTGTTACCCAGATTTTACCTAGACCCAGTGGGCATACAGTGGAGGATTATGTACATAAATTACAATGGGAGTAGCAGTTTTAACTTTCTGCACTAACGCCTAGAATTCTATAGTGCATTCCTATTTATCAAGTAGGTTTCCATACCCCAGGAAAAATCTCAGAAAGGAGTCACACTTTTAAATGGGGTTTTTGTTCACATCTTAAAGGAATAGTAAAGTCCATATTAAACTGTCATGATTTAAATAGGTCATGTGATTTTAAACAACTTTCCAATTTACTTTTATCATCAAATTTGCTTTGTTCTCTTGAAAGCTAAACCTAGGTAGGTTGCTATGCTAATTTCTAAACCCTTGAAAGCTGCCTCTTATCTTAATGTCTTTAACTGTTTTTCACAGCTAGAGGGCATTAGTTCATGTGTTTCATATAAATAACATTGTGCTGACACACATGGAGTTATTTAAGAGTCAGCACTAATTGCCTGAAATGCAACTCTGTCAAAAGATCTGGGATAAGGAGGCAATCTGCTGAAGCTTGGATACAAGGTAATTACAGAGGTAAAAAGTACATTTCTATAACAGTGTTGGTTTTGCAAAACTGGGAAATGGTAAATAAAGGGATTATCTTTTTATTTATTTTTTATTTTTGGTGTTTACTGTCACTTTAAGGTTGTTTTATACAGTAAAATATCATGGTATTTAGTTACAGTACAGTAAAATGCCTTACTTTATATATGACTTTATATCTGACTTTTTATATCAGATCTCTGGTTAATTTTCGGAGCGCTAATTGCTAATGCAATTAAAAAAAAAATTAAAGAGAAAGAAAAATACAACAGAGACAACTTTGTCAGCTTTGAAATAGCAAGACATGACCGTGAGATGAGATATTTCACATTAGGTAAAAAATACTAACCACACCTCAAGAACTCCCCAGAATGCCTACGACCAGCCCTTGGAGTTACGTTCCATTATTTCCATTGAAACTACTTTCCTATAAGAGACATGATTTTAGAATCAAGTTTATAGAATGTAGACATTGTTAAAAAAAAAAAAAAAAAAAAAACATTGCTAGCAGTTCTTGTTTAATGTGCAAAATATCATGTATTGGCCACCTTACCCAGCTATGGGCCAGATTACAAGTGGCACATCATTTAGCGATTTTGCTTGTGTGCAAACACAGCCAGTAGTAAACTTTTTCACACGCTCGGGTTAGCACGCATGCTACAAGTTTAAAGTTAATGGTTTGACCTGACACCGCGTGTCCTGCGTGACCTACAGTGCTAACCCAAAGGTAGTTATTAATATTTTACATCCCAATGTTCTTCACATAGAAGAACATGTTTTGTTTTTAAATACTTATTTATTTATATATATTTATTTATTTATTGTAATATATATCTATGCCTATATATCTATATGAATATATACAGGTATAGGGATAGATAGATATAGATATGTAGAAATAAATATATAGAAATAAAAAGAAAAATTTCTCCTATGCGAAGAACATTCGAATATAAAATATGTACATGTAAAACGCATAAATATTATTTATATTTAATAAAAATGTTTTTCATATGTTCAGATATTTGACTGGAAATAGCTCCAAAGTGTATACATACAGTATATATGTATGCATGTGAATATTTGTATGCATATACATATATAAACACATAAATACACAGGTATACACATATACACACACACACACACACATATATATATATATATATATATATATATATATATATATATATATATATATATATATATAAATATACCATACACACACACATATATATGTATACAGGGAGTGCAGAATTATTAGGCAAATGAGTATTTTGACCACATCATCCTCTTTATGCATGTTGTCTTACTCCAAGCTGTATAGGCTCGAAAGCCTACTACCAATTAAGCATATTAGGTGATGTGCATCTCTGTAATGAGAAGGGGTGTGGTCTAATGACATCAACACCCTATATCAGGTGTGCATAATTATTAGGCAACTTCCTTTCCTTTGGCAAAATGGGTCAAAAGAAGGACTTGACAGGCTCAGAAAAGTCAAAAATAGTGAGATATCTTGCAGAGGGATGCAGCACTCTTAAAATTGCAAAGCTTCTGAAGTGTGATCATCGAACAATCAAGCGTTTCATTCAAAATAGTCAACAGGGTCGCAAGAAGTGTGTGGAAAAACCAAGGCGCAAAATAACTGCCCATGAACTGAGAAAGGTCAAGCGTGTAGCTGCCAAGATGCCACTTGCCACCAGTTTGGCCATATTTCAGAGCTGCAACATCACTGGAGTGCCCAAAAGCACAAGGTGTGCAATACTCAGAGACATGGCCAAGGTAAGAAAGGCTGAAAGACAACCACCACTGAACAAGACACACAAGCTGAAATGTCAAGACTGGGCCAAGAAATATCTCAAGACTGATGAAAATGAGAGTGAGTCTTGATGGGCCAGATGGATGGGCCGTGGCTGGATTGGTAAAGGGCAGAGAGCTCCAGTCCGACTCAGACGCCAGCAAGGTGGAGGTGGAGTACTGGTTTGGGCTGGAATCATCAAAGATGAGCTTGTGGGGCCTTTTCAGGTTGAGGATGGAGTCAAGCTCAACTCCCAGTCCTACTGCCAGTTTCTGGAAGACACCTTCTTCAAGCAGTGGTACAGGAAGAAGTTTGCATCCTTCAAGAAAAACATGATTTTCATGCAGGACAATGCTCCATCACACGCGTCCAAGTACTCCACAGCGTGGCTGGCAAGAAAGGGTATAAAAGAAGAAAATCTAATGACATGGCCTCCTTGTTCACCTGATCTGAACCCCATTGAGAACCTGTGGTCCATCATCAAATGTGAGATTTACAAGGAGGGAAAACAGTACACCTCTCTGAACAGTGTCTGGGAGGCTGTGGTTGCTGCTGCACGCAATGTTGATGGTGAACAGATCAAAACACTGACAGAATCCATGGATGGCAGGCTTTTGAGTGTCCTTGCAAAGAAAGGTGGCTATATTGGTCACTAATTTGTTTTTGTTTTGTTTTTGAATGTCAGAAATGTATATTTGTGAATGTTGAGATGTTATATTGGTTTCACTGGTAAAAATAAATAATTGAAATGGGTATATATTTGTTTTTTGTTAAGTTGCCTAATAATTATGCACAGTAATAGTCACCTGCACACACAGATATCCCCCTAAAATAGCTATAATAAAAACAAACTAAAAACTACTTCCAAAACTATTCAGCTTTGATATTAATGAGTTTTTTGGGTTCACTGAGAACATGGTTGTTGTTCAATAATAAAATTAATCCTCAAAAATACAACTTGCCTAATAATTCTGCACTCCCTGTATATATATATATATATATATATATATATATATATATATATATATATATATATATATATATATATATATATATATATATATATATATATATACAGGGAGTGCAGAATTATTAGGCAAATTAGTATTTTGACCACATCATCCTCTTTATGCATGTTGTCTTACTCGAAGCTGTATAGGCTTGAAAGCCTACTACCAATTAAGCATATTAGGTGATGTGCATCTCTGTAATGAGAAGGGGTGTGGTCTAATGACATCAACACCCTATATCAGGTGTGCATAATTATTAGGCAACTTCCTTTCCTTTGGCAAAATGGGTCAAAAGAAGGACTTGACAGGCTCAGAAAAGTCAAAAATAGTGAGATATCTTGCAGAGGGATGCAGCACTCTTAAAATTGCAAAGCTTCTGAAGCGTGATCATCGAACAATCAAGCGTTTCATTCAAAATAGTCAACAGGGTCGCAAGAAGCGTGTGGAAAAACCAAGGCGCAAAATAACTGCCCATGAACTGAGAAAAGTCAAGCGTGCAGCTGCCAAGATGCCACTTGCCACCAGTTTGGCCATATTTCAGAGCTGCAACATCACTGGAGTGCCCAAAAGCACAAGGTGTGCAATACTCAGAGACATGGCCAAGGTAAGAAAGGCTGAAAGACGACCACCACTGAACAAGACACACAAGCTGAAACGTCAAGACTGGGCCAAGAAATATCTCAAGACTGATTTTTCTAAGGTTTTATGGACTGATGAAATGAGAGTGAGTCTTGATGGGCCAGATGGATGGGCCCGTGGCTGGATTGGTAAAGGGCAGAGAGCTCCAGTCCGACTCAGACGCCAGCAAGGTGGAGGTGGAGTACTGGTTTGGGCTGGTATCATCAAAGATGAGCTTGTGGGGCCTTTTCGGGTTGAGGATGGAGTCAAGCTCAACTCCCAGTCCTACTGCCAGTTTCTGGAAGACACCTTCTTCAAGCAGTGGTACAGGAAGAAGTCTGCATCCTTCAAGAAAAACATGATTTTCATGCAGGACAATGCTCCATCACACGCGTCCAAGTACTCCACAGCGTGGCTGGCAAGAAAGGGTATAAAAGAAGAAAATCTAATGACATGGCCTCCTTGTTCACCTGATCTGAACCCCATTGAGAACCTGTGGTCCATCATCAAATGTGAGATTTACAAGGAGGGAAAACAGTACACCTCTCTGAACAGTGTCTGGGAGGCTGTGGTTGCTGCTGCACGCAATGTTGATGGTGAACAGATCAAAACACTGACAGAATCCATGGATGGCAGGCTTTTGAGTGTCCTTGCAAAGAAAGGTGGCTATATTGGTCACTGATTTGTTTTTGTTTTGTTTTTGAATGTCAGAAATGTATATTTGTGAATGTTGAGATGTTATATTGGTTTCACTGGTAAAAATAAATAATTGAAATGGGTATATATTTGTTTTTTGTTAAGTTGCCTAATAATTATGCACAGTAATAGTCACCTGCACACACAGATATCCCCCTAAAATAGCTAAAACTAAAAACAAACTAAAAACTACTTCCAAAAATATTCAGCTTTGATATTAATGAGTTTTTTGGGTTCATTGAGAACATGGTTGTTGTTCAATAATAAAATTAATCCTCAAAAATACAACTTGCCTAATAATTCTGCACTCCCTGTATATATATATATATATATATATATATATATATATATATATATATATATATATATATATATATACAGCATACACATATTTAGATATGTATACACACTATAGCCATTTCCAGTCAAACACCTTACCATATACCATATACCATTTTAAAATTATATTAATATTTTTTTATTAATATTTATAGCAAATCATTTTATTAGAACATTTTTATACTGTATAAGTGCAACACTTTATTTTAATGTATTTATGTTGTGTTTAGTGCAACTTTAATTTTAGCCCTAACCAGTTACGAGAAGTCTTCGATTGTGCTAGCCTATGCAAGTCGCAATAATGGAGACACCATGAAAAATTCTTTTGACACCAGATTTTTCATAGTGGCTCCTTTTTGGTTACTGGATTATATTTGACCCTCAATGATTTAGAGACAGGCAATATTAGAGGATCACTAACTAATAACTATCTATCTATCTATTGGGTACTTATAGAGAGCAAACTAATCACTCATGAAGGTCTCAAGGCGCTAAGGGAAGCAGATAGGAGGAGGGGGGGGAGGAGATGGGCGTTCAGTCGAAAAGCCAGGTTTTGAGGTCCTTTCTGAACTTTGTAAGGGAGGTGGATTGTCTGAGGTGTAGCAGAAGGGTGTTCCTTGTCTTTACTGCCATGTGGGAGAAGGATCTTCTGCCCACTGTGGATTTGCTGATGCGGGGGATGACTGCGAGTGCTTGGTCGGCCGATCGGAGTTGTCTGACGGGTGTGTAGAAATTTACGCCGTGGTTGATGTATTCGGGTCCAATGTTGTGTATGGCCTTGAACGCGTGGGTAAGGAGCTTGAAGGTAATTTTCTTGTTGATGGGGAGCCAGTGAAGGTTCCTTAGGTGTTCGGTGATGTGGCATTGGTGAGGGATGTCAAGGATTAGTCTGGCTGAGGCGTTCGGGAAACGTTGGAGTCTCTTTTGGAGTTTGATGGTGGAGCCGGCGTAGAGTGCACTGCCATATTCCAACCGGCTGCTGACGAGGGTGTGGGTGACAGTTTTCTTGGTTTCGGTAGGGATCTACTTGAAAATTTTCCGTAGCAGGCGGAGAATGTGGAAGCATGTTGAGGTGATGGCATTGATTTGTCGGTCCATGGAGAGTGAGGAGTCCAGAATGAAGCCTAGATGTTGTGCTTGGTCGGTTGGGATTGGAGGGTGACCGAGGGCTGTGGGCCACCAGGAGTCGTCCCATGCGGATTTATTGGGTCAGAGGAGGAGAACTTTAGTTTTGTCTGTATTCAGTTTGAGCCGGTTGTTATTCATCCAGGTGGCGACTGCTGTCTGGCCTTCGTGAACATTCTTTTTGGCTGTGGGGGAATCACGGGTGAGTGAGATGATTAACTGGGTGTTGTCAGTGTAGGAGACGATGTTGAGGTCGTGGTGTCTGACAATAGCGGCAAGAGAGGCCATGTAGATTTGAAGAGGGTGGGGCTCAGCGAAGAGCCTTGCGGTACACTGCAGTTGACTGGTGCGGGTTTGGAGGAGAAGGGTGGGAGTATGACTTTCTGGGTCCATTCCAGTGCTTTGCTTTGAATGCCAGCGTTGTGTAGACGAGTGCAGAGAGTGTTGTGGTTGACAGTGTCTCCTTGGTCGAGCATGGCGCGGATATTGTCTGTGGTGGCGAGGAGAGCGGTCTTGGTGCTGTGTTTGCTTCTGAAACTAGATTGGGAGTGGTTCCGGGTGTGGTTGGCCTCAATGTGGTCAATAAGTTGCAAGTTTATGGACTTCTCTATGATTTTGGCTAGGAAGGGGAGTAGAGAGATGGAGCGGTAGTTATTTGGATCCGTGGGGTCTATCGAGGGTTTCTTCAGCTAGGGTTTCAGTTCTGCGTGCTTTCAGACATCCAGGAAGGTGCCGGTTTTGATGGAGCAGTTGAAGGTGTGGCGGAGTTCAGGGGCAATGGTGTCGCTTGCTTTGTTGAATATGTGATGTGGGCATGGGTCTGAGGGTGCACCAGAGTGGATGGATTTCATGATTCTGAGCATGTCCTCTGTGGTGAGGAGGCTCCAGATAGTCCGTGTTGGGTATGGGGGGGGTGAATTTGGGTGGGGTGTCGGTGGGTTTAGGGGGGTGGGTGGTGGAGGTTGAGTTATGAAGATCTTGCGGTGGAAGTGTGCAGCGAGGGTATCACAGAGGTCCTGGGAGGGTGGGATGTCAGCAGTGATGCTATTTAGAGAATTCCTTGATGACTAAGACCAACTTCTTGCTGTTGTGTGCATTGAGTTGATTCTGTCTTGGATAGCTGTTTTTTGGTGGTTTTTATGAGGTGGTTGTAGGTGGTTAATGCTTCCTTAAAGGCAGCTTTTTCCAGAAGGGTCTTGCTGGATCTCCAGGTTCTTTCCAATCATCTGCAGTGGCGTTTGGAGTCCTGAAGGGCCAGGGTGAACCAGCTGGCCTTGTTGATGGTTTGGCGGCTGGACAGTTTCTTGAGGGGGGGGCGAGTGTGTTGGAGCAGTCTGTGATCCAGCAGTGGAGGTTGCGGGCGGAGGATTTGGCATCTGTGGAGGTAGGTGGGGAGGATTTGTTTAGGGTGAAGTGCATTTGGTCTTGGGTGATGTTGTTCCAGTTTCTGCGGTGCGGTGGTACTGCCGGATGTGGGTGGTGGGTTTGTTAAAGGAGAAGTGTATGCAGTGGTGATCAGTCCAGAGGGGTTTGGGTCAAGGGTGTGGCTGGCTGCAAGGGTTGGGTAGTTTACAAGTTGCTTCAGTCCAATGGTTCCAAGGTTTTCCAGGAGGGTGGAGGTGTTGTGATCGTTGGGGTTGTCAAGATGGAAGTTGAGGTCACCGAGGAGGATGTAGTCCATTGACGCGAAGGCATGGGGTGCGATGTGGTTGGTGATGGAGTCGCAGAAGGCAGGATGAGGTCCGGGAGGTCTGTAGATGAGGGTGCTGCGGAGGGTGGTGTTGGGGCTGACCTGGATCTTGAAGTTTAGGTGTTCCAGGCCTGGTGAGTGGTCATCGGAGCTGGTTGTGACTTGGATGGTCTGTTTGTGATGATGGCGATGCCTCCTCCAGGTCTGTTGCTGCGTTTTTTGTGGCAGATCTTGTAGCCGTTGGGTATTGCAGTGGCGATGTCTGGTGTTGATGCGGGGTTCAGCCATGTCTCGGTGAGGAAGGCGACGTCTGGGGAGGTGGAGCCTAGCAGGTTCCAGATTTTGAGGCTGTGCTTGTGGATGGAGTGGGTGTTGAGAAGGATACAGGTGAGGTAGTTGCGGCTGTTTTTGGGTGGGTTAGTTGGCTGGGTTGAGGTCCGAAGGGAGGGGAAGGAGCAGTTGCAGCAGGTGAAGGGTCCGAAGGTGTTGGTCGGGGATGCGTGGTGGCAGGCGGATAATCTACCGGTGTTGAGCGTGTGGAGGGTGCTGGCGTCATAATGGTGGCAGGTTTCTGGAGCCAAGGTTCATGGCATTGGGCGCGGACGGGCACTGACAGGCTTGCCTTTGGCACGCCAGTGGCATGGTCGTGCAGCGAGCACCATTAAATACAGCAGGAAGGTGGGCGGGCTGGTTAGCTGGCAAGCTGGAGTGGGGATAGGTGCTAAAAAAAACCCAGAGAGCAGCAAAAATACAGAGGGAGAAGGGAGAGAGGACTTACTTCAGTGGTGCTGGGAGCACCATTAAATACAGCAGGAAGGTGGGCGGGCTAGTTAGCTGGCAAGCTGGAGCGGGGGTAGATGCTAAAAAAAACAGAGAACAACAAAAATACAGCAAAAATACAGAGGGAGAAGGGAAAGAGGACTTACTTCAGTGGTGGCTGTAACAGGCTATAATAGAGTTTATGTCCCAAGTCACTATAAAATTGGTACCTACACTACATAAACACCAATATTAAAAAGAAAAAAAATGTGGGGCAGAGACAACTCCCGGTTTTAGTCTGGATTTTTGGGCTATTCTAAAAATATATATATAGTTTGCATAGTGTACTCAGCACTAAACAGCTATACCCTATAGAGAGCTTGATTACAAGTGGCATTTTAACAGTTGCGAGCAAGCAAAAAGGGGGTTTAACATGGCTCTTTGTGCACATCAGAAGTAGTGCGCGTATTACAGGTTGAAAGTAAACATGTTCTCTCAAGCACAATTTAATTTAACGCGCTTCAGGATAGCGCAACTTCAGAGCTCTGGTTAACTGTTAAGGTCAACTAAAAAATGCACAAACATAAAAATTGCATTAAAAGTAAGTTGCATTTATAATAACACCATGTAATAAAAATATATTTTTAAAAAATTGCATAAAAAAAGTGTTAGAAAAATGGAATGCAATATGGATACATACATACATAGATAAACAGTTGTATGCAAAAGTTTAGGCACCCCTGACAATTTCCATGATTTTCATTTATAAATAATTGGGTGTTTGGATCAGCAATTTCATTTTGATCTATCAAATAACTGAAGGACACAGTAATATTTCAATAGTGAAATTAGGTTTATTAGATTAACAGAAAATGTGCAATATGCATCAAAACAAAATTAGACAGGTGCATCAATCATATATATATATATATATATATATATATATATATATATATATATATATATATATATATATATATATATATATATATATATATATATATATATAGGTATAGCTATATATTTTACCAATGTGACGAACATTGGAATGTGAAATATTAATATTTCATGTTGGGTTAGGGCATTTGATAAAATACAATCGGGTTTGCACACAAGTAAGCATGTTAGTTTTTTTGCCATTTTTCGTGTACAAAAGTCTGTCGGACCCCGGAGATGGAACATTGATCTCCTATGAATCTGATGGAAACCTTTGAAAAAGAAACCCATGTGGACGACAACTGGCAGACCATGTTCCTATCATGGCAGTAGCAAGCTCTACATAAGTGGTTGGGACGTATACAAGTTGAAATTATGTTATGCATTCCGTCTGGATGAATTTCTAACCTTGAAAGCCTTACTCCAAAAGAAGACTGAGTACAGTCTTTAGAGGGCATGGGACAAACGTATGTGTGACATATGAGTCTGGTGGAAATTGATCATACCCGACCACTTTTTTAAAGGACCAGTAAATACAGTAGATTTGCATAATCAACATATACATGATAAAAAGATAATGCAATAACACAGAGGGGCTGAATTATCTGTTTCTGCAGTTATGAAGCAGCTGTCTTAAGTCACGCCGCAAATCTTTAGGGGGGCGGCATTGCACAAGCAGTTCTGGTGAATTGCTTGTGCAATATTAAATGCAGACAGTGATGTCTGTTGGACATGATACACTACAGCTAGGGATGGGCTAATGTGTTTATATTCTAATTCTAATGTTAGAACGAATGTTATTGTAGAAATTCAATTTACATAATAGAATGTTGATAAGAATTAATATTCTTACAAATTCTATTTCGAATGTCACTTTTTCGAATTCGAATGTCACATTCGAATTCGAATGTCACATTCGAATTCAAATATTACATTTATAAAACACAGTTGTAGAATAGAAATACTATTTTGAATTCGAATTTCACATTCAAATTTGAAAATATTACATTTATGAAACAGTATTAGACTAGAAATACTATTTTGAATTCGAATGTCACATTCAAATTCAAATATTACATTTATAAAACACAGTATTAGACTAGAAATACTATTTTGAATTCAAATGTGACATTCGAATTTGAATATTACATTTATTAAACACAGTTGTAGACTAGAAATACTATTTCGAATTTGAATGTTACATTCAAATTCGAATATAGCATTCAAATTTGAATATTACATTTATTAAACACAGTTGTAGACTAGAAATACTATTTCGAATTTGAATGTTACATTCAAATTTGAATATAGCATTCAAATTCGAATATTACATTTATTAAACACAGTTGTAGACTAGAAATACTATTTCGAATTTGAATGTTACATTCGAATTCGGATATTACATTTCGAAATTGAATGAATACACATAGCTAAGCATTCTATTACTCAAACGAATATTTTCGAATGTTATTGAAAAATTCTAAAGCAAAAATTCTAAAATAGAATGTTAAAATGTTATATAAAACATTCGAAATTCGATTCGAATGAACGAATGTATAAAAATTATTTTTCAATTATGAATTTTTAGAAACATTCGCCCATCCCTAACTATAACGTATCATGTCAGACAGACATTGATAAATCGGCCCCTTAGGGGCCGATTTATTGAAGTGCGAGTGGACATGATACAATGTAGCGTATCATGTCCGCCGCACATCAATAAATGCTGACAACATACGCTGTTGGCATTTATCATTGCACAAGCAGTTCTTGTGAACTGCTTGTGCAATGCCGCCCCCTGCAGATTTGCATATATGATTGGGCGGATTGAAGACCGCAGCCTCAGAGGTAGCGGACAAGTTATGGAGCAGCGGTCTTTAGACCGTTGCTTCATAATTGCTGTTTCCGGCAAGCCTGAAGGCCCTTGATAAATCTACCCCTTAGTCTGAACTTTAAATAAGTACTAGATTTTTTATTTTTTTTATTTCAGTTATGTGTATTTCCACTTCTACTGTATCATGTGACAGCCATCAGCAAATCACAAATGCATATATGTATATTCTATGAATTCTTGCACATGCTCAGTAGGAGCTGGTGACTCAAAAAGTGTAAATATAAAAAGACCGTGCACATTTTGTTAATGGAAGCAAATTGGAAAGTTGCATGCTCTATCTGAATCATGAAAGTTTCATTTTGACTTGAGTGTCCTTTTAATATAAAACAGGATTCAGATAAGCAAGCATCTAGACCTGACTAACTGTGGTGTGGAAGGCTGTCCATATCTAAGACTGTTTATGTCTGTTCAGTGTGCCAATACACTATGTGTCCCCCAAATGATAAAGATCCTATGTGACTCCTATATTAAGAAATAACGGCTTATGGTAGGAAGGGTGAACTGTACATAGCTGTTGGGTAGATAGGTCTTTTAGATTCTCCTTCTTTGATTAATAAACTAGACCCTCTTCATTTTCAAGGGACATCATTCATGTCAACATGTCTATTATTGCTAAGGGCTGACTCCTCTTGTTGATGTGTTTTTAACGGTAAATCCAAGCTACAGCTTTTATTAACACTATTGTTAAAGGTTATTTTGCGATTTTATGCCTTGAGCCTTGCTTCAGTTTCATAGCAGGTACAGCTTTTCTACATGTGGATATAATTGTATAGTGTGTCAATATGTTATTTAGGGATATAATAAATAAATATTGTACAAAGAGCCAGCACTCACTTTAATATCAACAGCCTCCGGGGTGCACTCCAACATAATTATATACCAATGCTTTCTCTGTATCAAAATCCAAATTTCTTTTAATAAGTGAACGTTTTTGGAGTCTGTCCTCTGACTAAAATAAAACACATAAATACCTTCTAAATATAATGTTCCCTTCACCATCAGCTCTTAGGTGCTCCGGCGTCCTCACATCGCAACTGCACATGCGCGTAGGTGCGTATGTTATCCCGGACTGGACAAAAACAAAACCGTGTCAAACTTAAAAAGGCTTGGCATAGAACAATCTAATATTACTACAGAAAATTACTGAGGCTTCACCCCAATAAAACTAAATACATCCGTTCTCACTCACCTCACCGATCGAATATCCTACAACCCTTCTAAGCCTTTCTCAAAATTGAGCTTCTAATACTGCAGCATGATTCTGTAAAAAAGACATATAATATCAACTTACTTCATACTGTTACATAAAATCTATTCTCACCTATCCTAATCTATCCCTTTCAATGCTATATACAATTCTTCTTCGAAACTATAATTAATTCTTTGACCCTAGTCACTTTGCTACCTTTTTATTATCATAATAGTTGTACCTATAATATTAATAGGATATGTTATCTCCCTGTTTAGATGAAGCAATGCATGTCCAGAAGCACATTAAGTCCTTTAGGGCTCAAGGTGTCGAGCATGTAAATCCACTTAGATTCTCTTTGTAACAAGAGCCTACTCCTACCCCCCCCTCCATGATCAATAATAATATACCATAAATCTACTACCTTGTGCTGATTTTACACAAAATGCCTGGCCACTGGTTGATTTGAACTACCCTCTTTCAGGGCCTGTCGTATTGCAGACCTATGATTTGCCATCCTAGTGCACAAATCGGCTTGGGTTTTCCCTATATAACATTTTCCACATGTGTAATGTAGCTTATATACAATATATTTGGTAGTACAAGTAACCCTATACCAAATCTCAAATCTTTTGTTTTTCCATGGGTGTACAAAAAATTTACTCTGGGTCATACCACTACAGGTAGTGCATCCACTGCATCGGAAGCACCCCATCTTGGTAGTGTTTAATCATGTTGGGTGGTGTAGCTCTGTTTATCATCTGGACACATCAGCATCTCCATCAACGATCTTCCTCTCTTTTAACCCACTATGGGGGCATCCATGCCCGCAAAGGGTAATGTTGGGTCAGAGGAGATCATTTTCCAATGATCTCATATCGCCTTCGGAAAAACATTTTTTTCTAGTGTAAAGGTAGTGGACAAAACCAATCTATCCTTGTCCATATCATCTTTGTTCTTCTTTTCCAGAGTGGACTTAGGGGAAGGTTTGCTTGTTTGCTGATGATAGAATTTTTTTAACAGGGTAGATGTTCCAGGAGGGGTTGATCAAATGAACTGTAAGAGGACTGGTCAAATAAATGGGATCTGAAATTTAATATTACCAAGAGCAAAATTATGCATATATGATCCAAAAATCCAAAGGCCAATTATAGTTTCAATGGTACATTACTGACTGTAACTAAAGAAGAAATGGACTTGGGAATTATTATTTCAGAAGATTAAATTTTGATACACAATGCAGCAGTGCAGCCAGTAAGGCCAGTCAAATACTTGGTTGCATTGGAAGAGGTATTAGTAGCAGAAATAGCAAGGTTCTTATGCCTTTTTACAGATCATTAGTTAGACCAAATCTGGAATACTGTAGACCATTTCTTCAGAAAGATATAAATAAACTAGAAGTTGTCCAAAGGAGGGCTACTAAAATGGTACATGGTCTAAAATTTAAATGTACAAAGAAAGAAACTATGATCTAAATATGTATAGTTTAGAGGATAGAAGGGAAAGAGGTGACATGATAGAAACCTTCAAATATATGAAGGGACTTAATAAAATAGAAGCTGAAAGCATGTTTCACCAAAAAATAAATGCCAAAACAAGGGGTCACAATCTAAAGTTAGAGGGTAGCAGATTCAGGAGAAATTTGAGGAAGCATTTTTTTACAGAAAGGGTGGTGGATTCATGGAATAAACGTCCATTTAAGGTGGTAAACACAAAGGCGGTAGCCGTCAAAACCAGCGTTAGAGGCTCCTAACGCTGGTTTTGGCCGCCCGCTGGTATTTGGAGTCAGTGATTAAAGGGTCTAACGCTCACTTTGCAGCCGCGACTTTTCCATACCGCAGATCCCCCTACGCCATTTGCGTAGCCTATCTTTTCAATGGGATCTTTCTAACGCCGGTATTTAGAGTCGTTTCTGCAGTGAGCGTTAGAGCTCTAACGACAAGATTCCAGCCGCCTGAAAATAGCAGGAGTTAAGAGCTTTCTGGCTAACGCCGGTTTATAAAGCTCTTAACTACTGTACCCTAAAGTACACTAACACCCATAAACTACCTATGTACCCCTAAACCGAGCTCCCCCCACATCGCCGCCACTCGATTAAAAATTTTAACCCCTAATCTGCCGACCGCCACCTACGTTATACTTATGTACCCCTAATCTGCTGCCCCTAACACCGCCGACCCCTGTATTACATTTATTAACCCCTAATCTGCCCCCCACAACGTCGCCGACACCTACCTACACTTATTAACCCCTAATCTGCCGAGCGGACCTGAGCGCTACTATAATAAAGTTATTAACCCCTAATCCGCCTCACTAACCCTATCATAAATGGTATTAACCCCTAATCTGCCCTCCCTAACATCGCCGACACCTACCTTCAATTATTAACCCCTAATCTTCCGATCGGAGCTCACCGCTATTCTAATAAATGTATTAACCCCTAAAGCTAAGTCTAACCCTAACACTAACACCCCCCTAACTTAAATATAATTTACATATAACGAAATAAATTAACTCTTATTAAATAAATTAATCCTATTTAAAGCTAAATACTTACCTGTAAAATAAATCCTAATATAGCTACAATATAAATTATAATTATATTATAGCTATTTTAGGATTAATATTTATTTTACAGGCAACTTGGTATTTATTTTAACTAGGTACAATAGCTATTAAATAGTTAAGAACTATTTAATAGTTACCTAGTTAAAATAATTACAAATTTACCTGTAAAATAAATCCTAACCTAAGATATTATTAAACCTAACACTACCCTATCAATAAAATAATTAAATAAACTACCTACAATTACCTACAATTAACCTAACACTACACTATCAATAAATTCAATAAACACAATTGCTACAAATAAATACAATTAAATAAACTAGCTAAAGTACAAAAAATAAAAAAGAACTAAGTTACAGAAAATAAAAAAATATTTACAAACATAAGAAAAATATTACAACAATTTTAAACTAATTACACCTACTCTAAGCCCCCTAATAAAATAACAAAGCCCCCCAAAATAAAAAATTCCCTACCCTATTCTAAATTAAAAAAGTTACAAGCTCTTTTACCTTACCAGCCCTGAACAGGGCCCTTTGCGGGGCATGCCCCAAGAAGTTCAGCTCTTTTGCCTGTAAAAAAAAACATACAATACCCCCCCCCCCCCCCAACATTACAACCCACCACCCACATACCCCTAATCTAACCCAAACCCCCCTTAAATAAACCTAACACTAATCCCCTGAAGATCTTCCTACCTTGTCTTCACCATCCAGGTATCACCGATCGGTCCTGGCTCCGATATCTTCATCCAACCCAAGCGGGGGCTAGACATCCACTGAAGAAGTCCAGAAGAGGGTCCAAAGTCTTCCTCCTCTCCGGCAAGAAGAGGACATCCGGACCGGCAAACATCTTCTCCAAGCGGCATCTTCGATCTTCTTCCATCCGGTGCGGAGCGGGTCCATCTTGAAGCAGGCGACGCGGATCCATCCTCTTCTTCCGATGTCTCCCGACGAATGACGGTTCCTTTAAGGGACGTCATCCAAGATGGCGTCCCTCGAATTCCGATTGGCTGATAGGATTCTATCAGCCAATCGGAATTAAGGTAGGAATTTTCTGATTGGCTGATGGAATCAGCCAATCAGAATCTAGTTCAATCCGATTGGCTGATCCAATCAGCCAATCAGATTGAGCTCGCATTCTATTGGCTGTTCCGATCAGCCAATAGAATGCGAGCTCAATCTGATTGGCTGATTGGATCGGCCAATCGGATTGAACTAGATTCTGATTGGCTGATTCCATCAGCCAATCAGAAAATTCCTACCTTAATTCCGATTGGCTGATAGAATCCTATCAGCCAATCGGAATTCGAGGGACGCCATCTTGGATGACGTCCCTTAAAGGAACCGTCATTCGTCGGGAGACATCGGAAGAAGAGGATGGATCCGCGTCGCCTGCTTCAAGATGGACCCGCTCCGCACCGGATGGAAGAAGATCGAAGATGCCGCTTGGAGAAGATGTTTGCCGGTCCGGATGTCCTCTTCTTGCCGGATAGGAGGAAGACTTTGGACCCTCTTCTGGACTTCTTCAGTGGATGTCTAGCCCCCGCTTGGGTTGGATGAAGATATCGGAGCCAGGACCGATCGGTGATACCTGGATGGTGAAGACAAGGTAGGAAGATCTTCAGGGGATTAGTGTTAGGTTTATTTAAGGGGGGTTTGGGTTAGATTAGGGGTATGTGGGTGGTGGGTTGTAATGTTGGGGGGGGGTATTGTATGTTTTTTTTTACAGGCAAAAGAGCTGAACTTCTTGGGGCATGCCCCGCAAAGGGCCCTGTTCAGGGCTGGTAAGGTAAAAGAGCTTGTAACTTTTTTAATTTAGAATAGGGTAGGGAATTTTTTATTTTGGGGGGCTTTGTTATTTTATTAGGGGGCTTAGAGTAGGTGTAATTAGTTTAAAATTGTTGTAATATTTTTCTTATGTTTGTAAATATTTTTTTATTTTCTGTAACTTAGTTCTTTTTTATTTTTTGTACTTTAGCTAGTTTATTTAATTGTATTTATTTGTAGCAATTGTGTTTATTGAATTTATTGATAGTGTAGTGTTAGGTTAATTGTAGGTAATTGTAGGTAGTTTATTTAATTATTTTATTGATAGGGTAGTGTTAGGTTTAATTATATCTTAGGTTAGGATTTATTTTACAGGTAAATTTGTAATTATTTTAACTAGGTAACTATTAAATAGTTCTTAACTATTTAATAGCTATTGTACCTAGTTAAAATAAATACCAAGTTGCCTGTAAAATAAATATTAATCCTAAAATAGCTATAATATAATTATAATTTATATTGTAGCTATATTAGGATTTATTTTACAGGTAAGTATTTAGCTTTAAATAGGATTAATTTATTTAATAAGAGTTAATTTATTTCGTTATATGTAAATTATATTTAAGTTAGGGGGGTGTTAGTGTTAGGGTTAGACTTAGCTTTAGGGGTTAATACATTTATTAGAATAGCGGTGAGCTCCGATCGGAAGATTAGGGGTTAATAATTGAAGGTAGGTGTCGGCGATGTTAGGGAGGGCAGATTAGGGGTTAATACCATTTATGATAGGGTTAGTGAGGCGGATTAGGGGTTAATAACTTTATTATAGTAGCGCTCAGGTCCGCTCGGCAGATTAGGGGTTAATAAGTGTAGGTAGGTGTCGGCGACGTTGTGGGGGGCAGATTGGGGTTAATAAATATAACATAGGGGTCGGCGATGTTAGGGCAGCAGATTAGGGGTACATAGGGATAACGTAGGTTGCGGCGGTTTACGGAGCGGCAGATTAGGGGTTAAAAGTGTAATGCAGGGGTCAGCGATAGCGGGGGCAGCAGATTAGGGGTTAATAAGTGTAAGGTTAGGGGTGTTTAGACTCGGGGTACATGTTAGAGTGTTAGGTGCAGACGTAGGAAGTGTTTTCCCATAGGAAACAATGGGGCTGCGTTAGGAGCTGAACGCTGCTTTTTTGCAGGTGTTAGGTTTTTTTTCAGCTCAAACAGTCCCATTGTTTCCTATGGGGGAATCGTGCACGAGCACGTTTTTGATGCCGGCCGCGTCCGTAAGCAACTCTGATATCGAGAGTTGCATTTGCGGTAAAAATGCCCTACGCTCCTTTTTTGGAGCCTAACGCAGCATTTGTTTTAACTCTCGATACCAGAGTTAAATTTATGGTGCGGCCAGAAAAAAGCCCGCGGAGCGTTAACAGCCCTTTTACCGCCGAACTCCAAATCTAGGCCAAAGACTGTAAAGGAATTTAAAAATGCCTGGGACATGCATAAGGCTATCCTAAGGAAAAAGTAACATTTAATATGAGTCTTTTTAGTTCTTATCTACCGTCAAATTCTATGTTTCTATGTTAATAGACATAAAATAAATATTATATTGTAAACATATTTATAAACCAGTTAGTTCAAAGTCTTATCTGTACAAGAGTCCAATAATAATCTGTGGTTCTTAGATAGACTCCGTATAAGTTCCTTCCCTGGACCGAGAACTTTCTGATGGCGGCTGCTACTTGTATAGATAACACTGCAAACTCCCATATACTTCTGTAAAAAAAAATAACAAACAGGGGCTTTCCTGAGAAACACGTTGCGCAACTGTTTTAAAATATACATTGGGTATTTGCCCTATGTTTTTATGTGCATTTTATTCAAATTCTTAATTTTATGAGATATCTGGAAGTCTGAGCTTTTATTATTTAGCTTACAGTACTAGGAGGGATCGAGAGGTGAATCCCTACTTGTGAGTATGTTTCTATAAGTGTGCATTAATCCTATATAGCACCAGTGTTACAAGAAGTGATTGTGATTTTTTTTACAAAAGTATATTACAATCCTAAATATACTGTTGTATACAGAATCTATATGCATTAAAATCCAAAGTAGAAAGTGCATAGTTTAAATGTTATAAAACTTAATCTGAAGTCTAAAGTAATATAAAATACAAAGCAGAAAGTGTAAATGCAGCAGAAATCCACATGTCATGTACTGCTATATTGCATTGGGCTTTTCTCTTTTTCACATACAGGAATGCCAGGGATGGCCCTTAGAAAAGTAAAGCAAAATTTGCCTTTTCAGAATCTCATGAGGAATCTCGCTGTGCTGGGGGGGGGTCATTGTCACGCTCGGCCGCTGGGAAGCTCCAGCTGTCCTCTCTGTGTGCTTGATTGACAGGTAGTCTGAGCCGCCCCTTCCTGATGATGTCACTACCAGGCTTTTTATTCCGGGCTTCCTGTTTCCTCAGTGCCCGTTTGTTTGTTTCTCTTTGTGGCTCCTGTGAGGACTTCGCTGTGGAATCTCTCTAACTGCCAAACTCTGCAAAGACTGACTATCCTGGGTTAATCCTCTAACTTCCTGATAACCTTTTGCCGAACATTGCAAGTACTATTTATTCTGTGAATCTCTCAATCTGCATGTTTACCTGTCGCCAAAACTCTGCAAATACTGGTAATTCAGTGTAAACCTTCAAACTGCTTGATATCCTGTTGCCAAACATTGCAAAGACTGTCTATTCTGTGAAACTCTCACACTGCATGTTTACCTGTTGCCAAAACTCTGCAAATACTGGTAATTCAGTGTAAACCTTCAAACTGCTTGATATCCTGTTGCCAAACATAGCAAAGACTGTCTATTCTTTGAAACTCTCAAACTGCATGACAACCTGTTGCCAATCCTTGCAAGTACTGATTAATCTGTATTAACCCTCAAACTACCTGTTATCCTGTTATCTAACTCTGCTTGTACTGCCTAATCAGTATAAACCTACAAACTGCCTTATAACCTGTTGCCAAACTCTTCAAGGACTGACTACACAGTATTAACCCTCAAACTGCCTGATAACAAGTTACCTACTCCTGCATTATTAACTGTTTCTTGTTTACCCTTCCTCTGTCTGAGTATAAGTGACTATCCCTGCTCTCCTGATTCTGTGGAAGACTTTTCCTGTAACCAGTTCCTTACTCAGAAGTCTATTTGGCTGATATCTTCAATTACTTTGGACTCAGGCTAACCCTGCTCCATATTGTGAGTACATTGTTTTTTAGAGGTTGTCGTGGGGTCACGTCCTATATTAAACTCAGAGCGCAAGGGTGTTGTTTAAGTTCGCCCTAGCATTTGGGTCTTCTTCTGGACTTTTCCTAACCTGACAGTACAAACGGGCCATAATATGGACCCTGATTAGTTATCCAGGGCTGTGGTTCTACAAGGGCAACTTCTGGAAAATCATTCTGCTCATTTGCAATCTTTGTATTCCAAGCTTGACCAGATTACTGCTCTGCTACATAACCTCTCCGCTCCTTCTCTAGCTACTGTGACTCCTACTGCAGCTGCTACTAGCTCCAATGCTGTCTTTAACCCACCTCAACCTGTTGGACAGTATATACCACAAATCCCACTTTGCGAACGCCTTAAGGATGAACTTGTTTTTCGGAAACTCCCCGATTCATTGGAGGGTCTTATCAATTTGTGTATTACTCTTGACGCCCGGCATTCTGAACGTCTTCAGGAGAGAGATAGGAATCGGAGATCCTTTGTTAAAACTTCTTTTTGTCCTCCTATTCGAACCTCAAGTCTGTCTCATAATAATTCCCAATCTCCTGAGTCTGTGGAACCCATGGAAGTAGGAGCTATTAAATTGTCGGAAGTTGAACGCCATAGAAGGCATACTCTTGGATTATGTCTGTATTGTGGTACCAAAGGACATTTACTGAAGGACTGTCCTATCTGGCCAGTAAAAGCCAAGGCTTAACTTTTGATAGAGGGACAGAGTTAAGCCAGAATCCCATGTCTCCCCTCAATTCTAAACTTTTTGTTCCTGTAACTATCTCTTTTGGAGACACCAAGTTTTGAGCTCAAGCCCTCATTGACTCTGGAGCTTCTGGAGTTTTCATTGATTCAAACTTTGCTGACTCTCTCAGGATTCCTCTTCAAGCCAAGAAACAGTTAATTAAGGTAACCACTGTTAGTGGACAGCCTTTAGGTTCTGGTATCATACAAAATTCTACCATTCCTCTTCTTTTGTCTGTGGGCATACTCCATTCTGAAGTTATTCGTTTTGACGTCATCACTTCTCCCCACATACTGTTTATTCTGGGGTTACCTTGGTTGCAGCCTCATGATCCAGTCTTCTCATGGTCTAAAGGAGAACTTATTTCCTGGGGAACTACCTGTTTCAAACATTGCCTGCAAAATCCCTCAAAACCATCTGGTCCTGTCGTAGCTATGGGAGAAGTTCCTGATTCATTGCCTTATTACTATCATGCCTTTAGTGATGTGTTTTCTAAGAAGGAGGTTGAGACATTACCTCCACACCGGATATTTGACTGTCCTATCGAATTGTTCAGGGAAGGACCTATCTCCTCTCTCGTCAAGAAAATGTCTCTCTTGAGGAATACATAAAGGACAACTTAGCCAGAGGATTTATTCATCCTTCCTCATCACCTGAGGAAAAAAGATGGAGGTCTCCGTCCCTGTATCGATTATCATGCCTTGAATCAGATTTCTGTCAAAAGCAGCTATCCTCTGCCGCTCATTCCTGAGTTATTTGACCGTCTTCAAGGTGCTTCTATTTTTTCCAAGTTAGATCTCCGTGGGGCCTTCAATTTGGTCAGAATCCGTAAAGGAGACGAATGGAAGATGGCATTTAACACTAGATTTGGTCACTACGAGTATCTACTAATGCCATTCGGATTGTGCAATGCACCAACAGTATTTCAGCACTTTGTTAACGAAATCTTCAGAGACTATCTAAATCAATTTGATATCATTAATCTCGACGACATTCTGATCTATTCCAAAACATTACAGGAACATGTACATCATGTAAGACTGGTACTTCAGAGGTTACGAGACAATTCTCTGTTCGCTAAATTGGAGAAATGCTCTTTTCATCAGAGTTCCATTCCCTTTTTGGGTTATATCATTTCAGAATCAGGTTTTGAGAATGATCCTGCTAAACTTTCGGCTATCAAGGACTGGCCCAGACCAACTACTCTCAAATCCCTGCAGAGGTTTCTTGGCTTTGCCAATTACTATAGAAAGTTTATTAAAAACTTTGCTGACATCACGTCTCTGCTCACTTCTCTTACTAAGAAAGGGCAAAATTGTGAGAACTGGTCCACTTCGGCAGTACAGACTTTTGAAACGCTAAAATCAGCATTTTCTTCAGCACCTCTTCTCAGTCATCCAATTCCTGATCTCCAGTTTATTTTGGAGGCTGACGCTTCTTCTATAGCAGCTGGAGCTGTTCTCTCCCAACGTAATCCGACTACCAGCAAGATACATCTTGTGGCGTTCTTTTCGAAAAAATTAAATCCTGCCGAGTTAAATTATGATGTGGGCAATAAGGAGCTTTTGGCTATAAAATTAGCTTTGGAGGAATGGAGGCATTGGTTAGAGGGTACCAGTCAACCTTTTTTCATTCTGACAGATCATAAGAATCTTTTATACCTCCATACAGCTACTCGTCTCAATCCTCGTCAGGCTCGGTGGGCCTTGTTCTTCTCCAGGTTTAATTTTGTACTTTCCTATGTTCCTGGTTCAAAAAGTTCCAAGGCAGATGCTTTATCTAGGCAGTTCCAATCTTCTGAGCCTTCTCCTTTGGATTCTGAACCTATACTATGTCCACCTTGTGATTCTTGTGCTTCGAACAAACAATCTTCTCATCAACCGTTTGGTCTATTACACCCTCTTCCTATTCCTCATTACCCTTGTTCTCACTTATCCATGGACTTCGTTACAGATCTTCCTGTTTCTGCTGGAAATACGACCATTTGGGCAGTGTGGATCGGTTCTCCAAGTCTGCTCACTTCATACCTCTTCCAGGCTTGCCTTCAGCTCAAAGACTTTCTGAACTCTTTGTTCTACATATATCTCGTTTACATGGTTTTCCCACTTACATAGTCTCAGATCACGGAGTTCAATTTGTTTCCAAGTTTTGGAGGTCTTTTTGTAAGCACTTCTGAATCAACATATCTCTTTCTACTGCACATCATACTCAATCCAACGGACAGACTGAGCATGTAAATCAAGCCTTAGAATCTTTTCTTAGACATTATGTAGACCATCACCACTCCAACTGGTCTCAGTTATTGCCTTTGGTGGAATTAGCTCACAACTCACGCTATAACACCTCATTACAGACCTCTCCCTTTAAGGCAGCTTATGGTTTTGAACCTAGAACATTTCCTATGATTACCAGTTCTACTGAAGTCCCTGGAGCAGATCGTATTGTGAAAAATCTCAGTAACCACTGGCAACTCATTCGTCAAAATCTACTTTCCTCTTCCTTAAGACACAAGAGATATGCTGATTGCAGAAGGTGTAAGGCTCCTTTACTTCATACTGGTATTTTTATCCACCAGTACCAGTATTTTTATCGACCAGATTCATACGTCTAAAACAACCTTGTACAAAGTTGGGTCCTAAGTACATTGGACCTTTTCGAATTGTTTCTAAAGTTTGTTCTTCTGCATACTGCCTGGCTTTACCCAAGACTCTCAAGATCCATCCAGTGTTTCATGTCTCCTTAATCAAGCCAGTCATCTACAACCGGTACTCTATCAAGAGTAGACCACCTCCTCCACTTTCCGTAGAGGGAACTTCTGAGTTTGAAGTCAGCTACGGGGCAATTGGCTGTACTACCTGGTCCATTGGAAAGGCTATCCTATCACTGAACGATCTTGGGAACCAGCCTCTCATGTTCATGCTCCAGCTCTTGTCAAGTCTTTTCACAAGAAATACCCTGCCAGGCCCGGTCGGGTCCCCCGGAGGGGTCCTTGAGGAGGGGGCACTGTAACGCTCGGCCGCTGGGAAGCTCCAGCTGTCCTCTCTGTGTGCTTGATTGACAGGTAGACTGAGCCGCCCCTTCCTGATGATGTCCCTACCAGGCTTTTTATTCCGGGCTTCCTGTTTCCTCAGTGCCCGTTTGTTTGTTTCTCTTTGTGGCTCCTGTGAGGACTTCGCTGTGGAATCTCTCTAACTGCCAAACTCTGCAAAGACTGACTATCCTGGGTTAATCCTCTAACTTCCTGATAACCTGTTGCCGAACATTGCAAGTACTATTTATTCTGTGAATCTCTCAATCTGCATGTTTACCTGTTGCCAAAACTCTGCAAATACTGGTAATTCAGTGTAAACCTTCAAACTGCTTGATATCCTGTTGCCAAACATTGCAAAGACTGTCTATTCTGTGAAACTCTCAAACTGCATGACAACCTGTTGCAAATCCTTGCAAGTACTGATTAATCTGTATTAACCCTCAAACTACCTGTTATCCTGTTATCTAACTCTACTTGTACTGCCTATTCAGTATAAACCTACAAACTGCCTGATAACCTGTTGCCAAACTCTTCAAGGACTGACTACACAGTATTAACACTCAAACTGCCTGATAACAAGTTACCTACTCCTGCATTATTAACTTTTTCTTGTTTGCCCTTCCTCTGCCTGAGTATAAGTGACTATCCCTGCTCTCCTTATTCTGTGGAAGACTTTTCCTGTAACCAGTTCCTTACTCAGAAGTCTATTTGGCTGATATCTTGAATTACTTTGGACTCAGGCTAACCCTGCTCCTGTGTGTCTCAGGACGTCATACTTTCTTCTCTCTGTGTTATTGACCCACCAGTGTATGGGTCCTGACTTATCACACAGGAAACTGACAAGCGCTGGGTGAAGATTCTCACTCACACCCCCTATGTCATTACTGACGTCACCCACTGAAGCCTGGAGCTGAGTACTGCAGGCCGGAACATGGATAAAGGCGTCACTGTCAGAATAGCAGAGAATGCTGCTGTCGAGGAATCTCTCGATCTGTATGAGTTACAGATTCTACAGTCATTTGTTTGTCTTCGCCTCTAACTGTAAACTTGAGCCATAACCAGATGGTTGCATTGGGGAAGCACTACTAGTGGGGTGAGTGTTATTTATCCGTAAGTCTCAGTTACAGGACCGGGAAGAGCCACTCCCTTGGAATTGCATATTATATTGTAGGGGTATCACACTTACTTTCTGCTTCTGCCTAAATGTGCTTAACCAATACCCCGCCACAATTTAACGTTAAATGCATGATCACCATACAACTGATCCTAATAACTACTACTCTCAACTAATAATTTTAAACTCAGATGCAATCTTCTATTCAATACAGTTAATGCTAATCATTACTTCTACATATTGTACAGCTCCTTAACTTTAATATATAACCATCACAAACACTGATCACGTAAACCTCTTCTATACATTCCCATTTCCACAACAGTAACCCTTCCCTTACATCTAGCCCCTAAGTGGTCAATTTCACCAGCCTTTGAGCCCCTACGACTGCAGGTTATCACAAGAGAACCTGCATGCCATATTTAAAAAGCAGTGGTCATCAGACGATTGGGGAGATTGACAGCTCCTGCCATATTTAATAAGCAGAAGACATGTGCGTTTTGATTCGTTCCGAAACGAAATTCGGCCGAATTTGTTAAATTCAGAGATTTGGATCGATTTGAATTTCCGAATTACAGTAGTACCAAATCTACCGAATAAATCTGAATTAGTTTGGATTTATTCGTTACATTCGGATGGCCATGGATTACACTAGTATTGCACAGTATATTAGGTTATATCACTTGCTATGGGTTACACCTAATATACAGTATATAATATTAGTCTAATACACAGCACATCCCCCCTAACACATACTGAAATTCCGAATTTCTGAATCGAATTGAACCAAACCGAATCCAGCCAAATGTATTCGAATCCAAATGAATCCGAAACTAATCTGAAACTAATCTGAAACAAAGTCATTCGAATTTTTCCGAATTCGAATCGATCCAAACTGAAATTCGAAAACATCCAAATCGATCCGAACCAAAACTAAGTTTTCGGCCATGCGCAAGTCTAAGTGGTCTAGTCCGACCGGGGAGATTAACAGCTCCTGCCCGCACGTGATTGACTGTGCGCGGGCTGGGGGCAGGATTGCACACGAGCGCAAAATAGCATTCGTGTGCAATGCTCAATTCAAGCAGGGGAATTCAGCCCACCAGAGGCAAGCTGCGGTGTACGGGGCGCTCATGAGCGCCCCTGTCCTCCTCAGCTTGATAAATCGCACCCTAAGTTTAAATAAACAAAAAAAGACAAAGAAATGCTTACTTTAAATTAAAATAAAACTTTTCCTGAAGTATTGGGGTCTTCATAATACATAGTAGCAGGTCTTTTTTTTCAACTTCCTAAATCATATAAGGTTTCCACTTTTGTCTAGATTTTTAAATAACCCTGATTGGTTAATTACTTAAACCAATTAACATTGTGAATGAACAGTTACTTTCAAAATTGATCTTGTCCACTCTTCCAGTTGGTTAATGCCCTTTTAATTGGATAACAATAATAACTGCATAAAATGTAGAAAAGAAGTGGATATGCCAAAATAAGGTATATCCAAAAGTTCAGGGGTACAGCACTCTCCCTATCTGGTAAAGTTCATGTGGTGCACCATAAATAATAAAGCAAGTCAGCAAGTCAGCGTTAGTATGCAGAAAGCAATGATCAATGGACAGTTCTGCTGAACAGAAATAACAAATGCCAAGGCTGAATGCCAAATGTTAATTATTCCTAAAGGCTGTTGACAAATATCCCACGCAGACCAGAAATGCTCAATATAATAGTTCCATATAGACCAATGGTGAAGTTCCTTATAAGCACTAGCAAGGTATACACAATACGGACCCTCGTCAGCTTTCGCCGACTCCAAAGGTCAGACCACCATCAGCACCAAAGCCGACTCCTCCGGTCTATGAGATTTTACCTTTTCTTCAGCTAGACAGGGTGATTCAAGGCTAACTTCACTTGCCCAAGGTCGATAGGATAAGATACAGTGTATGGTGGGGGGATCCCACGGATGAGCTGAAACACACCTACGCGTCCTCTTGCTTGTTTCGCCAGGGGGTCACGTAACTAGTTAGCACGGAGGAGACTTGTTCGTTATTAAAGTTACAAACAAGGAAGGCAGCAGCATAAATTTTCACCAAGTTTATTATGGCACAAAAGCCCACAACGTTTCGGGGTATTACCCCTTAATCATGTGGATACAGAGTAGCACTAAATCACATCCTTATATACATACACAGGTGTAATCAAGAAACAATTAGCAAACAGCTTATATATTTAACCTTTTCATTCACATTACACCCTCTAGTGGTGATTCCCTATTTTTGCATCATTCTTTTTTCAATTCTTTAACAAATGACACATAAAGAGCAAAGTACAAAATACCTCTTAAAAATAGTATTTAAAAATCATAGAAAGCAGCCTATCACAGTAATAACATCTATTTCATAGAAAAATAGACCAATCCAGGTCTCTATTCATACCCTTAGGTTGTAAAGTTCCTAACTTGAAAATCCAAAAAGCCCCTCTCTATTTTAATAGACTTTCTCTATTACCTCCTCTCCTAGGTCTATGTACCTGCTCAATAATTTGAAACCTAAGTTGTGAAATGTGATGCTTGGCCTTAATAAAATTATACACCACAGAGGCATCTAAATTCCCCCTCCTGATGCTGGATTTGTGTTCATTCATTCTTTCTGGTGCCTTACGTGTCGTCTCACCCACATAAAGGAGCCCACATGGGCATTTGATAATATAAATAACATATTCGCTATTGCAATTGCAATAGCCCTTTATGTCAAATTTCCTTCCTGTATGGGGGTGAAAAAAGACTGCACCTTTGATCATGTTGCTACAGCTAAAACACCCTAAACAAGGCTAACAACCTTTATTAGCACCAGTAATATATCTTGTGCCACCTGTCTTAGCTGTACCAACATCATTCTTCATTAGTTTATCCCTAAGAGAGGGAGCATGTCTAAATGCAGGCATAAAGGTTTCCTTAAAGGCCTTAATGTCAGGATTACATTCATATAGGATATGCCAATGTTTCCTCAAAATATTTACCACCTTACTACTTTGTCTATTAAACTCTGTAATAAATGTTATCCTATCTCCTGACACCTCATCTTTTTTAGCCTTTTTATTATAGATGATATCCCTTCAACTTTTTCCAAATTAGATTTAATCACAGCATCAGGGTAACCATGTTCACTAAACAGATGACCCATCTCAGTGAGTCTTTGATTAGATAAGACAGGATCAGATATAATTTTCTTGACCCTTAAAAATTGACTATAGGGAAGAGAATTCAAAAGTGCAGGTGGATGAGCACTTTCATAACGCAAAAGATTATTGTGATCAATAGGTTTTCTGTAAATATCTGCTTTTTAAGAATTCTGTTCCCTATAGATAGAGGTGTCTAGAAACTCTATACGTTCTTCACTCCAAGTTAATGTGAATTGTATGTATCTCGAGCAGCTATTGAGATCACTAACAAACTTAAATAGTGTTCCAATGTCGCCCAACCATACGCCGAAAATGTCATCAATATAGCGCCACCAGGTGGCACCATATTGCTGAAACAACGGATTTTCAAAAACAAAACGGTTTAATTGTAAAGTGGTAAATACTCTGACCAACAATGTAAATTCCTTATGGAATTATTGGATATTATACTGAGATGTAATTACTTTTTATTTCAAGATCAATTCTTTACCCAGAAACAGGGCACTGCAATGGGTTCCAATGTCGCCCCCAATTATGCAAACATAAACATGAATATGTAGGAAGAACGTTTTGTTTTTGAAAATCCATGGTTTCAGCAATATGGCGCCACCTGGTGGTGCTATATTGATGACATTTTCGGCGTATGGTTGGGCGACATTGGAACCCTATTTAAGTTTGTTAGTGATCTCAATAGCTGCTCGAGATACATACAATTCACATTAACTTAGAGTGAAGAACGTATAGAGTTTCTAGACACCTCTATCTATAGGGAACAGAATTCTTTAAAAGCGGATATTTACAGAAAACCTATTGATCGCAATAATCTTTTGCATTATGAAAGCGCTCATCCGTCTGCACTTTTGAATTCTCTTCCCTATAGTCAATTTCTAAGGGTCAAGAAAATTGTATCTGATCCTGTCTTATCTAATCAAAGACTCACTGAGATGGGTCATCTGTTTAGTGAACACGGTTACCCTGATGCTGTGATTAAACCTAATTTGGAAAAAGTTGAAGGGAGGTCTAGACAGGATATCATCTATAATAAAAAGGCTAAAAAAGATGAGGTGTCAGGAGATAGGATACCATTTACTACAGAGTTTAATAGACAAAGTAGTAAGGTGGTAAATATTTTGAGGAAACATTGGCATATCCTATATGAATGTAATCCTGGCATTAAGGCCTTTAAGGAAACCTTTATGCCTGCATTTAGATGTGCTCCCTCTCTTAGGGATAAACTAATGAAGAATGATGTTGGTACAGCTAAGACAGGCGGCACAAGATATATTACTGGTGCTAATAAAGGTTGTTACCCTTGTTTAGGGTGTTTTAGCTGTAGCAACATGATCAAAGGTGCAGTCTTTTTTCACCCCCATACAGGAAGGAAATTTGACATAAAGGGCTATTGCAATTGCAATAGCGAATATGTTATTTATATTATCAAATGCCCATGTGGGCTCCTTTATGTGGGTGAGACGACACGTAAGGCACGTGAAAGAATGAATGAACACAAGTCCAGCATCAGGAGGTGGAATTTAGATGCCCCTGCGGCGTATTATTTTATTAAGGCCAAGCATCACATTTCACAACTTAGGTTTCAAATTATTGAGCAGGTACATAGACCTAGGAGAGGAGGTAATAGAGAAATTCTATTTAAACGGAGAGAGGCTTTTTGGATTTTCAAGTTAGGGACTTTACAACCTAAGGGTATGAATAGAGACCTGGATTGGTCTATTTTTATATGAAATAGATGTTATTACTGTGATAGGCTGCTTTCTATGATTTTTAAGACTATTTTTAAGAGGTATTTTGCACTTTGTTCTTTATGTGTCATTTGTTAAAGAATTGAAAAAAGAATGATGCAAAAATAGGGAATCACCACTAGAGGGTGTAATGTGAATGAAAAGCTTAAATACCGTATTATCCCGAGTATAGGCCGCACTTTTTTCCACTAATGTAATGCTTTACATTAGAGGTGCGGCCTATAATCAGGTATTTTATCATTTTTTTTGGCTTCTTATTGGGGCAGCTCAGCCGGGAAAGGTCTTCACACATTGGCTCCTAAATCCTGACTTCACATGTGATCGGCACTTGTAGTCAGCGACAGTGAGGTAATCTGCAGCGCGGCAGTCACAGAGAGCGGCGCCGGCTAGTGCTGATTCCGACTGTTAAGGGAATGCAGAGCCACCTGGAGCTGCAGAGAGTACAAGGCGGTGATGCTGGTGAAAATACTGTAGTTGCTGGGTGACCCTACTCCGTGAAGTGCAACGTAACAGTAATGTACCGGTATTATGTATCATGTAGCATCTAGCACATAAGTGTGGGCAGTAACCAGCGGACATCCACTTGTGATTAAACAGCCTTATTGGTAAAGCAGTGACTTAGCTATAGCATATTTACCCGGTATTTACTCCACTGCTGTTAACACTAACACTGTCCCAGCCTCTTTACTGCTATTAACCCAACATTTTCCACCTGCAAAAAAAAAATATCTGACCCATTTCCACCTCAGTTGCACGCTCTCCTTCTTGCTTAACTCCCTAAATCTAAACACCCATAAGACCTACCACCAACTGCAAAACCTCTTTCTAAACAAATCCCTATTGCTTTAACCTCTTCAGATTCCCCATAATAAAAACCACAAAATAAAGCAAGCTCCCCCTCCCCCTAAGCTTTCCTCATCTGTATCCCAGATTTTCTGCAATGTCCTCAGATAATTACTAAAAATTGCCTTGTTCACTTAGTATTCTTTGTTGAAAAAAGCTAACCCTAGGTAGACTCATATGCTAGTTTAATGACGCAAAAAATAAATTTTCTTTAAAATAGCACCAAACCTTAAGGGTGCGGCTTATAACCGGGTGTGGCCTATACTCGGAACAATACGGTATATCAGCTGTTTGCTAATTGTTTCTTGATAACACCTGTGTATGTATATAAGGATGTGATTTAGTGCTACTCTGTATCCACATGATTAAGGGGTAATACCCCGAAACGTTGTGGGCTTTTTTGCCATAATAAACTTGGTGAAAATGTATGCTGCTGCCTTCCTTGTTTGAATCTGTTTGGGGGTTTGCAGGAACTCTGGCAGCGTGCAGTTGGTGTATATGTGTGCTGGACTCTCTCTGATTGTCGTTATTAAAGTTAACCACACAAAACGCTCCACCATCTGAGAACGCCCATGCACCACCACCCACAGAATCGAGAAAGAGCTATCGATCTGTCAATCCTTCCGTATCCGGGCTGAGTGTGGTTTCCCCCTCACCCAATTTTCCTTATCTGTTCTGTTTAACAATAATAACTAATCAGAAGAGTTCAACTTTGACAGCTAGCCTACCCATGATCTCTGATGAAGCACATGTGCGCATGCGCGAAACACGTCAGATAGGAGTTACCTGGTGTCTCCTGTAGAAGCCTGTTCCCAATAAAAAACTTTTGTGGATTTACTGCAAGACTCAGCGCTTCTTTTTCCTCTTTGTATATACCCATTAAAGGGATAGTAAAGTCAAAACTAAACTTGTATGATTCCGGTAGAGCATGTCATTTTAAGACACTTTTAAATTTACTTCTTTTTTCAAATGTGCTTTGTTTTCTTGGTAGCCTTAGTTTGAAAAACAGTACGCACATATCCTACACTAGTGGGAGTTGCTGCTTATTGGTGCCTGCACACATTTGTCTTTTGTGATTGGCTGACTAGATGTGTTCATTTTGCTGCCATTAGTGCAATGCTGTTCCTTCAGGAAAGGATAACAAGAGAATGAAGCAAATTTGATAATGGAAGTAAATTAGAAAGTTGTTTATCGTTGTATGTTTTATCCAAATCATGAAAGAAAATGTTGGGGTTTCCTGTCCCTTTAAGAGGTAGAAAGGGTTAATATGGAGGCACAAATGCAGATCAAACTACTATGGTGTTATTTTACTGTAACTGTAACTTGTTTTCTTTGCTAGTTCCAGTATATCATTTTACAAGTTAGGGACAATTGCTTATTTCAAAACATCAGAAATTATAAGACACTGGCATCTACTTATCAAGCTGTCAACCGCAAATACGCTGGAATTCCGCAGCATATTTGTGGCGAGACTGATTCCCCTTAGTTATCAAACCCTACAGACCGGCAAAAGTAGAATTTTGTGACGTAGCATACGATCCGCCGGACTCAGTCCAACACAGATCGATGCTTACATCATTACTGATGTTCTGAATGCAAATTCTGCACAATCTGACTACTTTTGCTAGTTATCAAATTTCGACCAGGTACGCTCGCCACTATTCCAGCCCAGCGTACCTGGTTTTCAATCCGCTGCCCTGGAGGCGGTGGATGCCATAGGAATCAATGAGAGTCTGAAAGCAGCGAAAGCTTATGTTTGCTGCTGCCCGATATCCCATTGATTCCTATGGTAACGTTTACACCTAACACCCTAACATTTACCCTGAGTCTAAACACCCCTAATCTCCCCCCCCTACACCGCCACCACCTACATTATACTTATTAACCTCCAATCTGCCGCCCGACACCGCCGCCACCTACATAAAGTTATTAACCCCTAATCTGCCCCCCTACACTGCCGCCACTTACATTATGCTTATTAACCCCTAATCTACCGCCCCGACACTGCCACCTCCTACATTATACTTATTAACCCCATAAATTGCCACCCCCTACACCGCCGCCACTATATTAAATTTATTAACCCCTAAACCCTAACACCCCCTAATTTAAATATAATTTAAATAAATCTAAATCAATATTCCTATCATTAAATAAATGATTCATATTTAAAAATAAATACTTCTTGTTGAATGAAGGTACCTTTAAGTGACGTCATCCAAGATGGCGTCCCTTCAATCCCGTTTGGCATTTAGAATTCTATAAGCCAATCAGAATTAAGGTAGAAAAAATCCTATTGGCTGATGCAATCAGCCAATAGTATTTAAGTTCAATCCTATTGGCTGATCCAATCAGCCAATAGGATTGAGTTTGCATTCTATTGGCTGATTGGAACAGCCAATAGAATGCAAGCTCAATCCTATTGGCTTATTGTATCAGCCAATAGGATTGAACTTAATTCCTATTGGCTGATTGCATCAGCCAATAGGATTTTTTCTACCTTAATTCCGATTGGCTGATAGAATTCTATCTGCTAATCGGGATTGAAGGGACGCCATCTTGGATGACGTCACTTAAAGGTACCTTCATTCAACAAGAAGACGTCGTCAGAAGAGGATGCTCCGCGTCTGATGTCTTGAAGATGGACCCGCTCCACACCGGATGGATGAAGATAGAAGATGACGTCTGGATGAAGACTTCTGCCCGTCTGGAGGACCACTTCTACCCGTCTGGAGGACCACTTCTGCCGGATTCGTTGAGGACTTCGGCCCGGTTGGGTGAAGACTTCTCATGGTAAGGTGATCTTCAAGGGGTTAGTGTTAGGTTTTTTCAAGGCGGTATTGGGTGGGTTTTAGAGTAGGGTTGGTTGTGTGGGTGGTGGGTTTTAATGTTGGGGGGTTTGTAATTTTTTTTTACAGGTAAAAGAGATGATTACTTTGGGGCAATGCCCCGCAAAAGGCCATTTTAAGGGCTATTTGAAATTTAGTGTAGGGTAGGGCTTTTTTTTATTTTGGGGGGCTTTTTTATTTTGTTAGGGGGATTAGATTAGGTGTAATTAGTTTAACAATCTTGTAATTTGTTTATAATTTTCAGTTATTTAGTGTTTGGTTTTTTGTACTTTAGATAATTTTATGTAATAGTATTTAATTGTATTTAGTTTAGGGAATTTATTTAATTATAGTATAGTGTTAGGTGTAATTGTAACTTAGGTTAGGTGTTATTTTACAGGTATATTTGTATTTATTTTAACTAGGAAGTTTTTAAATAGTTAACAACTATTTATTTATTAAATATTGGACCTAGTTAAAATAAATACAAATTTGCCTGTAAAATAAAAATGAACCCTAAGCTAGCTACAATGTAACTATTAGTTATATTGTAGCTAGCTTAGGGTTTATTTTATAGGTAAGTATTTAGTTTTAAATAGGAATAATTTATTTAATGATAGGAATATTTATTTAGATTTATTTAAATTAAATTTGTTAGTGGGTGTTAGGGTTAGGGTTTAGGGGTTAATAAATTGAATATAGTTGCGGCGGTGTAGGGGGCAGCAGGTTAGGGGTTAATAAGTATAATGTAGGTGGCGGCGGTGTAGGGGCGGCAGATTAGGGGTTAAAGGGATATTCCAGCCAAAATTGGAAACCACATGAGTGCATTTCGGTAATGAACAGAAGCAATTGTGTAATATACATTCATTAGCAAAAAATGCTTCTAATAAAAGCTATAGCTGTTTCAAAAGTGTATTTAAGTATGCACCGTGCACCAGCATTTTAAACACAGCACTTGATCAGGGAGCCTAAGGTGCTTGTACCATATGTTAATGACTCAATTTGTTACTTGCTGAGATGATACAAGCCCCAGTGATGATCTGAGCAGCTGCAATATTTAAAATGTGGGTGCAGAAAAATATCTAGCTATGCTTCACATGCACGTGCAGAGAAAAATGTTAACACTAAAACAGTGATAACTTTTACTAGAAGCATTTTTGCCAATACATGTATATTGTAAATATGTTTCTCTTCAAAGATGTAATTAATCTATGTACATTAATATTTTGACTGGAATGTCCCTTTAATAAGTATAATGTAGGTGGCGGCGGTGTAGGGGGGGCAGATTAGGGGTTAATAAGTATAATGTAGGTGGCGGTGGGCTCCGGGAGCGGCGGTTTAGGGGTTAAACACTTTATTTAGTGGTGGTTTAGGGGTTAATACATTTATTAGAGTTGCAGTGGGCTCCGGGAGTGGCGGTATAGGGGTAAAACAGTTTAGTATAGTGTGGGTGTTTGGTGACAGGGTACCAATAAAGCTGTGAAAAAGCCGAAGAGCAGCGAGATTGATGACTTTTCGTTAACAACAGTCCGCTGCTCATCGCCCAGTACTTGGTGCGCGGCTTTTTGACAGCTTTTTTGGTAACTTTGGAGAGCGTATTCAGGTCCGTAGCAGCGATGTTAGGCGATCTTAGGCGAGCGTATTGGTGCCGTCGAATGCAAGTAAGTTGACTACTTGATAAGTAGATGCCACTGTGTTCTGTGGAAACAAAATGCTGCTGGAAGCTATGAGAACATTTAAAAAATACAAATGGAACATCTTGGTCAGTTCTCTCACCTGTAATGCAAATCTATTCTTCCACCCCCTAGTGCACTCCAATCATTGACCTCATCTGAATTATCAACTTGGCTGCAAGACAGGTCTGCAAATCATAGCAATGCAATGTGTTGCAGCACTTATATAATTATTATTACTTTTCAGGAAATACCACCACATGTTTGACCAATTACTTAATCAATGATGCAGCATTAGTCCCTGTTTGATCCCTAAGGCCTAGATTTGGAGTTTGGCGGTAGCCGTGAAAACCAGCGTTAGAGGCTCCTAACGCTGGTTTTAGGCTACCGCCGGTATTTGGAGTCATTCAAAAAAGGGTCTAACGCTCACTTTTCAGCCGCGACTTTTCCATACCGCAGATCCCCTTACGTCAATTGCGTATCCTATCTTTTCAATGGGATCTTTCTAACTCCGATATTTAGAGTCGTGTCTGAAGTGAGCGTTAGAAATCTAACGACAAAACTCCAGCCGCAGAAAAAAGTCGGTAGTTAAGAGCTTTCTGGGCTAACGCCGGTTTATAAAGCTCTTAACTACTGTGCTCTAAAGTACACTAACACCCATAAACTACCTATGTACCCCTAAACCGAGGCCCCCCCACATCGCCGACACTCAATTACATTTTTTTAACCCCTAATCTGCCGACCGCCACCTACGTTATACTTATGTACCCCTAATCTGCTGCCCCTAACACCGCCGACCCCTATATTATATTTATTAACCCCTAATCTGCCCCCCTCAACGTTGCCTACACTTATTAACCCCTAATCTGCCGAGCGGACCGCACCGCTACTATAATAAAGTTATTAACCCCTAATCCGCCTCACTAACCCCCGCAAAGGGCCCTGTTCAGGGCTGGTAAGGTAAAAGAGCTTTGAACTTTAGTAATTTAGAATAGGGTAGGGCATTTTTTTATTTTGGGGGGCTTTGTTATTTTATTAGGGGGCTTAGAGTAGGTGTAATTAGTTTAAAATTGTTGTAATATATTTCTAATGTTTGTAAATATTTTTTTATTTTTTGTAACAGTTCTTTTTTATTTTTTGTACTTTAGTTAGTTTATTTCATTGTATTTATTTGTAGGAATTGTATTTAATTTATTTATTGATAGTGTAGTGTTAGGTTTAATTGTAGATAATTATAGGTATTTTATTTTATTTATTTATTGATAGTGTAGTGTTAGGTTTAATTGTAACTTAGGTTAGGATTTATTTTACAGGTAAATTTGTAATTATTTTAACTATTTTAGCTATTAAATAGTTCTTAACTATTTAATAGCTATTGTACCTGGTTAAAATAAATACAAAGTTACCTGTAAAATAAATATTAATCCTAAAATATCTATAATATCATTATAATTTATATTGTAGCTATATTAGGATTTATTTTACAGGTAAGTATTTAGCTTTAAATAGGAATAATTTATTTAAGAAGAGTTAATTAATTTCGTTAGATTAAAATTATATTTAACTTAGGGGGGTGTAAGTGTTAGGGTTAGACTTAGCTTTAGCTTTAGGGGTTAATACATTTATTAGAATAGCGGTGAGCTCCAGTCGGCAGATTAGGGGTTAATAATTGAAGTTAGGTGTCGGCGATGTTAGGGAGGGCAGATTAGGGGTTAATACTATTTATTATAGGGTTAGTGAGGCGGATTAGGGGTTAATAACTTTATAATAATAGCGGTGCGATCCGCTCGGCAGATTAGTTGTTAATAAGTGTAGGCAGGTGGAGGCAACATTGTGGGGGGGCAGATTAGGGGTTAATAAATATAATATAGGGTTCGGCGGTGTTAGGGGCAGCAGATTAGGGGTACATAGGGATAATGTAAGTAGCGGCGGTTTACGGAGCGGCAGATTAGGGGTTAAAAATAATATACAGGGGTCAGCGATAGCGGGGGCGGCAGAATAGGGGTTAATAAGTGTAAGGTTAGGGGTGTTTAGACTCGGGGTACATATTAGAGTGTTAGGTGCAGACGTAGGAAGTGTTTCCCCATAGGAAACAATGGGGCTGCGTTAGGAGCTGAACGCAACTTTTTTGCAGGTGTTAGGTTTTTTTTCAGCTCAAACAGCCCCATTGTTTCCTATGGGGGAATCGTGCATGAGCACGTTTTTGAGGCTGGCCGCGTCAGTAAGCAACTCTGGTATCGAGAGTTGAAGTTGCGTTAAATATGCTCTACGCTTCTTTTTTGGAGCCTAACGCAGCCATTCTGTGGACTCTCAATACCAGAGTTATTTTAAAGGAGCGGCCAGAAAAAAGCCAGCGTTAGATACGCGGGTCGTTACCGACAAAACTCTAAATCTAGCCGTAAATTAATAATTAATCACTAACTACACAGATCTTTTCCATCACATTAAACGTTTTGTGTCCATCTAGTGAATTATCCTCTTCTTGTCTCCCAACTCACATATTACCCAGGTTGATTAATTTTATTTCTTAGGATGGTTTAAAATTCTTGTACTAGAAACTTAGGAACATTCGGCTACAAGTGTTGCGGTATGGCTTTTAACACTGAAAAAATGGCAATTCCAGCGTAATGGCCAGGAACGCATATGAGTCCTGTCGGTATAGCTGTAAGGCAAGCATTTTAGCCTGTAACACAACATCCGTTCCGCACTCAAAAAAATTGCGTTTTTGTGTGGGATTTTCATAGCGCTGGTATTACAGGTTGTGCGTTCAGGCTAAAATGCCTGCGTTACAGCCTATACCGACACAATCCATACCACCATCTGAGAGCAGTAGTTATGGATTTTGCAAAACAAAAATATTTCATGAAACTCATAACTAAACTGTTACAAAGTACACTAACGCCTATAAACTACCTATTAACCCCTAAACCGCCGCCCTCCTGCATTGCAAACACTATAATAAAGCTATTAACCCCTAATCCGCCACTCCCCGACATCGCCGACAATATAGTAAAGCTATGAACCCCTAATCTGCCGCTTCCCAACATCGCCAACACTATAATAAAGCTATTTAACCCTAAACCTCCGGCCTCCCACATCGACACCACTAAAAAAAAACTATTAACCTCCTAAACCTAACACCCCCCTAGCTTAAAATTAAAATTACAATATAACTATCTTAAAATAAATAAAAACTTACCTGTGAAATTAAAATAAACCTAACATTAAACTATAAAATAACCTAACATTATTTTAGGGGGGTTTCATTTTTTTGGGTGGGTTTTTGTTTTAGATTAGGGCTTTGGGATTTTGTAAAAGAGCTGAATGCCCTTTAAGGACAGTGAAAAAGAGCTGAATGCCCTTTTAAGGGCAATGCCCATACAAATGCCCCTTTAGAGGCAATGGGTAGCTTTGTTTTAGTGTTTGGTTTATTTAAATTTGTAATTTAGGTTTTTTAATTGGTAGTATTTTTTAATTTTATTAGAATAGTAATGTTAGGTTATTTTCTAGTTTAATGTTAGGTTTATTTTTATTTCATAGGTAAGTTTTTATTTATTTTAAGATAGTTATATTGTAATTTTAATTTTAAGTTAGGGAGGTGATAGGTTTAGGGGTTAATAGTTAATTTAGTGTTTTACGATGTGGGGGGCTGGCGGTTTAGGGGTTAATAGGTTTATTTAGTGGTGGCGATGTCGGGGAGAGCGGCGGAATAGGGGTTAATAACTTTATTATATTATTGGCGATGTGGGGGAGCGGTAGAATAGGGTTTAATAACTTTATAATAGTGTCAGCGATGTTGGGGAGCGGCGGAATAGGGGTTAATAACTTTATTTAGGTGCCGCGATGTCGGGGCGGCGGATTAGGGGTGTTTAGACTTGGGGTTTATGTAAGGGTGTTAGGTTTAAATGTAACTTTTTTTCCCCGTAGACATTAATGGGGTTGCGTTACAGTGATTTTTCATTCCGCACCTTCTCCCCATTGATGTCTATGGGGGAAAGCATGCATGAGCACGTCAAATCAGCCCTTGGAATTTGTGCGGTATGGAGCTTAACACCACCATATCGCCCGCACAAGGAGGCTTTTCAGTAACTCGTAATGGCAGCTCTATGGAGAGTGAAATAACGCAACTTTTATGACGTTAGTTTCGCACCCTGTTTAGCGCAAAACTCATAATCTAGGGGATTGTAAGTATGGTGTGTGGTAAAACAAAAACAGCAAATATGAGTTGTAAAGCATTTATTACATCTTTATTTAAAGTTCTTGACATGTCTACAACCTCTGGCCACTTGAAATAAACCACAAGTTTCAGATGCACACTGTTTTTACTGGACCTGAAAAAGTCTTGTTGCCTTTGAATCTGTGCACATCCAATACATGCAGGGGCATGCTTTTCAGTATCGTTGTCTATGACTGACAACCAGACATAACCTCTAATCTTCTGCTCCATCAGCACCATCCTTGAGTGTCCTTCAGACATGACTTCCATTGTAGATTTATGTTTTGGGAATAAATTATCGTATATCCTTACATCAGACATCCATCTTGAATTGTGAGCTCATTTGCTCTCTTGACATAATCTTGAAGTATATATATATTTTTTTTTCAACTACCTATGACACACGTGATCTTATCTAAACATCTTTCTCTATTTCTTCTGCAATAGAAGACGCATGTACTACTGTGCTGAAATCTACTGTCTATTAATTTTGCTGATAAAATAATTACTGGTAGCCTTGACATTGGCTGTGCATTTGTATGCTTATCATGTGCTATATTTAATACAGTAATGATAAGCTCCTAATGCTAAAGCATATCACTACAGACCTTCTGCTGTTTGCATATAAATATTTTGTGGGTTAGAAAAATGTCAGCAATGGTTTGTGATCTGTTATTTAAAGGGACAGTCAAGTCTAAAATAAACTTTCATGATTCAGATATGGCATGTAATTTTAAACAACTTTTCAATTTACTTTTATCACCAGTTTTGCTTTGTTCTCTTGGTATTCTTAGTTGAAAACTAAACCTAGGAGGTTCATATGATAATTTCTTAGACCTTGAAGGCCGCCTCTAATCTGAAAACATTTTAACAGTTTTTTCACCAGTAGAGGGCATTAGTTCATGTGTTTCACAAAGATAACATTGAGCTTGCACACGTGAATTTACAGAGGAGTGAGCACTGATTGGCTAAAATGCAAGTCTGTCAAATGAACTGAATAAATGAGGCAGTCTGCAGAGGCTTACATACAAGGTAATTACAGAGGTAAAACGTATTATTATAACTGTGTTGGTTATGCAAAAATGGGGAATAGGTAATAAAGGGATTATCTATCTTTTTAAACAAAAAAAAATCTGGTGTTGACTCTCCCTTTAAGTAAACTTTCTTTGATATTCATGAGCTTTGATTACAGACCAAGCTATAGCTAGTGCCTGTTTGTTAAATTTCAAAAAATATTTCTTTGCATATGTTGCAATCTTGAAGCAAATGCTTCATCAGACATAGTGTGTGATAATACTGCCCCTAATGAATAAGATGATGCATCACATGAAATTGTAAATAGTTTCTTTGAAACATACTGAACAAACACTCTAGAATTTACAATTTTCTTTTTATTCTATTTATACTCTTTTGCCTTATTTTGTACAAATACATGGATGTTTATTGTGCAGCAAACTGTGTACAGGATGTAACACGTGTCCAGTTATGTAAGAAATGAGAATGTAGTTTAAAAGACCTAATAAAAGATATCTGTGGTTGTTGTCTCTTTTAATGTTGTCACTATGTTTATTTATAATAAATACTTAAAAACCTGACCAGTTTGAGACTCTAGTCTAGTTTATAGATGCTGTTCAGTTATGTTTTATAAACCAACTAATATGTCAACTATGCCTCAAAGATACTTTAGATTTGACTACAACTTTAGACAATTTCTTGTATTGCTAAACCCTATTGGATCAAATGTGATTTCTATGTCTCTTATGAAAACTTATGAACACTTTATAAATCTTCTTAAATGTCATTCACTCTTCATAACTGAGCCTCTACATTAAAGGAAGAGTGACTGGGGAAGATGGCAGAGAAGAAAAAATATGAGGACACCTCTTCTGACGTATTTTGATAAATCTAATAGAGGGTCGGAGTCAGTGCAGGGATTTGCAAAGTTGGGCAGGAGACCGTGACCACAAAGCCCGGCTAAGGATAGATAACAGAAGGAATAAGTTAATAATAGCGATGTATATTAGTACATTTTGCAATAATAATTTCTAGATATAATGGGTGGAAGGGATTTTTGCTGAGTCAAGGATTGGTGCAAGGTATCATGCTTGGTCAATAGGTGTAACTGTAGTATTACAAGTGCAGTAGGAACATTCCCAGCAGAGAAGCTTATTAGATCAAATATGCACATGTTGAAGTAGTGGTGGGATATGTAGGAAATGGCTCATAGCTTCAAAGATAGGCTCAGGAGTGGGGGGGTTTTGAGAGATTGTATAAATATTCTTTTTTCTTTTTTTTTCTGCATAAAGAAGTGTTACTGAAAGCCAAATGAGGGGATCAGGTTTCCCAGTGTGGAGGATTATTAAGGGGATAGGAGGGGACCAAGAACAGAGTGTTAGAGAACAAGATGCGGAAAGAGCATTTAAGCATGAGTAGAACAAGATGGCACTCTCATGAAGGCACATAGGGGGGAGAATATCTCAAATAATGTATTCAACATTATCATAAATAGTGGATATGTTTTGAGGAAGAAGTTAAAAGATGTCTCTCTTTTAGACTTAAAGGGACATAAAACCCAACATTTTTCTTTCATGGTCCAGATAGAGCATGCAATTTTATACAACTTTCCAATTTACTTCTATTATCTAATTTGCTTCATTCTCTTGATGATCTGTTTTTGAAGAAGCAGCGTTGCACTACTGGGAGTTAGCTGAACACATTGGTGAGCCAATAACATGAGGTATATATGTACAGCCTCCAATCAGCAACTCTGAGCCTACCGAGGTACTCTTTTCAACCAAGGATACCAAGAGAATAAAACAAATGATATAATAGAAGTAAATTGGAAAGTTGTTTAAAATCACATACTCTTTTCTTTTTTCTTTTTTTTTTTTAAAATGTGTTTTGTGTTCCTTTAAGTACAAGAAGGCCGTTGGCTACCTTAGTATGGGCAATAACGTTATTGGCTTTTTAGCCATGAAAAACTGTACATTAATAAATATCTAAAGGCAGACACAGGTAGTTCTGACAAGTTCACTAAATTCTGTCACTTTTGGGAGAAATGTAAAAGGATTCCTAATTAGCTATATTATTTAAACAACAATGTTCTCTGTGTGACTATACCTCTACTGTAACCCCTTCCTGCTAAAGCCAGCTTTGAGCTGTTTTTCAGTCCCATGACTTTAATCAGCCATATAGTCGAGGTAAAGAAAGGGCATTTTGTGACAGCTACAGAAGGTCTGAGTGCAAGTATACAACCGGAAAACTTTGCATTAGATACCAGCATAAGCATCCGCCTAAAAAACCACTGATGCCTATATAAAAGAGGTACTAGTATACCTGTATATACTGGGAGATTACCTCTTTCTCACTGGATATCTCTTTTGCTAAAATAAACCACAAATAAATTAAAGGGACAGTATACTGTAAAATAGTTTTTCCCTTAATGTGTTTACAATTGCTTTTTTACCAACTGCAGAGTAAAAAATGTATGAAAATTATCTTTTTAAGGCTTATTTGTGTATATTAAAGCTCTGATTTTGTGTTTTGAAGCCACAACCTAATAAAATGGGTTGAGCTTGTAGGTATAATCAGATCTCATTACTGTATCACATTGTGTACATATACCTGCTTCTTTATCTTATATCTGTCCTTAAAACAATCACCAGTACCTTGAGAGAACAATGGAAAATCAACATTTTATTACCTTATCTCTGCTATATCGCACTGGGAGTATAATTTCTTCTGTTGGCTGTGTTTACAAAGCTTATCTATAGCTGGTACGCGCGGCCACAAACTTTCAGAATAGGTGGGGATACCACATGCTAAATCAACAATTTCAAATGCCAATATAAGGGTAAAGGAGCTACTTGTAAATAATTTAATACACTCCAGCAGGTAAAGTGGATCATTGGGAACAAATTAAAGGGGAGAAAATTTTTGAGTAAACTGTCCCTTTAAGTTTCACTGTTGGTATCTATGACCCCACACTACAAATATCCTCTTAATTTGTGAGGCTCTTGTGATCTATCTAGTTACCTCTCCAGTTACTATGCCATGGATTAAAGGGACAATAAATGTACTAAATATATGCAGTGTGGACAACCAATCAGACACTGTACCACCTGTGCCATTAAATTTAATGCAGGGAATGCTCCAACACAAAAATAAACAGTGAATAACAAGGGCTATGTGCCCCTGATTTTGTGAGCATGTAGCTTAAAACATATTTTATTAAAATTTTGACTCTCACTAGCTAGTCATGTTTAACTTTGAACTGTGTGTTTAGTCTTAGACAATTGCTAGACCCCCAAAATAGGATTAGCGCTATGAGGTATTTTTCATTGCTATTATAGCTACTTGGCAGCTGGGGGGACACAAGACCTAACAGATGATAGAGGAAGAGCTCTGCTTTAAGATAATGGGATGTCTTGAGCCTCTAATAAGTGTGGAAAGTGAGAGAGGATCCAACCCTAATATTTGTTTCCTTATGTCTATATTTTTTTCCTCATGCCTATTTTTATATTAGGATATTGTTATTGCCAAGCAAAGGCCGCTACTTTTTTTCAAACGGCAGGGTGCTTGCCCTATTTTAATGCTTAGACGGGTGCTCAAAGCATTTTAAAAGATACCTAGTAGACAGGTGATTACATTACTTGAAGGGGCAGGAGATCCTCATTAGAAATAGGAAAATACCCTCTTCGCATGGGGACTTGTGTGTGGTGTATGTATTCTTAATGCAATAAGGACTCTTTTGGAACCCCTATCCCTACATACATTCAACTTATTAGATAGAAGATATCCAAAGATAGGGTTGTGAGATTCCTAATTGGAAAAATGAGACTTGTTCCATAAAAAGGTTTAACATCACCTGAAAATTTAGGGTACATTACCACTCATTCGAAAGACTGAATTTACCTTAACGAGGGGCCTCATTTGTTTTAAATAATATAATGGGGAAATAGGTGCTCCAGAAAGGGAGAGGGGATCCAAAGCTTCCCCTTTCCCTTCCAAATAGAATTTTGTTGGTGTTCATTCAGGAAGACACTTCATACATTGATCACCTGCCTTATAGGGAGACCCTTAATTATAATAGGGGCTTTACCTAATTAGAATGAGTGGTTATTTATCATTATAGGTCATACAAGGGATAGATATGTGCTTAATCCCCTCAGCTACTTTGCAGGTTCAACTACCTGATTTTGTAAGACTGACATTTACAGATTTGTGTTTGTATTTTCATCACAATTAAAATAAAATAAAATTAATGGCGTACACTAAGTGATCAATAATCTACTGTGCTTTATCTAATTATAGACATTTTATTTCAATTATATATGTATCAGATTTCAACACATTTAAAATAAAGTAACTTGTCTACCTAAAGTGTTTTCCAGCTATATCTTTTCATAAAATTATATATACAGGCAGTCCTCAGGTTACGAACAAGATAAGTTCTGTAGCTTTGTTCTTAAAGGGACAGTCTAGTCCAAAATAAACTTTCATGATTCAGATAGAGAATGTAATTTTAAACAATTTTCCAATTTACTTTAATCACCAATTTTTCTTTGTTCTTTTAGTATTCTTAGTTGAAAGCTAAAACTAGGAGGTTCATATGCTAATTTCTAAGCCCTTGAATGCTGCCTCTTCTCTCAGGGCATTTTGACAGTTTTTCACCACTAGAGGGTGTTAGCTCATGTGTGTCATATAGATAACACGGTGCTCATGCACGTGGAGTTCCAGTGAGCCAGCTCTGATTGGCTAATATGGATGTCTGTCAAAAGAACTGAAATAAGGGGGCAGTTTGCAGAGGCTTAGATACAAGGTAATCACAGACGTAAAAAGAGTATTTATATAACTGTGTTGGTTATGCAGAACTAGGGAATTGGTTATAAAGGAATTATCTATCTTTTTAAACAATAAAAATTCTGGTGTAGACTGTCCCTTTAAGTTGAATTTGTATGTAAGTTGGAACAGGCACTTTTTTAGGTGAAACTCTAGCCAAACATTTTTTTTTAGTTTTGGATAGCATAGGTTAAAGTTTGTTTTGCTAGCTGTGCCCCTGTTCTTTAAATTTGACATCACTTTCTGTCCTTGTGACAATTGGATTTTGAGTATTTTGGGTTATCCTGGAAAGAAGGATTGGCAATAAAGTTTATTTTCTCTGTTTGTAAGTACGAGTTGTACTTAAGTCGGATGTCTGTAACCCTGGGACTGCCTGTTCAAAAAGATTCAAATACATTTTATGTAATGCAGCTTGCTTGTTAAAGTAATAACAAAAAAGTTCAGTTTCCGGAGAGTGATTTTTTTTTTTCCAACACTTTTAAACTTAAATAAAAAAAAAAAAACAACAACAAAGCAGTAACCAATCACCACAAAGAATTACTCCTTGATATGAATTAAGCTATGTCTGTGATGCTGAAGATGAGGTTTGTTAGAACATGTTCTATGGGAGAGTTCTCAGAACATATCTACCATCACTCTGCTGTAATCATTAAACCCAGCCCATATCAAAGGCTCTTCCCAATATACATATTTTTTCATGACAAAACAATGTCATAGCAACTAACTTCCGACACAATTTTTCTGTATATTTTTGTATTTGTTTTTTAAAGGGACACTGTACCCAAATTTTTTCTTTTGTGATTCAGATAGAGCATGACATTTTAAGCAACTTTCTAATTTACTAATATTATCAAATTTTCTTCATTCTATTGGTATCTCTATTTGAAATGCAAGAAAGTAAGTTTAGATGCCGGCCCATTTTTGGTGATCAACCTGGGTTGTTCTTGCTGATTGGTGGATAAACTCATCCACCAATAAAAAAGTGCTGTCCAGAGTTCTGAATAAAAAAAAAAGCTTAGATGTCTTCTTTTTAAAATAAAGATAGCAAGAGAACGAAGATAAATTGATAATAGGAATAAATTAGAAAGTGGCTTAAAATTGCATGCTCTATCTGAATCATGAAAGAAAAAATTTGGGTTCAGTCTCCCTTTAAGTATTTTTTATATATTTCTTTTTAAAATGTGCAGGTTTTCCTTCCACCATCAAAAAAGAAACATACAGTATAATGTAGATTTTGACAACTATACACATGTTATACATGGTATGAATGACACTGGACTAATATAAAAATTAAAAAGAATGTTACAGATAAACCAGTACATATTTTAAGGATATACAATTTAAATCCAATTTAATGCTTGATAGTATCACTGTATTCTCACCTAGCTAGTAAATTCAATCTATATAGGCAGGTGCAACGCTAGATCAGAGTTTGCTACCTGAAGGCAGAGTTTTTACAGGGTTGAGTGGATGGGTGGGGCTAGTCTTAAAACCATGCCACACCTTTGTCAGGACTTGTCTGGAAATGAAGGGACGGCAGGGAGACTGGGATACTGAGATTGAATAAAAGAAAAAGTGAACATTCTTGAAGAATCAGTCAGCCTCAACACACCTTGGAGGAGTAGGAGGGCAAGCAAATATAAAAAGGAAAAGTTTTTGGGGGGAAACAAATAATTTGGCCAAAGCTGTTCCAAGAGTTTCTTCTTCCACTGAAATATAAACGGTATGTACATTTAAGATGTGGCTACATCTATAAGAATTATAGTGGCTTTATCTTTTTATGCTGTTTAGTATTTGTAAATTTCTTTGACAAATGAGCACCTAAAATATATTCACAGATTTTATGAGAATACAGAGGAACATTATTTAATTGATGATGTTATACCACATTAACTTCAATACCATGTATATATTGTATAGTATCATTTTGTATTGTTAGTGTTGGTATAGATAGAAAAGAATACTCTTGATTATATAATATGCTGATGCATTGGAAGAATAGGTTTTTATTTTTATTATCAGTCACCTTTTCTAGTGGGCAGTAATAAATGAAGTTGCTTGTACTTAGGTGATTTTCCTCTTTGATGCATGGAAAGTCTTATTTGCTGCTCTTATCAAACCCAGTGACTCATTGGTCCTGGACTATCGACCTTACAGATGTTTTGTTTTCGGATAAAAGTTCTGTGTGCATAGAGAGAGTTAACAGTATGGTTGCCAAAACTAATTGGGAATTTGTGTTTATCTATGAGTGTGTATGGGACTTTAGCTCTGTGTGCAACTTGTTTTCATTTGAAACATGATATCAAAGCTATGGCATATTTATGGAGAGCGAAACATAAATATAAAATAAGTATTCTAAAGTAGTGAATTATGCTGCATTTGTAGCACTGCACTATTTGTCATGAGAGTATCTCCCATACAAAGGAATCTTTGAGCATTTCATAGGGAACATCTGTCTGCAAGGCTGCAGGGCTACCTATAACCTTTAGTACATACTCTCTCTCTGAGGGTGATGTATTATTGTCCTTTAGCCTTTTTTACCTAATATCAGCAAATAGCCATGCACCAGTTTTGTTAGGATGCCATGACTATTTTTGTTACCCTAAACTATTTATTTTCAGGCTTTTTATTTTGGTATTTTATGGTGTTTTTATTATAGTTACAGAATTGTTAGTTCTGTTTTTTTCCAGTCTCTTGTAAAAGGAAGATTTGGAAACAGTTGTGCACTGTGAAGAACAGATAGTCTTTGCCAGCAAAATATACTCATCACTGAAGTGCAAAATATTACAGGATCTGGTTTCTAAAATAACTTCTACAGAGTACATTTTGGAAGAATTTGTCGTTGGATATATATATTTGTTATTAAGGTTTTGCTTGCACTTATATTTGGTCAGATCATCACATATTATATTGATTAAATGTGCTGAAAACCAATTGAGATGTAAGAACGCTGCATTTATTACATTGTTGTTGGGAATATAATTGCCAAACTGATTTATCATTTTGCAGAAATTATCTCAGATTGTCAATGATTTCCATAGAGATCTACAATAACTGTGTCAATAATTTTTACTTTTCTGATTGGGCATTACAGAGAACATTTTAAGTCTAGATAATAGAAACAAAACAATTTCTCTTTTTCTGTTCATAGGGATGTGTTTTTGTAGCTCTCTTCTCCTGGAGAAAACTCAAAACACTTAGTACACAGGACTTGGATTTAACTGATAATCAGCTGCTAATTAAACTGACATAAAGGCGGAAAAACAAAATGGCCTAATGTGCAAAAGGATTAGACAAAAGGTTAAAGTCAGTTTCAAAGAAACAATACACTATTAAAACCTAACTGAGCACTTTTGGTGAGCCAATGACTAGAGGCATATGCATGTACTATGCCAATCTGAGCTTAACTCTTTCTTACTCAAGTAGGGGTCGGTCAGTGGCCAACAGCAATAAGTGTTTCTTAATAAAAATTCATAACATATACAATTAGGCTTCAAAATCCCTTTCTTTATATTAGGGGAGTCCATGCATGTATGTATTCAGCAGTCACGAGCTAGGTCCCAGTACTGCATTACTGCTCCCGAGCCTACCTAGGTATGCTTTTCCAACAAATGATACCAAGACAACAAAGCAAATATAATAGGAATAAATTGAAAAGTCTCTTAAAATTGCATGAACCATAAAAGTTTCATTTTTCTTTGCAAGTTCCTTTAATAATAGTTGTTACGCATCTCAATGCTACTAAAATGATTAGCCACAGAAGAATGAAAGGCTGAGCTAACACTATTTGGACTAAAACCTGAGACTCTTTGGTTAATAATCTGAGTCATTTCACTGGTGGCATCTTCTACATTTTGCAATAATTTTTATAAGAAATCTAAAACAACACCGCAAAACAGGAAGAATTCAGGATAGTCAGCAATATAAGCAAAAGGATAATATTCTATGGCATAACATTACCAATTGATATACACAACTCTGTATGCATTACTATTCTTAGCTGAAATAAAAAATATCAGTTCAGCTAAATTGTTGCTCTATGGATCCATTTGTACTATATATTTAAAGGGACATAAAACACAAAAAATTTCTTTCATGATTCAGAAAGAATATACAATTTTAAACAATTTTCCAATGTACTTTTATTATCGTTTTCTTGTCATCCTTTGTTAAAAAGCAGGAAGGTAGGTTAAGGAGTGTGCACGTGTCTGCAGCACTATATTGCACAAGTTTTGCAACAATGTTATACATTATCAAGAGCACTAGATGGCAGCAAAAGTTCCTGTTATGTAGATCTCCAGAAATGTGCACTCTATCTATCCAGATATCTCTTCAACAAAAAATAACATGAGAAGAAAGCAAATTTGATAATAAAAGCAAATTGGAAAGTTTTTTTTTAAAATTTTATTCTCTATCTGAAAAATGAAAGAAAAAAATGTGGGTTTCATGTCCCTTTAATTACTGCACAAACTTAGGCCAGAGTACTACAATAGAGTCCTCCTGTGTTTATTAAGTAGCTCATTAATTCCTCAAATATTACAATAGAATGTTTTTCCCCTCTCTTTAACTGTTACTATATGCCACTCTAACCTGGCAATACGTTTGTTGACATTGACACCAAACTGGTCCTCTATTGGTCCTCTATTGGTCACCCATATGACTAATCTAGGAGCACGATAGATAGATAGATAGATAGATAGATAGATAGATAGATAGATAGATAGATAGATAGTAAGATATTATAAGTGGCACGTATAGTCCTTTGTATATAAGGAATTTCTCCAGGCTTTACATGTAAAGTCAAGGATACAGCCACCGTTTCACTTCTAAAGTCATCTGCTTTGCCCTAATTAAGAACACTTAAGTGAGCCAACACTTCATATATTATCCTTTACAGCTAATATACTTATATTTTGGTTAATCTTAGCTGAGTAAGCCCCAAAAAAATAAGATAGAAATTGAAGAGATTTGACTTGCTGAAACTTCACTAAAATTTTACAAAAAATTAGCCTCTGGATAGAAATATTAATTAAAATAGTAAATTTTGTCTTTAGAATTTGAGTGAATCATCAGAATAAAATCTTTCGCTAAACACATCCGTAAACTATATTTTTATTGCTCCAGGACAAGGTGTAAATTCATTGTTATGCAGATCAAATTACTTTATCCTGAAGTAGGCAAGAATACAAAGGAAGGCTTAGGTAATGGAAAGCTTCACCAAGCACCAACGCTACTGAAAAAATAGATCATGTTTAAACCTTCTTCACACAATTATCAATAACAAGTGGTAGATTTTATGACTGTACATAAGATTTTATGGCAATATCAGCAATTGGTTGTTTGCACATAATAGAACAGCAATATACTGATAATTTAAATTAATCTAATTATAAGATAGTATTAAAGGGATATGAATTTATTTAGATTAGGTTTCCCTCTACTCTTTTCAGCAATAAACAATAGCATAGCAATGGTTATTTTACACTGTTGTGAAGGAAAATGATCAACCATGCTAATTAGCATTCAATTACATAAACAATTATACAGCAAAGCTCAAAATTTGAGGTTGGGCTGATTTTAATCTACTATTTTATTTTAGTTTAACTTTAATACTTAGAATAAGTCTCACTATACTATGGCATATATTTTCTTTATGTATTCTTTATTATTTACACTGGCCATGTCATGGGATTATTGGCAAGGGGACAACCATAGGTAGAATAATGTTCAATATTCAGTATTACAAAATGAGCTAGCTCCTGGTGATATCTTGTTGTTGTTATATGCTAGGTGTGGCATTAGCTGGCACATTGGAGGGTATCTACTTGCCCTCAAAGTCTTCCCACGTTATTCCACTCCTCCCTTCTGGGGCAGGGCAGAATGTTTCATTTGCATAAGCATAACAAAGGGCTGACAGACATATATTAAACATAAGCCCTAGCAGAAATATAGTAGATCCAGTCATACATTTTTTTACAAGCTAGAGAAGGGTATTTGTATAGATATGTAACACCAACTAACTAGGATTTGTCTATCCCTGACATAAACTGTATTTACTCCTATTATCAATTTTTCCTCGTTCTCTTGCCATCTTTATTTAAAAATCAGGAATGTAAAGCATAGGAACTGGCCCATTTTAAGTTCAGCACCCTGGATAGTGCTTGCTTATTGGTGGCTACATTTGGCTAACTAATAAGCAAGCGTAACTGAGGTTCTGAACTGAAAATGGGCTGGCTCCTAAGTTTTCATTCCTGATTTTAAAATAAAGATAGCAAAAGAACAAAGAAAATTTGATAATAGAAGTAAATTAGAAAGTTACTTAAAAGTGTATGCTCTATCTGAATAATTAAAAATAAAATTGGGTTTAGTATCTCTTTAATACAGTATTACTTGCATATAATTAGGTGTTTAACCAATGCAAACATAGTTAAAGTCAGCTCCAATGCAGCAATGCACTACTAGAAGCTAGCTGAACACATCTATTGAGCCAATGGCAATAAGCATATGCGTGTAGCCACCAATCTCCAGCTAGCCCACAGTACAGCATTCATTCCTCCACATCCTTTTAGTTTTAAATACTTTTCTTGTTAGTTCAGTGCAAGTGCTAAAAGTACAGTGTAACCCTTTTATGTTGGTAGGTCTTTATTTGAGACAAGTACTATGTTTTGTGTTTCATTTTATAGTTGTAATATGAGGTTTGTGATGTAGTCTTCATTTATGATACATAATCTCTCAACGCCTTCATTATCTTTTTCTTGTAATAGAAATGTATCCATTCCGGCCACAATGCCCTAGGGCAACAAACATTACAGTATTTAGTAGTTGTGTCATGGTAGGCAGAATTTCAATAAAACCAAAAAAAATTAATTTCAGTAAACTGCATACATAATGCTAGGATTCTTTATTTAGACAGTGATAATATGTGCTACTGGTATGCTATATTATTATATATCAGCTAGTATTTTATCTAAATGTATTATTTATAAATAACATATAAACAGAGACTTTAAAAGGACAGCAATGCCAATATTCAATTTCCATGATTCAGAAAAAGCATGGCTCACATGATGTGTTCAGCTAGCTCCCAGTAGGGGATTACTACTACTACCTAGTTTTACTTTTCAACAAAATATTCCAGGAAAAAAAAGCAAATTTGATAAGAAAAGTAAATTGGAAAGTCATTTAAACTTCCCTGTTTAACTTTGATTTTACAGTATAATTCATTTTTCTTAAAGGAACAGTCAAGTCCAAAATAAACTTTCATGATTCAAATAGGGCATGACATTTTAAACAACTTTCCAATTTAGTTTTATCACCAATTTTGCTTTGTTCTCGTGGTATTCTTAGTTGAAAGCTAAACCTAGGAAGCTCATATGCTAATTTCTTAGACCTTAAAGGCCGCCTCTAATCTGAATGCATTTTGACAGTTTTTCACTATTAGAGGGCATTAGTTCATGTGTGTCATATAGATAACATTGAGTTCACACACGTGAAGTTACCTAGGAGACAGCACTGATTGGCTAAAATGCAAGTCTGTCAAAAGAACTGAAATAAGGGGCAGTTTGCAGAGGCTTAGATACAATGTAATCACAGAGATAAAAAGTTTTTTTAAATAATTGTGTTGGTTATGCAAAACTAGGGAATGGGTAATAAAGGGATTATCTATCTTTTTAAACAACAAATAATCTGGTGTTGACTGTCCCTTTAATGAGCATTTTTTTTTAGAATGTTGTTTTTTATCTCATAACAAAATAACATATTCACCCATGAAAAATAGTGATTGTTTGTGTTAACTTTAAAAAAAAAAAAGTCTCTTTATGTTATAAACAAACTTTTATAGCATATTCAATCATTACTCCCCATTTTTTTTATTTTTATGCTTTTGATTACATACATAGTTCATCTATTGTGAACATGCCTCAGAAATGTAATTTGCGTAGATCCATTTTGTGGCGTTTTCTAAGTGTTTCATAAGCAACATATGGTATTTGGGAAAAAAGGAAATATGTCTATGGGGCCCATTTATCAAAGGGCTTGCGGACCTGATCCGACACTGCGGATCAGGTCCGCAAGACCTCGCTAAATGCGGAGAGCAATACGCTCTCCACATTTAACATTGCACCAGCAGCTCACAAGAGCTGCTGGTGCAACGCCGCCCCCTGCTGACTCGCGGCCAATCGGCCGCCAGCAGGGAGCTGTCAATCAACCCGATCGTATTCGATCGGGTTGATTTCCGGCGGTTCCTGTCCGCCTGCTCAGAGCAGGCGGACAGGGTTATGAAGCAGCGGTCTTTAGACCGCTGCTTCATAACTTGTGTTTCTGGCGAGTCTGAAGACTCGCCAGAAACACGGCCCTTCAAGCTCCATACGGAGCTTGATAAATGGGCCTGTAAATGTCTAGAATCTGTTTGTTTTTTTCCACTTTTACATGATATCTATTTATCATATATCTATCATCTATATATCTTTCTATTATCTATCTATCTATCATCTACCTATCATATATCTATCTATAATCTATCTATCTATCTATCATCTATCTATCTAGTATCTATCATTTATCTATCTATCTATTTGTCTATGTATCTAGTATCTATCTATCTATCTATCTATCTATCTATCTATCTATCTATCTATCTATCATCTGTCTGTCTTTTTATCTATCTAGTATATATATATATATCATCTATCCATCTATCTATCTGATTGCTTTTATTTGTTCCTTTATTTTGCATGTTTAAATTGAACCATGCTATGTATTCTTCCCTTATTATATTAATAATTTTCTTTGTTACTTTTACTAAGTACAGTACATATTCCCTGTCTAAAAATGTTAAAGCTGTATATCTGCCCATTTATCACCAGAGCTTTCTAGCCTTAGAGAAGGAATGTGTACAGTCAGCCCCTAAATGTATTAAGTATTCAAGGAACTCTCCAAAGGGCAAAAAATGTTTTACCTGTGTGTTATCTAAAGAGCTGATTCAGTCAAACGTCAGGTAACTCTCCAAATCTTTTTTTTTTTTAGTGCAAAGTTATTGGAAGTGTTAGTAAGTGTAGAATAGCATTACAAAATAAATAAGGGCTAAGTAGCTATAGTGTAAGGGGAACGAATATATAATAACATCTGTGCATGTTGATTATATATTTTTATTAAAGGGACATTTCACTCATTCATATAGGAAAGTGGCATTTAAATGTAAAGTAAATACTGTTATCAGGGGGGAAAAAATGTTAAATGGTTACTTAACCCAATTTTTTTCATGATTCAGATAGAGCACGCAATTTTAAGCAACTTTATCATTTACTCCTATTATCAATTTTTCTTCATTCTCTTGCTATCTTTATTTGAAAAAGAAGGCATCTAAGCTAAGGAACCAGCCAATGTTTTGGTTCAGACCCTGGGCAGCACTTGTTTATTGATGGGTGCATTTAGTCGCCAATCAGCAAGCCCAACCCAGGTTGTGAACCAAAAATGGGCCAGCTTCTAAACTTACATTCTTGCTTTTCAAATAAAGATACTAAGAGAATGAAGAAAATTGATAATAGGAGTAAATTAGAAAGTTGCCTAACATTGCATGCTCTATCTGAATCATGATAGAATTTTTTTTAGGTTCAGTGTCCCTTTAAAGGGACAATCAACACCAGAATATTTGTTGTTTAAAAAGATAGATAATCCCTTTATTACCCATTGCCCAGTTTTGCATAACCAACACAGTTATAATAATACGTTGTACCTCTGTGATTACCTTGTATCTAAGCCTCTGCAGACTGCCCCCTTATTTCAGTTCTTTTGACAGACTTGCATTTTAAGCCAATCAGTGCTCACTCCTCTGTAAATTCACCTGCATGAGCTCAATGTTATCTATATGAAACACATGAACTAACGCCCTCTAGTGTTAAAATACTGTCAAAATATATTGAGTTTAGAGACGGCCTTCAAGGTCTAAGAAATTAGCATATAAACCTCCAGGTTTAGCTTTCAACTAAGAATACCAAGAGAAGAATGCAAAATTGGTGATAAAAGTAAATTGGAAAGTTGTTTCAAATTACATGCCCTATTTGAATCATGAAAGTTTTTTTGGACTTGACTGTCCCTTTAAGTTAAAGATGCTTACATTAATATTGAAATTAATACAGCAATACCAGTTGAGTACTTCCTGCTAATGGTTATTGGCTGATAAGGACAATACCCACAAGGTGTAGTAGAAAGGGTCTAGCATTTGCAGGTCTAGAAAATATTGCATTTAAAAAGTATATCTTTTTTTTAAATATCCTTTTATATGGACCAATGAAAAATGTCCCTTTAAGAAATATAAATAGTTGTCAAAAGCTATACTAAAACTTCTATGAATCAAAATAGAAATAGTAGTTTCCAACAATTTGAAACAAAAAGTCACAATGGAATTTAATTTTGTTCAGAGGGCTGCAAATATTTGAAAATGTATTAAAGGGATACTGAACCCAAATTCTTTCTTTAGTGATTCTCGTAAGCTTACATTCCTGCTTTTTCAAATAAAGATACCAAGAGAACTAGGAGAAATTAATAATATGAGTAAATTAGAAAGTTGCTTAAAATTGCATGCTCTATCTGAATCATGAAAGAAAAAAATTGGGTTTAGTGTCCCTTTAACCGAAACACAAATGCATACTACAGTCTGTATATATCTGCACAACAAGAGACATAAATAGATCTGCACAAAGAAAATACTGCAGATTTATTTTTTTGCAGTTTCACTTTTAATACAAATACAAAATTTCTCACACAAATAATGAAATATTAAGAAAATATTAAAGGGGCAGGAAACCGAAAATATTTTTATTTCATGAGTCAGATAGAAAACCTAATTTTAAACAACGTTCTTATTTACTTCTAATATGAAATTTTCTATGTTCTTTTGGTATCCTTTGTTGAAAAGCAGGGATGTAAGTTCTGGAGCGTGCATGTGTCTGGCGCACTATGCTTCAGTCTCGTATTGTCCTTTGTTGAAGAAGCAGCTATGCATTATTGGGAGCTAGCTGAACACATCAGGTGAGCCAGTTAAAGGGGTATATATGTACAGCCACCAATCAGCAGCTAACTTCCAGTAGTGCACTTCTGCTTGTGAGCCTATCTAGGTATTCTTTTAAACAAAGAATACCAAGAGAACAAAGCAAATTTGATAATAGAAGTAAATTAGATAGTGGTTTACAATTGTGTGTTTTATCTAAATTATGAAAGAAAAAATGAGGGTTCCATGTTCCTTTAAGAAAATTACAAAACAACAAACAGGAACACAAATACATCAGAGAATACAGAAAAACAATAATTATCTATGACAAAATATCTTTTTAGGAATAATGATGATTTAAACACAACTAATAACTTATTTTTTTATTAAAGGGACACTGAACCCAAATTTTTTATTTTGTGATTCAGATAGAGTATGCAATTTTAAGCAACTTTTTAATTTACTCCTATTATAATTTTTTCTTCGTTCTCTTGCTATCTATATTTGAAAAAGAAGGCATCTAAGCAATTTTTTTGGTTCAGTACCCTGGACAGCACTAGTTTATTGGTGGGTGAATTTATCCACCAATCAGCAAGAGCAACCCAGGTTGTTCACCAAAAATGGGCCGCATCTAAACGAACATTCTTGCATTTCAAATAAAGATACCAAGAGAATGAAGAGAATTTGATATTAGGAGTATATTAGAAAGCTGCTTAAAATTGCATGCTCTATCTGAATCAAGAAAGAAAAAATTTGGGTTCAGTGTCCCTTTAACAATAACATTTTGTTCTTAACCAATGTCAATAATATCTAAATAATAAGACCATTATTTCATAAAGGACTTAATTCTCTTTGTTTTATCAAACATTATATGAAACTGTTCAGCTGTTATTTGCTTTTTAATGAATGATTATTAATTGATGGATGTTTTTAAAAATCCATTTTTTTGTTGTTGCCAATAATATAATATTTGTAAGTGCATTTGGCCATAAATCAGTTTCAGACAACACAAGATTTGCTAATGCAACTGTACATTTCCTTTCTATGGTCCTTGCTATAAATATTTCACCTTATTCCAAAACTGGCTTATTTTAGGACATTTTTAGACTATTTATGTTTAAATTGGGGTTAATCATCCTGCATTTTGGATATAAATTGGATATTTTTTCCCTATGCCATAGCCAGTGATTTGGTTAAATACATTAGATGAACATTCTCTGGGGCATATTTATGATTGTGCGAGCGGACATGATCCGATATAGCGGCTCATGTCCGCTGCACATCGATAAATGCCGACAGCATACGCTCTCTTGTGAACTCCTGGTGCAATGCCGTCCCCTGCAGATTCACAGCCAATCGGCCGCTAGCAGGGGGTGTCAATCAACCCGATCGTATTAGATCAGTTTGATTTCTGGCAATTTCTGTCCGCGGCCTCAGAGCAGGTGGAGGTTATGGAGCAGCAGTCTTTAGAAACACGGGGCATCAAGCTCCATACGGAGTTTGATAAATATGCCCCTCTGTGTTGCAAATGAAAAGAGTAATATAAAATACTGGTTAGGTGAAAGCACCGAAGGAGTTGCATTGTGGTCCTAGGTCCGTACATATAAAAAAAAATACCTTATAAGTTATATCTTATCTGGCTACTCATTCTGTTCAATGTCAAGATGATTGAACAAAACATAAAATGGACGACATATAAGGAAAAAATCAATGCTCTGATATTCTACAACAAAGAGTTCTTGAGAACATATGTTTGTCAATGGAAAATATTGCTGAACCCAAAGGAATATAGGAATCACGCAATATGTGTGAGATCATTGATCCATTGATCGTTCTTGATGTAGACAGCTTACACAAGTCATGCAAAGCTTTAGCTCTGCACATTTAGAAGAAACAGAAGAAAACATGGCGAACCCACAAGTAGCTGCACTGCTCAAACTTGCTAAAAATATTTGGCTGTGCTCAAAACGCTTAGAGATATTTCTGTGAATAATTAGTGGATGAGGCAGGAATGAAAAGAACTAGGATTTAAAGATGTAAATTAGTCAATGTAATAGCGAGTTGAAAAATAGACAACAAATGAGGTAACTATAGTTATAAAAAGATGTATATTCCTTTATTGTCTGCCCTATTAATCCTCGTTTTAGAGCAATGATGTCATCTGTTTAAATGTTGCATTGTCTGTTATACAGTAAAGCAGTTACTGAAGTGTTCTAACCTTTTTTGAGAGCACAAGCGCCATCTACTGAGCCACAAAGGAACACTTTTTTTATTGGTTAAGCTTTCTGGTTTATTTTTCCATTCAAAAACTTCCAACTTTATTTATTTATGCATCTGTTTAAGGTTAACAATTGCCTTCCAAAAGAATGTTTGCTTACTTACTAAATTTACTATTCAAGTACCTACTAGAAGGTAAAGACCTCCACAAATAGTTAAAATATATATGGGCTGGTTTCTTTCTTCTACCCCCACTTCCACTTCCTTTCTATAGCTAATACTGCAGTATTGACAAGATCAGTAAAGGTAGCAGGTTCCATAGACACAATCAGATATTTCAAATGACTGTCCCCTTTATCAACATAAAGGCCACCCTTAGTTAGTTACCCAGTTACTATCCATGCAAAATTAAAAAAGGCAAATTGGACACAACTATGTTGTTTCATGTCCCTGCTGCCTTAGATTGAACATGCCATGATTAGCACAACTTTGCATCATGTGAGAGGGAGATAAATGCTGTCTATACACTGTGCCAAATGGTCATTAAATGTATATATATTTTTTATTAGTTCTATTAAAATGACTTCATTTGTTATGGTTTAAAATAAAAAATATAACAATTACTGCACAATAAGGTGTTTCACAATGGCTAAACATATGCAAAGGGGGTTGGGGTAGTAGGTGTGGTGTGGCTGGTAGTGGGTGTGGTGTGGGCTGGTAGTGGGTGTGGTGTGGGCTGGGCTTGTAGTGGGGGAAATCAGAAGTGGCGAGTGAAAATTTTGGCCTGGCTAATAGCTTAGATCTTAACATTTTGAGCCCTGAGATATCTGTCTGTCGTGTCCATCCATCTATCTATCTATCCATCTATTTATATACATATATGTGTGTGTGGGTTTACTGCTTGTATTATAGGGATTTTCCACTCAAGGTCACTATTTCTATAAAGTAGTTTTATCAGAATTTTTTTTTTTAGCTAAATCCATTCTTCTTTTTAGTAATTGTAATACACACAATTTTTTCAACAGACAAAAGCACCAAATTCCAATGTATATTTGTAGACAATACACATGTGTGTGTATGTAAGGAAACATGGACTGTATATCAGATAAAGAAATATATATGTTGTACATTAGCAATGTGCATTTTGTGTTTATTATAGGAACAGTAAAGTAAGAATTCAACTTTAGTGTTTCGGATAGAGTATGCCATTTTAAACATCTTTCCAGTTTTATTCTATTATGTAATATGATTCATTCTCGTGGTATCCTTTTTTGGAAAGCTTACCTAGACAAGCCCAGGAGCAACAATGCACTACTGGGAGCTAGCTGCTGATTGGTGGCTGCAATTTTTGACAGTCCAATTCCATTTTATTATTTTAATGTACAAGAACAGCTCCGGAGTATCTTCCTCTCTGTTAGCTCCCTCTTAACATTTGCCTTTTGGTCCGGTGTTAATAAATCAGGGCCCAAGTACAGATTTAAATTAATGATTTACATGTGAAATTAAAGGGATACTAAACCAAATGTTTTTCTTTTATGATTCGATAGAGAATGTGATTTTAAACCACTTTCTGATTTACTTCTATTATCTATTTTGCTTCATTCTCTTGATATTCTTTGCTTAAAAGCATATCTAGATAGGCTCAGTAGCTGTTGATTGGTGGCTGCACATAGATGCCTCATTTGATTGGCTCACACATGTGCATTTCTATTTTTTCAACAAAGGATATCTAAGCAATGAAGCAAATTTGATAATAGAAGTAAATTGGAATGTTGTTTAAAATTGTATTCTCTACCTGAATCATGAAAGAAAAATGTTGGGTTTAGTATCCCTTTAATTTATGTACATACTTCTATAAAAAACAATTGATAAAAACACTATGAAACCAATAAAACTATAGAGCCTATCCTGTTGAATATATGATATAAAAATGGATCAATATTATCGGATGACTTAAACCTTTGTCTTTGTCTTTAACACATGATAGGACTTGTTTCGCTAACCTGTACTACACACGTGTTCAGAATCATAACTGTCCTGTATTTGATAGGATTGTCACAGTTTCGCTACCATATTCATTATTCAGTTTTACAAAGTGAAACAAGAGACATCTAGATTCTGCTTATAATAACCCTAGCTGTCTGGCCACACCCACAACCTACTCTATCATCAGGTCACCCAAGTCACACCCCCAAAGTACCTTGTGCAATCCAGCCACTCCCCTAAACTACTATGACTCCACCTGCCTTGGCTTCTCCACCTTCCTCCCATTTCCAGCCCTCTCAGTAAGAATGTTGGGTGTTTTGCATTCTCACTGTTATAAAAATGGCATTACATATAGAAGGACATCTTATTAAAAGTCTTGGATGCAAACTGTCAGTGAATTTTAAATGTTTTAAAGGAGTATGCATCACAAAAATGTTCTTTGGTGATTCAGACAGAATATAGAATTTTAAAACAGTTTCCAATGCACTTCTATTATCAAATTAGATTTTTTTTTCCCCCATGGTATTCTTTGTACCCAGGTAGCTCTCTGGAGCACCACACGACAGGAAATAGTGCAGTCATCTAATGCTCTTTGTAATGGATAACATTCTAACAAAACTGCTGCCATATAGTGCTCCGGACACGTGCACGCTCCTGAGCTTACATTCCTGTTTTTCAACAAACGGTACCAAGAGAACAAAGAAAAGTAATAAGTAGAAAGTTGTTTTGTTTAAAATTGCTTGCTCTATCTGAATCAATTTGGATTTTCATTCACTTTTAAAGAGACATGAAACCCAAATGTTTTCTTTCATGATTCAGATAGAGGATACAATTTTAAACAACTTTCTAATTTACTTCTATTATCTAATTTGTTTCATTCTCTTGGTATCATTTGTTGAAGGAGCAGCAATGCACTAATGGTTTCTAACTAAACCCATGGGTGAGCCAATCACAATCATTATATATATACAGCCCCCAATCAACAGCTAGAATCTAGGTTCTCTGCTGCTCCGGAACTTGCCTAGATAAACCTTTCAGCAAAGGATAACAGGAAAAGGAAGCAAATTAAATAATAGAAGTAATCTCTATATGAATCATGGAAAAAAAAACATTTTGGGTTTCATGTCCCTTTAAGTAGTCATATATCCTATGAAGATTCTTTCACTTCATTGTTATTTTAATCCATATGTCAGAGTTTAGCAAGTGTAAATGTAGTCCATGTTAATAATCAGTAAATATTTATTAAGTGAAAGTTTCAGGAAGGATGATATAATGGGCTATATTCCTAAACATTTAAAATATCTCACCAGAAAGTAACTCAGGACACCTTAGATATTTAGTTATTTATTACATTTTTATTGGCTTAATAAAATAACATGGGGGTTGGTTAAATAACCACTTATAATAAGTTTTCTTTGAATAAGTGTTCTCGAGATCATTTTTTCATTTTCTTATTTAGCGTAGGAAAGGACGTTGAATCTGCCCATTCTCAGACGTATTATGATACAAGATATCAAACATCTTTAAAAGTGCTTTGTAGATATGCTTGATAAATGGTAGTACTGGTTTTGAGGGGTCCCAATGTAAACGTTCAGCCTCTTCTTGGTACTGTGCATAAAAATCCACAATACTGCAATATGTAATGCCCAAGGCAGACACCAAAAAGAAAAATACTCACAGAGAGTCAGATTCTAAATTTCAGTATATGTACTTTGGTCAGATAAAACAGGGTCAAATCTCCATTATAAATATTAAAAACTTCATACAGATTTAATCAGCTTCGCGCGTTTTAATGATACACTCATCTTTCTCAAAAGCAAATAAGACAAAGTCACGAAAGAGCTCTCTGAATTAAATATAATAATGAAATTGGAATATTCCTTATTCTGCCAACACATATTTGTTTTGATCACATCCACCATTAAAACTAACTAAAAAGCATATCTGATGTAATTCAATAATATTGACACTAGTGCTTACTGTTCAGCAAATAAAAGACTGACTTAACCACAGATAAATGTGATTGACACAGATGTAGTGATAAATTATAAGCTTTTATATGAAACAACCAAACAATTGACATTTTCAAGTGCATAGTTAATTTATTTGACATATATATATATAAAGAGGTTTAGATAAATAGGTAAGATGGATGGAGAGATAGATAGATAGATAGATAGATAGATAGATAGATAGATAGATAGATAATAGATAGGTAGATGATAGATAGATAGATGATATATAGATAATAGATTGGTAGATGATAGATAGATAGATAGATAGATAGATAGATAGATAGATAGATAGATAGATAGATAGATAGATGATAGATAGATAGATGATAGATAGATAGATAGATAGATAGATAGATAGATAGATAGATAGATAGATAGATAGATAGATAGATAGATAATAGATAGATTGGTAGATGATAGATAGATAGATGATATATAGATAATAGATTGGTAGATGATAGATAGATAGATAGATAGATAGATAGATAGATAGATAGATAGATAGACAGACAGACAGACAGACAGACAGACAGACAGACAGACAGACAGACAGACAGACAGACAGACAGACAGACAGACAGACAGACAGATAGATAGATAGATAGATAGATAGATAGATAGATAGATAGATAGATAGATAGATAGATAGATAAATAGGTAGACAGGCATGCATGGGGAGGTACCTAGGTACTTATATAATGGAATTTCCATGGTGTATGTAACAAATGTTGGAAACATTTTAGGAATTTTAGCACAAATGGCATTGCTAATTTTCAATTTGATATGTTCTTTATTTCAGATGATGATCGAATGGATATAAACAAAAAGAGTTACCGAGAAGGTGGGGAGACCAGTGGAAGAAGTAAGATCCCTTTCTGTACTTTGGTTATCCATGCAAATCTCAGATAATTTATTTGTACTTACTCTCAGTATAACAGTTCCATTTCCTAACTTGTTCTTTTCTATAATTGTATAAACAAACCATGTAATATAAACACATGGAGGTTGAAACCACAAACTAAAGAAACATTGTCTGATGCATTGTATGTTCATATCCAATGAAATGTGATGACCTGGCTTAGATTTAATTCCTTTAACATGACTTTTATGTATCTGTGTTTATAATTTCATGTTGTTCGCTGGACACCACATATTATTGTTAAATACTAAATGTAGATATAACCAAGAACTTTAATTTGTATGTTCTTGACAAATAAAACATTTACTAAATTATTAGTGAATTAGTGAATATTAGTGAATGTGAAATACTGAATGTGTACTTGTAATGGCATTAATTTATCTAGTGTCTTGTGAGGTAAATTTATTAATGGGACATAAACCCAAAAAATTTCTTTCATGGTAAAGATAGAACATAACAATTTTAAACAACTTTCCAAACTACTTCTGTTTTTAGTTTTTCTTTGTTTTCTTGTTATCCTTTGTTGAAAATCAGTAAGGTAAGTTTAGGATTGTGCACATGTCTGCAGCACCAGTTTCACAACAATATTATACATTAGCAAGAGTACTAGATGGCAGCACTATTTCCTAATGAATTGCGCTATCTTAGAATTATTATCTTTATTTTCGTTGTTTTAGTAGGTTCCAGAGCATACAACTTGATTTTAATAAATGCTTTTTTTTTCAGCATACTCTGAAACAGTATCAACCTCAACAAGACTTGTTTCGTTACCACCAAGTAAGTCAAATTGAATCTGGACAATCAAATTACTTATTTACAAAGAGAGGGCTAATGGCTTTTGACTTGAGGAAATAATATTATAGCAATCAATTACCTGGTAACTTTATGGGTCCAATGATCTAAAGGTCTCTAGAATGGCGAGATTATTAAAGAATGCTCGCCAGTACTTCAATTTCATGGTGGAATGATCTAAAGCCAATTTTTACCCTGAAAACTGGGTGTCTTGCGAAGGGGTGTCTTGCGAAGGGGCATATGCTGCATTTTCGTATGGGGAGGAGATGCATACATTACAAGAGTACACAATAAAAATTTGTATTTTAAAAATGATACAAAAGGAATAATTAAACCATTCACAAACAAATACACAGGAAATATTTGAATTGTTACGGTACATCAAAAAACGTAACAAAATTGTTCACCAAAAAATCAAAAACGTAAAATTTGTATGTAAATTACACATGAATTTTTATTCATTAAATATGCACAGCGTAAATCATAATTTAAGTACACTGGATCTGCAAAAATCACTTAGAAATTCATACTTATAACTAGGAAATACATAGCGTAATTGTTGTTGTTTTTTTAAATGGGCTGAACATGAATTTTCCATGGGTGTATATAAAATTGTCTCTCTAATCACAGCATAATTCTGTAAAGATGTTTGCACTACAGATCTCACAGTTTTTTCTTGCAAACTAAAGGTGGCAAGCTTTTCTCAAAAGACTTAAAATATTTATAACCCTAATAGAAAAGCACATGCATACAAAAATATAGGCAATTGTAAGATGCAAAACGCAGAAAGCAGCAAGATTAATTTTTAAAGTGTACCCCCCTGCTCACTGCTAATTTCGATCCACGGTGCGAAACGTCCCTTTTTGGTGAGCTCCATTAATTTCAATCGTAGATAGCTCGTCACTCACAGGGACTGGCACTTTTTTTTACGATAATTACACTAAGGCAGCCCCTGCGACTGTCAGCGATAAAAACCACGTCTGATCTGGCAACGTTTAGGTCATCGGATTCTATGTATGAATATTTTTTTATAAACAGGCAATATTTAGGAACTGGGTCATGGAGCCATCTGTATCCATCTTTTAAACTTTATGGTGTACTATACTTCTTTGTGACAAGTATAAATATGTATGTAACTATCTTTCCCACTTTTGTCTGAGCAGAAGGAGCTAATAGTAGTGGTTCCAAAATTTCATACCAGAGTGGAGGGGGTGGCATGGAAAAGAAGAACCTCGTCCAAAGCACCAGTTACGTCACTTCATGTGAGTAATTGAATATATTAAATTCTTAGCCAATTGACAGATTTAAAGGGACATTAAACACTAAATACATGCTAGATAGAATGATACATTCAAAGAAAAGATTAGTCCATGACTAACATGTAGATGTATTTTTTAACGTTTCATTAGTTGTTTAAAAAGTGACAAAATAAGTGTAAAGTTTTAGTGTCTATAAAACACTGGGAGCTGCCATGTTGTAACTTGTGTTATCTTCTCTGCTGTGGCCAATTAGGGACAGTTATACATAGGTCAGTAGAGTGTGCAGCCAATGGTTGTGCTGGATTTAACAGTGTTTTGCACTTCCATTTCTAACAGGAACTGAAAAGCTCACAATTTCAGAATGGAATTACAGGCAAAGAGGACAAAATAAATAATAAAAATGTATTGCAGAGCTGTTTTATATATACAATTTATCATTTTATATTACCACTTTAAATGTATTTAATGTCCCTTTAAGAAGACAATTTTCATAGATTATGACATATTGGGTGGATTTATTGGATACTACATATATATATTCATCTTTATTTAATTAACTAGATTATATAGTCCTATATCTCACTAGAATACTTTCTCCACCGCTTTAAATATTCTGGAAAATACACAATATTTTCCTATATCAGTTTTTTTTACATCTGTCATATTACAGTTGTAGATTATAAAAAATATAGTTAGATCCACCCAATGTTATTCAACTAACTGTAAGATCCAACTATTCTCTTAATATTTTAGCTCTTGGAATATTGTCTGAATCAAGCATTTTTTTTATTAAAAAAAACGAAGCTCTATAGATATATTTAGCACAAATCTTTTATTTTATGTATATTTATATTTATTTTTGTGTGTTTTCTATTCAGCCTCAGGTGGCAGCTCAAGAGTAAACATTAGCTCATCTGGACCTAGATTTAATCAGTCTCAAAGTTCTGCACTATCTGTCTCCCCAAACTCTACCTTTGATAGGAAGACCTATACCTCCGGCAGTCGCCACGGAGGTGGTTATGAAGGTAAGAATGGGATTTTAGAATAGTGGGCATTATAAACTAATATCTATGCTATTTAAAACTACACAAATTGTACACCTTTATTTTATTATTATTATTAGTAGTAGTAGTAGTAAAGAGTATTGTTCTTCTTATTGTAAAGGGGACATGAAACCCAAACATTTTCTTTCATGATTTAGTTAGAGCAGCAATGCACTACTATTTCTAACTGAACACATCGGTGAGCCAATGACAATCGATATATTTATGCAGCCGCCAATCAGCAGCTAGAACCTAGGTTTACCTAGATAAACCTTTCAACAAAGGATAACAAAAGAAGGAAGCAAATTATATAATAAAGGTAAATTGGAAAGTTGTTTAAAATCACATGCTCTTTCTGAATGACGAAAGTAAAAATTTGGGTTTCATGTCCCTTTAATGTTATTATTATATTGATTAATATCATATTGCTGTAAGTAGTATTAGTAGAAGTACTATAAGTAATAATTTATTATCACAAAAATATTCTTCCATAAGATACTAAAACAAATGAATTTCTTTTACAGGAAGCTCCAGTGGGAATTCTTCTCCAGAATACGCAAGAAAAGAAATGGGTATGATAATGCAATTAATTCAAATTTGGCTGTTGATAGACCTGGAATAATTTCAGCACTCTCTGAATAGTTATTTGAAATATTTAGTCACTTTCCGGAATCAGTAACTTTGTGTTCATTGCTTTTAAAGTAGAAAAAAAAAGTCTGTTGCTCTATTTTTTTAATTTTTAGGTTTTTTTTATTTTCAAATATGTTTTATTAAGGAAAACAGTACACATCAACAGAACAGAAAACATGAGCTGCAAGTTAAGGTCATAATGCTGCAAAGCAGTAATGCAATAAAATAAATAAACTGTCATAAAATGTGGAATTTCTCCAAACTAAAAAGAAAAACTATTAATTCCAAATATTGTAAATAAATAGACTCACAACGAACAGTATAGTAAAATACAGTTCTTGCAGAAAATCAAAAACTTATATATACTTAAAATACAATTCATATTTTGTTCACTAACCTCATAAGGGGAATTACCTTTTGCTTGTAATTTCCCTTTAAATAAACATTTTGTTTGTTTGTTTGTTTTACTTATAACAGCATCTTCCACCACCAGGGGGCGGACTCAAAGCAGAGGTGAGAACAAGTGTCTCTTGTATGTACAATATGATTTTTTTTGGTCTGTTTTAATTCTTCCCAGTGTTAATAATCAATGCATTAATTGTATTCAGTGTTCCATCTAACTAATAGACTATAATTAGTTCTAATATCCTTTATAGTTATGTTTAACACTAGATTATCATAAAAAAACAAGATATTTCCTTACACATGACTTGCTTTTTGTTCATATTATTATATTTACAGTTACTGTACATGATATATACATTTAAGTTTTCTATTGTAAAAATATTTTTTTTCAAATATTTTCTTTTTGTATTATAGAAACTGAAATCCGTACTCGCCTCCAAAGTGCATCCCCCTCAACAAGATGTAAGTCCTTCCATACATATTTCTGCAATTTTAATTAAACAAAAAAAACAAGATCAACTACAATTTTAAATGTTTAAAATTTTTATACATTTAATTGTTCTCTTAAAGTTTTGGATACTGCAAAATGCATTCCAGTCTGTGGAGAGTGGAAAAAGTTCAATTACATGAAAAGCAGGCAAAATAAATTACAAAAATAGATTATATAGTTTTCTATGCATGAACTTAAAGTTACATTAAAGGTGTAAGAAATACCCTAATTGAATAATTATAATTTTAATGTAACCATATAAGGCGTATTTGCTGTTGTGAGTTATACCTTTATGTTAGTTTGAATAGTACATCTTTATTAATACAAACCTGTAGATAGCAATCAACACATTTGATGACTAATCTGATACGCATGTGTCTAACTAAATTCCAGACAATAATATAATTTTTCTTTCATTATTTCAGGGACAGAACTTGATGATGTGAAGAAATTATTGAAAGGAGGTCGTTCCACCAGTGTCAGCCCCACTAGGTCTCCAACAAACACACTCCCCATTCCCAAGAAAGCTACAGTTGAAACAAAAATAGTAACAGAAAGTTCTCAATCAGGTTAGAAATTCTGTCTTCGTTTTAAAGAGTCATCTACAGGGGTCACTGACTTTTTAGAATCACATTCCAAAAGTTTATAATTATATAGCCAAGAAATCCATCTTTTGTTGTGTTTAAGATGTGTAAAACAGTAACAAGTGTTAAAGGGAGCCATGGTGTCATTATATGTGTTCATTTGCATGTTCCACCCACAATTCCTTGAGCTAGAGGCAAATTTACTTATCTATTTTTTAACACACAAATGTAATTTTCAGAAGAATGATAGACTTATAAAAGGAAGTTATGAAGCCAGAACTAGTTTCATGGTAACATTATCTTCTTGCTGTACTCTAAATATACTTAATGCAACATTATTTTACACAGTTTCTGGAGCCTATGACACAACCATACTAGATGCTGCCCTCCCATCATACATGTGGACTTCCACCCTCCCAGCAGGATCATCAATGGGTGGTGGATACCATAACAACATGTCCTATGGCTCATCTATGATGAACGCCAATTCTTCTGGATCAGGTGCAGTGATTGATATGTAACTTTCATATATGCTACTGTTCTTTATGTTTGTTATTAGTAAGTGACCTAAAATATTCTCTTTCTTTAGTGTTCGGAATGCCCAATAATTTGGCTCCAAGCTCCCCATCCCTAAATTCAGGCTTTACCAGTTCTTCAGCAGGTAAGATTTTATTTTCTTATTTACTAAAGGACCATTAAATGCAGTAGAATTTGTTATGAATAAATGCATAATAAAAATACAATGAAATAAGTCTTGGGACCTGACGATGAAAAACTCATTACTCAAACAGCTCTCAAACTAAAAAATTGCTTCTTTGAGGGAATTCACCGTACACAGCTTCTTAGATAATCTCTGCAGAGCAGAGAGCTTTAGTTTAGTTTGATTTTCAAATAAGTATTTTTTTCTGACAAATTTCAAAGTTGCTGCCATTTTCCTTGCTCCATATCATGTGACAGCCATCAGCCAATCACAAAAATTATATTTGTATATAATGCTCAGTAAGAGTTGGTGTCTCGGAAAGTTGTACAGATAAAAAGATTGTGCACTTTTTGATAATAGATAATAAATTAGAAAGTTTTTATCTCTTAATTGCACGCTCTATTTAAATCATAAATGTTTATTTTTTAATTTAGTGTCCCTTTAAAGGGACATTAAAAGAACATTTGCCTGCAAATCACATGTTCTAATTCATAACAGAATGCAACTTTTTAAATACTGATAAAAACTCTAGGGGCCAGATTACTAGTGGAGTGCAAACGTTTGCACATGATATCAGGTTTTCACATTCGTTTGTGCGCAGTTAAATTGCGCTGGTATTACAAGTTGAAAGTAAATGCGGTTGCTTCAAGTTAATGCTCATCAGGTTAGCGCATCCTCAGAGCTCTGGTTAACTGTTTTGCTAAACACATATAAACATATAAATACATATGTGCACATATATAGACATATATATAAGTGCATTGGAGCCCTTTACGGTTACTGTAAGTAGATGAAAACATGTAAAATGAAAACATATTTATGCAATATTCATTTTTTAGTGTTATTCCGTGTATTTACTGTAAATATTTCACATTCCAATATTCTACACCTAGCAGAATATGTTCTAAGTATTTCTAAATAGATATTCCTATATATATATATATATATTGTACAAAAATACCATCAGATATATATATATATATATATACAGTATATAGGTATATGTATTTATGAATAAGTAGAACATATTCTGCTATATGTAATTGAGTTTGCGCATGAGTTAGGTGTTAGGTTTTTTTCACATTTTTTGCTCCATTGACTCCTATAGGGGAATATGTTTTGCGCGCGTTGGGTTAGCGCGAGAGCGATAACTTTTTGCTAAATAGCTCTCCACTCTTAATCTGGTCCTATGTGTTTAATCCCTGCAAGGGGAGTTTAGAAATGAAAAACAATAGTCTTCAAATACATTTTGATGAAGTAATAGGAATACTTTCAGTGGGGTTATTTTACCTATCTTATTTTGTTTGTACAATGTACAGTATATCTTAATCTCAAACAATGTGATAAATGTAGTTTTACATTTTATAAATTTTATAATAATCTATAAGATTCACTATTGAGACATAGGGGTAGATTTATCAATGTGCGGGCGGACATCGATAAATGCAGACAGCATACACTCTCTGCATTTATTATTGCAAAAGCATTTCTAGTGAAATGCTTGTGCAATGCCGCCCCTGCACATTCGCAGCCAATCGGACGCTAGCAGGGGGTGTCAGTCAACCCTATCGTATCCGATCAGGCTGATTGCTGTCCGCCGCCTCAGAGGTGGCGGACGAGTTAAGGAGCAGCGGTCTTATGACCGCTTAGCTTACATTTCCGGTGAGCAGGAAAGTATGGGGGTAGATAGCAGCATCCGCTACTTGGTAAATCTACCCCATAGGGGCACATTTATCAAGCAGTGTATGCTGTTTTTTCTGCACAAGCCTTCAGGTCATAATCGGATACGATCGGGATGATTGACACCCCCTGCTAGCGGCTGATTGGTCACAAATGTGCAGGGGGTGGTATTGCACAAGCATTTCACGAGAACTGCTTGTGCAATGGTAAATGCCGACAGCGTATGCTACAGCGGATCATATCCATCCGACAAATGATAAATCAGCCCCATAGTTACTTATGAAGTACATATAATTTCATAGCAAAATCCATATTAATATTTTTGCATAAGGTGTTAAGGGCTTTAAAGGAAATATAGTAGAACTGCATAATCAACACATGCATAATAACACTTTGAATTTCAAATGAGCAATAGGCTTTCCGAACAGTTTTTAAAGTTTCCTTGTATTTCTCTGTCCCCTAGAACACATGGCAGATGTCAGCCAATTACAGACTAATATACATATGTGTTGTGAACTCTTAGTAATAACTGTGTTATTATAAAAAACAAATTATTTCTCAAAGTTTAAGAGCTGTTATGACACTGTGAAGTGTGATGATGTGATGAATAATTGTTGGGATTTCACCCTATCCTTTTCACAGTAGAATTAAAACGTGCATGTGCATTGAGCACTATATAACAGCAGCAATTACACTGAATCATACTTTCTCTCATAGGACAAAAAAAGGAAATCATTTTCACTGCATGCTTAGTTTTTATTTACATTTTTATGAGCATATCACATTTGTTCAATTTTCTTTTTAAAAAAAGTATGTATCAAAATATAAATAGCACTATGTGTTACTTCATAAAATAATATGGTTATTTTTTATATATCTAGTATTCGGAGTTCAGAACAATCTTGCACCTATGGCTGCACCAATACAAGCACCCATCGTTAGCAGTATGGCGGCCACAACAGCTGCAGGTAATTACAGTTAAATTGAGAGCACTGAGCAGTCAGGAAATTTGCTGTATTCTTTTAGAACGTTTTATAATAATGTCATTTTGTTCGATTCTAGGGTATGGAGTACAGAAAAATACTGCTCAAAGCTCAGGTGCTACTGTAAGTAGCACAGTAACTACCCAACAAGGTAAGTCCCTAAGTAACTATCACAGTAGGCTGATCTATAAGTACATTTGGTTAATGGTAGTATTTGATTTGATATCACATTTTGAAAATTAATTGCACAGCAATTATAAGGTTTCTATTCGTTGTTTGTGTTTGTATTTTATTTATCAGAATCTTTGGGAAATTGCAACAGATGTAGTTAAGGGTTTTGGTCAATAGGACAGTGGAGACTTATACCTTGTGAACCTAAATAATTTCTTACTTTGTAGTTACTGGTGGAAAAAGTCAAGGTGAGGAGATCCTTAGCAAAGATTACAAGTTTCTTCTGCTGGAGAAAGAGAAAGCACCAAGCAAAAAAGAAGGGGATATGTTGATCATGAGCAAAGATTCTGGAAAAGTCTTCACAGCTACCAGCAGTGGAGGTTCAGGTACTTCCTCCAAAGTTTCATCTAAAAAAGGGATTTCAACATTTATTAGTTGTTGGGGTTTATTTTATTTTTTTTGGACAAATGCAATATTTTATTGTTAGACTTGCAGATGTGTGTCCCATTCCTTCTGGAGAGATTCAAAATTTGTATTAGCCAATGAGCATCTGTATGAAGTATCTATCAACCAATGAGCACAAGCATGAAGAGAAAATGTACATTTATAGGAAATACTCAACTGATATGCTGCATTAATTTCAATAGGGCTTACACTACATTATTATTATTATTGGTTATATGTAGAGCACCAACAGATTCCGCAGCGCTAGTGTACCTCTAAATTGTATATTTTCCTACATATGCTAGAAAACAGGATAGACTTTACATCAGAAGTACATTTTGGCCTAGTCCAACTAGGCCTGTATCTTACTCAGTATGACATATGGGGAGGCCGAAAATATAGACTAATAGATTTATCCCATTATGCCTTACCACTAATATGCTCTTGAAATGTTTAATTTATTGATTACTCTACATATCATTGATATGCAGCTGTCTAATGGGTTGCATGACCCATCAATGCATTTCTGATTTCTGGTTGTGAAAATATATTAAAAATAATTATAAACAATATTAAAAATATTAGCTAAAACAGATGGTAGCTAGGAAGGTGTTTAGCAAATTTCACAGTGTTATGGCTCTTCTTTAGATAGATAGATAGATAGATAGATAGATAGATAGATAGATAGATAGATTGATTGTTTGATTGATTGATTGATTGATAGATATAGATAGATAGATAGATAGATGATAGATAGATAGATAGATAGATAGATAGATAGATAGATAGATAGATAGATAGATAGATAGATAGATAGATAGATAGACTAAAACTTCAATAGTACATTAACAAGGCAATTTATTCATTTCTAAGATTCTTTTCGTGATGACACTCTTAAGAAAGAAAAATCAATGACTACTTCCATGGACAGTTCCTATAGATCTGAAGCTAATGGTACGTATTGGTATTTAGTATGGACAAACAACTGTTGAAAAAATATTGTTGAAAGTAAAACACATTTTTGTTACCTTCTCTCTTAGGAGGGTATAAAGTAACAAAGGATAAGGCCACTTATGCAGGTAAGTCATCTTAGCATATTAAATGAATAATTCCAATTGTGGCAGCAACACTCCCATTAAAATGGCTTTATTAAATCCTAAAAATAAAATAATAAAAAAGACAACTGTTCTTTATTTAAAATTATGAATCCGTTCAAATACATTGTAACTGTATTTGTACATATATTGTTGTTTTGTACCACATACTATTTCCAATAAACTGGATTTAAAATAAAATTAAAACGAAAGATCTCAGTCAACAGATCTTAAAGGGACAGTAAAGTCAAAATTAAAATTTCATGATTCAGATAGGACATGCAATTTTAAACAACTTTCCATATTACTTTTATCATCAAATTTGCTTTGTTCTCTTGGCATTCTTTGTTGAATGCTAAACCAAGGCAGGCTCATATACTAATTTCTAAGCCCTTGAAGGACGCCTCTTATCTCAGTGCGGAGCATTTTACTTTTAATTAGAATATCCTTTTATGCAAATGTCTTATTGCTAATCTGAGTATAAATAACTTGCATCAGAAATAGTTAAAGAGAAGTATTTTATTTTGCCCAGTACGGTTTCTGTAGTCATTATATAGGAAAATAAATACAGTAAAAGTACATTATTGTACATAATTTGTTCTTGCATATGCTTTAACTTATCCTGGGCAAGATCTTGAATGGCTTACACTTGAACAGGCATCCATATATACATTTTTATTTTTTTTCCCTTTAATCACAGAAATACATCGAGTAGATGGATATAAGGCTGGAGCAGATAGAGTTGATGGTGGAAAAGGTGGTGGTGGAGGAGGAGGAGGTGTAATTGTAGAAAGAGATGACGTCTGTGGACCTTGTGGCTCTTGCTGCAAGTGGTGGATGTGGCTCCTCGGTTTGCTTCTGGGCTTGCTTTTCCTTTTTGGATTACTCTTTGGCCTGCTATCTCTAAGTAAGTAATGTCTATTATTATACATAACATTTACTATACAATAAGAAGATACAACTAAATAATCAAGGAACTTCATCATTTTTAGAGTTCAAATAATTTCACTATTCATTAAAAACATGGTCTAATGTGATGAATACATCTACATTGTAGGTTGGAAACGTTTGTACAGTTACTTTACCATAGTTGTCAACAAATTTTAAAAAACTCAGTGAGTGCTTTGCCGAAGAATAGTCAAATGCCAGGTTATTGGAGTATTGACAACATACAACAACAGTTCCATAGCTCTACATGCTTTGATCTGCCAAAAAAAACAATGGAAGTTGCACGCAATACGCACATCACATGAAATATTGTAGTATTCATTATGCATTCATTGTTGCTATTGTCTTATAAGAGAACCATGAAAGTGTAAGATTTCTAAAATGTGTTTCTCTACGTCTCATTGTAGTGCATGAAGTGAATACATTGAAAAGTCGTGTAGATGTCCTGGAAGACAATACCAAAAAAGCTGAAAAAATACAGGTTGATAGTCGGACATTTGATTTAGGCAGCGCGGCACAACCAGCCAGATCATCCACCATTGACCTGTCAAGCAATTTACAACCAGGTGTTACTGTCATCAATGATCAAGATAAATTAGCTTTATGGGAATACATAAGGGTCAGAATGCAATCAGAGCGGAGTAAGTATAGTAATAGCTTTAACTCTATTAATCTGTCTGTCTATCTGTCTATATGTCTGTCTTTCTATCTGTCTGTCTATATGTCTATCTGTTTGTCTATGATCTATTTGTCTATATATGTATCTATCTGTCTGTCTTTCTTTCTGCCTATCTATATATCTATCTATCATCTCTCTGTCTGTCCATCTGTTTGTCTATCTATCATCTATCTGTCTATATATTTATTTATCTATCTGTCTGTCTATCTGTCTGCCTATCTATCTATCTATCTATCTATCTATCTATCTATCTATCTATCTATCTATCTATCTATCTGTCTATCTGTCTATCATCTCTCTCTCTGTCTATCTAGCTGCATGTCAATCTATCTATCTATATATCTCTATATCTATCTTTATCTATTTATATCTATCTTTATCTATCTATCTAAATTGGGTATTTTTAGCTTTCTTTTCAATAGTATTCCAAGCCATAGCTAACATAGTTAAAAACTCCCTGAGTTTTGAATGCAATAGTTCACAGACTTTTTGTGGCCAACTTTCATTAAGTCTGAATAAAACCATGGCTATCCTGTAAATGAATTAAATCTACTTTTCATATAACATTGGTATCAAAACAGGTTTCTATGGCTGCCTCATTTTACTGTAAGGTTTTAGCTAATACATATTTTTCAAATTAAGTGTAAAATTCCTTTGTCCAGCGGATAATTGCCTGGTATTTCAGGGCTGGACTGTCCTTGTGGACATAAATTACTGACTTACCACTGAAAAGTACTTGTTTGTGAACGGTACAGGTGGGATAAAAAGGCTGCATTTTAAGATACTATAGACGATATCCATTTCCCACTCTTTGATTTGAAAAATGGCATTAGAATTTTTTTAACTCTTTTTTTTTTTTCCTTCAGAAAATTTTGTTGGCGAAAAGGGAGAAGCTGGACAGAAAGGTGAGAATTTTTTGGATTAGACATTTTTTTTCTTTTCATAATTGTAAAACAAAAGGTACACATAAGAATTAATAGAACACAAACTCCTAATTGTTTAATGATTCACCTTTATAAAAATATTTAACCTTTTGCGTTCATGAAACTATGATTTAGATAGGGTATGCAATTTTACTTTCCAAATTATTTCTTTTATCTAATTTGCTTTGTTCATTTTGTATCCTTTGTTGAAAAGTATATCAGAAGCTGCTGATTGGTGGTGTGCATATATGCCTCTTGTCCTTGGCTTTCAGCTAGTTCCCAGCACTGCATTACTGCTCCTTCAACAAAGGATGCCAAAAGAATGAAGCTAGTTAGGTAATAGAAGTAAATTGGAAATCTGGTTAGCACATATGTGCTCACGGAGTGTTCTGGAGCCATCCACAGAAATAGGTGCATGCAACTCAACTGTTCAACAGAACAGAAAGAAATATGTATATAAAAAAAGCATTTTAGTTTCTTTCATTCCATATTTTATAGGCAGTTAAAAAAATTCTGTTTCTTCCGTGTATGCCAGGGAAATATTTACGCATATTTAAAAATCTTTGTATTTTAAAAGATGGTATCAGTTCAGAATTTAGTAACCTAGTCAATGCAGTAAGGGCTTAATATCCGCAAAATTAGATGAGGGAAATGCGGATGGGGGAGGAAATACAATGATTTTCTCATTTAGGTGATATGGGTAAATTAGGTTGATAAGTTTATGCCTTGTAGGATTGCCATCAGAGGGTGAAAGAGATGACTCCAGTTAGGGGCCCGGTGGCACCCTGATTTGGGCTCCTCTCACATACCTCTACCAACCGCTACAGCCTGGCACACATTAGAACTTAAATTGTTATTTTACAAAGTTAAATGTTTGTATCTGATGTGTGTCGTTTTCTGTGTGTTTCTGTGAGTGTATCTTTGTGTTTCTGACTTTGTATGTGTGTCTTTGTATATCTGTGTGTTTCTTTTTCTGTGTGTGTATGTCTGTGGGTACCATGTGGGTGTGTCTAGGAGTGTGTGTGTGTGTTTTTGTGGGTATTATTATTATTATACTTTATTTATGAAGCGCCAACATATTCTGCAGCGCTGTCCATGGATACAATTAATTTAAATAAAACAATACAATACTTGTAAGAGACAGGACAAAATTTACAAACACATACAGGAGGGATTGAGGGACCTATTCCCGTGGGAATTTACAATCTAGAAGGGTAGGAGGTTGAGAAACAGGAGGTGAGGACTACAAGATTGGGAAAGATGTTAATACAGAGTTAGATGAGGGAAATGTTAGGTAAGTGAAATTAATTTATTATTGAGTTGGGTGGTAGGCTTCCCTGAACAGAAAAGTCTTCAGGGAGCATTTAAAGGACGAAAGATTAGGGCAAAGCCTGACAGCACGAGGGAGAGTGTTCCAGAAGGTAGGTGCTGCACGACAGAAGTCCTGCAGTCTAGCATGAGAGGAGGTGATAGTCGCGGATGCAAGGAGCAGGTCATTGTTGGATTTTAGTGGGCGGGCTGGAGTATACTTGTGTATTAGAGAGGATAGGTAGAGGGGAGCGGCGTTGGTGAGAGCTTTGTATGTAAGGGTGAGAATTTTTAATTTAATTCTGCTGTGAATGGGGAGCCAATGAAGGGACTTGCAGAGAGGTGCAGCAGATACAGAGCGAGGGGAAAGGTGTCTAGGAGTGTGTGTGTTTGAGTGTTTCTGTGTTTGTGTATGTGTGTTACTACCTATACAACATCTTTAAAAGATTATGATACCCACATTTTTCTTTCACGGTTTAGATAGAGAACACAATTTTAAATAACTTTCTAATTTAATTCTATTATCTAATCTGCTTCATTATTTTGCTATCCTTTGTTGAAAAGCATACCTAGGGAGCTGCTGATTGGTGGCTGCACATATATGCCTGTTGTTATTGGCTTACCAATGTGTTCAGATAGCTTCTAGTAGTGCATTGGTTCTCCTTCAATAAATGATACAAAGAGAATGAAGCAAAACCTATAATAGAAGTAAATTAGAAAGTTGTTTAAAATTGTATGTTTAATCTGAATCATTAAATAATTTTTTTCAGCATTTCTCCTTCGAAATGTAATTTAAATAAAACATTTGCTTAAAGGGACAATCTGTTAGAGCATTTTTAATTGCACTATTGCCTACATATAAGTATTACTGGGATATAGTTGATGAGCCAATGACAATATATATATATATGTTTGTAGCCACCAATCAACTGTTAGCTCCTAGTAGTGCATTGTTGCTCTTGAGCCTATCTAGGTATGCTTTTCTACAAAACATATCAAGAAGGTTCCCTTCTCTGGACTATCTATTTGTGATATCATAATGTTTAGCCAAGAATAATATATTAAAGGGACACTAAACCCCAAATTTTTCTTTCATGTAGAGTAGAGAATACAATTTTAAACCACATTCGACATTACTTCTTTTATATAATTTGCGTCATTTTTTAGATATCCTTTGTTGAAGAAATAGCAATGCACATGGGTGAGCGAATCACACAAGGCATCTATGTGCAGTCACCAATCAGCAGCTACTGAGCCTATCTAGATATGCCTTTCAGCAAAGAATATCCAGAGAATGAAACAAATTAGATAATAGAAGTAAATTAGAAAGTTAAAAATTGCATGCTCTTTCTAAATCATGAAAGAAAAAAATTGGGTTTCATGCCCCTTTAAATCTGCAGAGCTCACAGCTGATTCCACTCTCTCTAATTACATTTGTATTTTTATAAACCATAATTTAATAAATTAGACAATTACTGTTCACATCAATTAGCAGTCAAAAGACACATATGTTATGCTGGGTACCAGTATAAAAAACTATACTCTTCCAATAAAGTTCCTTTCTAAAATATTCTGCTGCCATACATATTATCTACCAAAAGGGCATAAAATAAAGAAATTAAATTAATCTCCTTACTGAACATATTCAAAGCCTCTTTTCTTATCTGTTTATATGTAGATTTTTAATATAAACTGTTTTTTTTAGGTGACATGGGTTTCCAAGGTGAAAAAGGTTGGTGATTTATATTATTTATTTCACTTATATTAACCTTTATTCATTAATACATGTTGGGTTTGAATCTCAATTTCTTATGCAGTTCTAAGATGATTCCCCTAGAAAGTAATAGGGCATCCCATAAGGACGGATTGGATTAACACAATGGCATCCAAATCTACAAAAATGCTCGGTGTTAAGCAAATAAATATCAAAAAGAATGCTATTACATAGCATATAATTGCACCAACCAATTTACGGTTAGATTACAAGTGGCGTGCTGATTACACTCATATATACACTATCTGATAAAAAAGGTATATGGTATATCAAAAGGTATTTGAATGAAAAGTCTTATACTATACATACATGTGTCTAAATATATGTATGTGGGTATATATATATATATATCTATGTCTATATGTGTTTACATGTGTATTCATGTATTTATATACATATATACACACAAATAAACACATGTGCACACATGTATATATATATATATATATATATATATATATATATATATATATATATATATATATATATATATATACACTTTGGAGATTGTTCCAGATAAATACCTCTAAACATAAAAAATCATTTTTATTCAATTTTAATATTTCATGTGTTTTACTGTGTATTTACTGTAAATATTTTACATTTCAAAGTTCTCCACATAGGGGAAAATGTTTTTTGTATTCAAATAGATATATAGGTATTGGTATATATATTACAAAAAATAACCATATATATAGAAATATGTAGAAATATCTATTTAAAAAAGAAAAAAAACTTCTATGTAAAGAACATTGGAATGTAAAATATTCATAACTCACATCGGGTTGAGTGCACTTAGCCAAACGCAGTAGGGTTTTCGCACAAGCGTTGTGTTTTTTTTTTTATCAGCCCACTCAATTGAAGTCTATGGAGAGAAGAAGTTAGTATGATTGCGATATCCAAAGTCCTGAAGTTAGCGCGTGTCAGCTTTCACTTGCATGCAAACCATTTACTTTGCATTAGCGCTAACTCTTGCACATTAAATGTTTACTTCTAGCAGTGTTTGCGCCGGAGCGAAAGTGCTCAGAAGTGCGCCTTACTATATTAGACATCATGAACTTTACAATAAAAATAAACACAATTAATGAATTAATCATAGTTCATAGCAACAAATCATATATTGTTTCTTTACTTAATCAGGTGACAGAGGATTTCCTGGATCCCAAGGTAAGATTATTTAACTGTTACAAACCTTTACAGTATTCAGGGTTTTGGGTAGTATTCATTCTGAAATAAGTTCATTGGAGGATAACATACGATGGACTAAGATTTACATGAGTGCGTACAACTTTGGTGCGTATCTTCTAATGACTAGCTGATAGAAAATGTGTGTTAGTTTTAGTTGCCATATACATTCACCATATAACATTTAACTCTATTCTTCAACTTATAAATTGACAGGACTCTTTTTGAACCTATACAAGAGGACTGAGGTATCAGTCCTAATGGATATTTGATATCTGATATTACATATCTACCCCAATATCAGTTTTATAACTCTCTTCCTGGAGTGTAAGAAATGGAAGGTAGCTGAATAAACTTAGGAACTTATGAATATTCTAGCCAAAACAAAATGTGTTGTTACAGAATGACACACTAGTCCAGTTTCACAAGGGCTGGAGAAGTCAGTAAGGGTTACAGTGGCATTCATTTGCCAACCGTGAATCTCACTATAGATATAGCTTTAATAGACAGTCACTTCTCTATAGTCACTATAGGTATGGCTTTAATACACAATCACTTCTCTATAGTCACTATAGGTAAGGCTTTAATACACAATCACTTCTCTATAGTCACTATAGGTACGGCTTTAATACACAGTCACTTCTCTATAGTCACTTTAGGTATGGCTTTAATAGACAATCACTTCTCTATAGTCACTATAGGTATGGCTTTAATAGACAGTCACTTCTCTATAGTCACTATAGGTATGGCTTTAATACACAGTCACTTCTCTATAGTCACTATAGGTATGGCTTTAATAGACAGTCACTTCTCTATAGTCACTATAGGTATGTCTTTAATACACAATCACTTCTCTATAGTCACTATAGGTATGGCTTTTATACACAATCACTTGTCTATAGTTACTATAGGTATGGCTTCAATAAACAATCACTTCTCTATAGTCACTATAGGTATGGCTTTAATACACAATCATTTCTCTATAGTCACTATAGGTATGGCTTTAATACACAGTCACTTCTCTATAGTCACTATAGGTATGGCTTTAATACACAATCACTTCTCTATAGTTACTATAAGTATGGCTTTAATATACAATCACTTCTCTATAGTCACTATAGGTATGGCTTTAATACACAGTCACTTCTCTATAGTCACTATAGGTATGGCTTTAATACACAATCACTTCTCTATAGTCACTATAGGTATGGCTTTAATACACAATCACTTCTCTATAGTCACTATAGGTATGGCTTTAATACACAATCACTTCTCTATAGTCACTATAGGTATGGCTTTAATACACAATCACTTCTCTATAGTCACTATAGGTATGGCTTTAATACACAATCATTTCTCTATAGTTACTATAGGTATGGCTTTAATACACAATCACTTCTCTATAGTCACTATAGGTAAGGCTTTAATACACAATCACTTCTCTATAGTCACTATAGGTACGGCTTTAATACACAGTCACTTCTCTATAGTCACTATAGGTATGGCTTTAATAGACAATCACTTCTCTATAGTCACTATAGGTATGGCTTTAATAGACAGTCACTTCTCTATAGTCACTATAGGTATGGCTTTAATACACAGTCACTTCTCTATAGTCACTATAGGTATGGCTTTAATAGACAGTCACTTCTCTATAGTCACTATAGGTATGTCTTTAATACACAATCACTTCTCTATAGTCACTATAGGTATGGCTTTTATACACAATCACTTGTCTATAGTTACTATAGGTATGGCTTCAATAAACAATCACTTCTCTATAGTCACTATAGGTATGGCTTTAATACACAATCATTTCTCTATAGTCACTATAGGTATGGCTTTAATACACAGTCACTTCTCTATAGTCACTATAGGTATGGCTTTAATACACAATCACTTCTCTATAGTTACTATAAGTATGGCTTTAATATACAATCACTTCTCTATAGTCACTATAGGTATGGCTTTAATACACAGTCACTTCTCTATAGTCACTATAGGTATGGCTTTAATACACAATCACTTCTCTATAGTCACTATAGGTATGGCTTTAATACACAATCACTTCTCTATAGTCACTATAGGTATGGCTTTAATACACAATCACTTCTCTATAGTCACTATAGGTATGGCTTTAATACACAATCACTTCTCTATAGTCACTATAGGTATGGCTTTAATACACAATCATTTCTCTATAGTTACTATAGGTATGGCTTTAATACACAATCACTTCTCTATAGTCACTATAGGTATGGCTTTAATACACAATCACTTCACTATAGTCACTATAGGTATGGCTTTAATACACAATCACTTCACTATAGTTACTATAGGTATGGTTTTAATACACAATCACTTCTCTATAGTTACTATAGGTATGGCTTTAATACACAATCACTTCTTGATAGTCACTATAGGTATGGCTTTAATACACAATCACTTCTCTATAGTTACTATAGGTATGGCTTTAATAGACAGTCACTTCTCTATAGTCACTATAGGTATGGCTTTAATACACAATCACTTCTCTATAGTCACTATAGGTATGGCTTTAATACACAATCACTTCTCTATAGTCAATATAGGTATGGCTTTAATACACAATCACTTCTCTATAGTCACTATAGGTATGGCTTTAATACACAATCATTTCTCTATAGTCACTATATGTATGGCTTTAATACACAATCACTTCTCTATAGTAAATATAGGTATTGCTTTAATACACAATCACTTCTCAATAGTCACTATAGGTATTTCTATACACTATCTCTTCACTGTAGTTACTATAGGTATGGCTTTAATACACAATCACTTCACTATAGTCACTATAGGTATGGCTTTAATACACTATCACTTCACTATAGTGACCATAGGTATGGGTTTAATACACAAACACTTCTCTATACTCAGTGTAGGTATTTATTTAATACACTATCACTTCACTATAGTCACTATAGGTATGGCTTTAATACACAAACACTTCTCTATACTCAGTGTAGGTATTTATTTAATACACTATCACTTCACGATAGTCACTATAGGTATGGCTTTAATACACAATCACTTCTCTATAGTCACTATCGGTATGGCTTTAATACACAATCACTTCTCTATAGTCACTATAGGTATGGCTTTAATACACAATCACTTCTCTATAGTCACTATAGGTATCGCTTTAATACACAATCATTTCACTATAGTCACTATAGGTATGGCTTTAATACACAATCACTTCTCTATAGTCACTATAAGTATGGCTTTAATACACAATCACTTCTCTATAGTCACTATAGGTATGGCTTTAATACACAATTACTTCTCTATAGTTACTATAGGTATGGCTTTAATACACAATCACTTCACTATAGTCACTATAGGTATGGCTTTAATACACAATCACTTCTCTATAGCCACTATAAGTATGGCTTTAATACACAAACACTTCTCTATAGTCACTATAGGTATGGCTTTAATACACAATTACTTCTCTATAGTCACTATAGGTATGGCTTTAATACACAATCACTTCACTATAGTCACTATAGGTATGGCTTAAATACACAATTACTTCTCTATAGTCACTATAGGTATGGCTTTAATACACATTCACTTCACTATAGTCACTATAGGTATGGCTTTAATACACAAACACTTCTCTATACTCAGTATAGGTATTTATTTAATACACTATCACTTCTCTATAGTCACTATAGATATGGCTTCAATACATAATACAATATTATTTGACATGAAAATTAAAAGTAATGTGAATCTTTCTTCAAACTGTATGATTTCAACTGGAAATGGTACACCTGAAACTGATAAATGTTGATTTTGAAATTGCCATTTTATTTATGTTTTTCTTTAGATCATATAATGTGCATAACTTAATTTTGCAACCTTTAGGAAAGCAAAACATAACAATTTACACTTTCTCTTGTTTCTAATAGGAGCTCCAGGTCTCATTGGTCACCCTGGTTCAGAAGGACCAAAGGGACAAAAGGGAAATTCTGGTGAGTGTAAATCGATACAGAGACATGTCACTGCATTAATGTAAAATGCATTGATGTAAAACAGTTTGAAAGTTATAAATATATATTTTTTAAAAACTCTCCAAATACAAATACCAAAGAAAAGCATGTAAAATATTTACATCTGCTACAGTTTATGATTTCTGCAAAAATGTCTGCCATGCAATGTAATTTATGTCTTAGCCTCAGGTAGGACTGATTAACAATCCTACTCAAATTCTGAGACTCATAACACACAGGCCTACTGATATCCTACTACACATAGAAAAATTTACAGCCCTGCTAACCTACTGCGCATGAATATATTCACTGGCCTTTTGACATACTACACATGGGTAGATTCACAGACCTACTGTCCTACTACATATGGGAAGATTCACAGTCCTACGTACTACCCTTGGGTAGATTCACAGGCCTACTGATCTACTACACGTGGGTAGATTCACAGGCCTACTGACCTACTACACATGGGTAGATTCACAGTCCTACTGACGTAATACACATGGATAAATTCATAGGCCTACTGTCCTACTACACATGGGTAGATTCACAGGACTACTGACCTTCTACACATGGGTAGATTAACAGGCCTACTGACCTTCTACAGATCGGTAGATTCACAGGCCTACTGATGTACTACACATGGGTAGATTCACAGGCCTACTGACATACTACACATAGTTAATTCACAGGTCTACTGACCTATTACACATGGGTAGATTCACAGGCCTACTGACGTACTACACATGTGTAGATTCACAGGCCTACTGATGTACTACACATGGATAGATTCACAGACCTACTGACATACTATATATGGTTATATTCACAGGCCTACTAACCTATTACACATGCAAAGATTCACAGGCCTACTGGAGTACTAAACATCGGTAGATTCCCCAGTCATCTGACATACTACATATGGATAGATTCAAAGGCCTACCGAAGAACTACATATGGGTAGATTCAAAGGCCTACTAAAAAACTACATATTGGTAGATTCACAGGCCTACTGACCTACTACACATGGGTAGATTCACAGGCCTACTAAGCTGCTACATGAAAGGGAGATTCACATGCCGATTGAAGTGCCTCACATAATATAGAAGCACAGGCCTACTGATCTCCTGTTACATATAATAGATTCATAGGCCTACTATACAGCTGCAGATAATACAGAATCACAGTCTTACTGATCTTTACAAGTGAATAGATTCATAGGTCTACTAAACTGCTAAACATAGGATAAATTTGAGACTACTGAACTGCTAAACATAAGATGATAGATTCCCAGGCCTACTGAACTGCTACCTATAAAATACATTCACAGGCCTACTGAACTGCTTCACATATAATAGATTTACCGGCTTCTGAACTGCTAACTATAAGACAGATTCAATGGCCTACTGAACTGCTACATATATAATGTATTCACATGCATACTGAACTGAAATAGATTTACAGGCTACTGAACTGCTAACTATAAGACAGATTCACCGGCCTACTGAACTGCTACATATGTAACATATTCACATGCCTATGGAACTGAAATAGATTTATAGGCTACTGAATTGCTACATATAACATAGATTCACATTATTACTGAACATTTATAAATAGGAAAGAGTCGCAGGCCTAGTGAACTGCTAGATATAGTATAGATTCAGAGGCCTAGTGAACTAATATACCAATTGTAGATTCATAGGCCTACTGATTTTCTGTCACACAAAACATAAATTCCTAGATCTACTGGTATCCGGCTACCTATTAGATAGGAAACAATGACATTTCATAATCTTGTAATTTCTTGGTTATATCTACTTGTAGATTCCTTAAAACCACACCACTTGTATGTCTTTGTGATGCTGTGTATTCATGTTAAATAAGCACTCAAACATATCTTACGGTCAGGGAGAATCATGAAGTAGATATTCAACAAAAATTGTAAGAAAATGTACAAACAGACCCATGCAACACACACAAGTTGTTTTAAAAATTGTATTAAATGTATTTAATTTAGTTTATAGGGTTTGACATTTCATATTTCTTTAATAAACTGCTGTATCATTTTCATTAAGAATCTATTTACGTCATAAATTAGACAATGCCATTATAATGTGGTTGTATTGACATTGCCTCTATTTTCACTTGTATATGTATAAATATATGATTTTAATATTTTCCCTGTAGGTGACACTGGCACAGAAGGACCAGCTGGGCAAAGGGGAAGAGAAGGATTACCTGGACCTCGTGGTGAGCCTGGTCCCCAAGGTATTGGTGAAAAAGGAGACAGAGGTATGATATTTTTAATATATATTATTTGTTTTTAAATTAAAACGTGGTGTTGCATTGTTTGCACATAATTTTTCAAGGTACAATATATAAAGAGTTATAATTTAATGGACATTTTATATTTTTAACTTTATTTCCAAGCCACAACAGAAGTTCCTGTTGCAATTAACATGTTATAAACATAAAGCTGAATATATGTTTATGAAGCATATACAATTTACACAAAACATGTAAGAGGTGTGTCTAGTGAATATAATGGTTTTAAACAACATAAAAAAAGATTTCTGTGCTTTATGAAGCAATCTGTATTTACTGATCAATGATCTATACAAGTGCTTCTTATTAGGATATATATGCTATTAAGAACTATCTATCATTTGACTTATTCGCTGATCACACTATAGTCAATGCCATGACAATATATATACATAAATGTGTTGCTTTTTATGATTTTTATAAAGCTTCCTCTGCTAATTTTGTAGTTTTTCCGGCCAACATATTAATATGAGCAGTGTCTTATTAATGACTTAATGTATTCAAATTCTCAAGAGTACTTTTTGTTATGTGTGTATTCAATTATTATTGAAGAAATGGTTGAAACACCTGACATTCTCTTTGATGTGTGCAGGCACGGCAGGTGAGCCAGGAATGCCAGGAACACCAGGCTTACCAGGATCAATTGGAATGAAAGGTAATCTATATAAAATTAAACCCATGGCAGCCCCTTAGTCATGTAGTCTGAGTTCATTATAAGTCTGCAGTGTCTTTGTAAGATATTTAACCATTTATCTTTAAAAAACAGTACAAAAAAAGTTAAAATATTTTTTAGTATGGTGAACAACATTTATAACAATTTGACTTTCTTTTTCCTACAGGTACTATGGGTCTTCCAGGTCCACAAGGTTCCCCAGGTTTGTATATTTTTAGAACTTACATTTTTTGTTATTTTTTATACAACAGTGATAATGAGTTAAAGGGAGTTAAATACCCAAAGTATTAATAATGCAAATACAAATTATAAAAAAGTAATTTGTTACAATTTGCACAGCCATTCTAGATGTTCTACAGTTTACTTGTGTAAAAATGTTATACTAGATATGATTAAATGGACAATGAAGTCATTATTTTATATTCATAGTATACTTCAGCAATTAACACATTACAAAATATCTGCATTAAAAACTATTATTTTGTTGCAAATGTTGCATTATATTGCAGTTCAGGGGCAACCATTTGAAAGGTTTTTGGATTAGTATGTTTAGCTTATCCATTTTGTTGTTGGGGATTAGGCACAGATATAAAGAAAAACACTTGCATTAACTATATAGAATGTTGTTGTAATATGAGAGTTCTGGATCCTGCAGGCAGGGACGGAACTGTCATTAGTGCAGCAGGTGCAGTAGCACAAGGGCCCAAGTATTGAGGAGGGCCCATAGCAGCCAATCTATACATGTGCATGTAGAATGTGTACAATCCTAATGCAAGGGAGTCTTTTATTAGTGCAGATTGCAGAACTATCTATCTACTCAAAATCATTATACAGATAAGAATGTATTGCTTACAACTAAGTTACCTTTGGGGGCAAAAAATAATTTTGCACCAGGGCTCTCTGTTAAATAGTTCTGCTACTGACTGCAGGATACAGTCCAGGCTATCTGGGGACACTAGAAAAAATACAGATTTGAAAGTTAAATACTAGCAAAACAAATAATGAAAGTTAATTACATTGATTATTTTCTAGGTAAAAATAAATTAAACATTTAGCGGTTAATGTCCCTTTAAAAATCCTGTAAGCTTTTTCATGTTGTAGGAATGGTAAAGCAGTGAAATATTTTTTTTTCTTTCTAATTTCAATGTGGTCTCTCATTAAAAACAAACTGTATAACCCTGTTGCAAATTCAGAAGGTAATTACAGATGTGACACATAACTTCCAAGGCCCCCACCTCATGACATTTACAATGGAAAACCAAACTAGGAACTACAACCAATGTATTAATTCAATAAGCTTAAGTGCAGCTAATTAAATGGAGATTGTATCCCGCTCTATTGCAAGAGAATTTTCTGGAAATCATAGATTTAGGTTTATTGAAGCAGAGCCATGTTACAAACTGTTTTAGTGTTGTTACAGAGCGGCGGTTGTTTTCCATGTAGATCATTTAAAGCTGTTATTTATCTTTCTATAGGTTCTCCGGGTCAGCAAGGATACAGAGGTGAAGCAGGTGTTGCAGGTCCTAAAGGTATGATCCTATGGTGATATATAGACCAAAATTCTAGCACATACACTGTGCTCAATGTATTAAAGGGACATTCCAGTCAAAATTAATATGCACATAGATGAATTACATCTTTGAATAGAAACATATTTGCAATATACACGTATTGTCAAAAATGCTTCTAGTAAAAGTTACCACTGTTTAAGTGTTAACATTTTTCTCTGCACGTGCATGTGAAGCGCAGCTAGATATACTCAGTGCACGAGCATTTGTAACACTGCAGCTGCTCAGAGCACCAGTCATTACCAGATGGTACAATAACCTTAGGCTCTCTGAGAAAGTGCTGTGTTTAAAATGCTGGTGGTGCATGGTGCATACTTAAATACACTTTTAAACAGCTATAGTTTTTATCAGAAGCATTTTTGCTTATATATGTATATTCTATTCAAAACTCTTCAAAATTCTATTCAAAACTGAAATGCATCTCTATGTGGATTCCAATTTTGGCTGGAATGTCCCTTTAAGCAGCTAATGCTGCCTTTGAGCTCATACAAGCCTGCTTTCCGCAATGTTAAAAGCAGTGGTCATCCATCTCTGCCATCTCTAAGTTGGCAGAGAGAAATCTCCCTGAACACATTTTTTCAGGTTGATTAACAGGCCCTTCTCTCACGCAATTGGTCGATGCAAAGCCGGACAGGTTTTCAAGTTGAGAATCTTATCCTCACAGGCTTTGTACATGGGGAGCTAATTGAGAAGCTATCTGTTTTTGATCCTAGACTAAAGACATATTTTTTTTACAAAAATTTTGTTTTATATTTAATATTACAAATAACTACCACAAAGTCACTGCTTTGACATTTGATTTAATGTAGGCAAGTTGCATAGAAATATAAATGTCGCATGACCAAAGTATCATACAAGATACATTTAAATAAAAATAAATGTTCTGCATAAAGCAAAGTAAACCAGTACAACTAGCTTGCAAAATATATATTTATATATATTTTTTAATAATCAAGTCGGTACTTATTATTTCAAGGATATTCTTATTTTTGACAATTATTTTCAGACTGATATGTTAACAGTAATGTTTTTGCAACAGGTGACAAGGGTTCTGCAGGTCCACCTGGAATTAAAGGTACGAATATGTCTATTACTGAAGCAGCAGTCTCATTTTGTGTATTCAAGTGAAGTGTTTACTGTAATAATACTGGGACTGATGTTATTGCTAAGATAAATGGTATGGAGTGTGTCATTTATACTATTTTCCTCTCTTCTCAGGTGATCAAGGTGAAAAAGGAAATCGTGGACTCACAGGTCAGTAATTACCTGGGTAACTTAAATACAAATTAAATTATATCCACTGCAAGAATGTTGCATGCAATTTAAAAATATATATTATTAAATCTAAAATATTTATAAAATACATAAAATATTTATATATAATATAAAATGTTATGTATATATAATACAACGGTCAAAGTATGCAAATAAAATGGTCCTAGTATACAAAATGATAAAATATGTCCTCTATAAAGTAGTACATTAGGGATGGACGAATGTGTAAATTTCCGAATTCGAATTTTAGAACGAATGTTATTACCGAAATTCGAATTATAAATCCGGATGTTGATAAGAAAGAATATTCTTCAAAATTCTGTAATCGAATGCTATTTACAGTTTTTGAATGTCACTTTCGAATTCAAATGTTTATAATTAGATTGAATGTCCACATTCGAAATTTCGAATTTAACATTCTATTTAACAAATACTATTCAGAAGTTCAATAGTTCATGTGGTAGGGAATCTAGTAAATTGATACACAATAGATATAAATATATCATTTTGAATGTTTCTATATAGATTATTGCATAATTCGAATATTACATTTAAAGAAAGCATTAGAAATACTATTACAAATATAAATTTGAATTTTTCGAAACAAATATTTTCGAATGTAATCGTAAAATTTGAAACCGAACATTCAAAAATCGAATGTTAGAATGTTATGTAAGTATTCGAAATTCGATTAGAATGAGCGAATGTGTTAAAATTTCTTTCATTTTTCGAATGTTGCGAAACATTCGCCCATCCCTATAGTGCATGTATACTAAAAAGGAAAGAAATGTGAAAAGCATGTATGTCAAGTCAATGGAAAATTATACATTGTTGTCAGAATGCAATCCAAGTGTTTTGTTCCCATAATCATCTAAAAACAAAATTTTACAGTACATACATAATTAGTTAATAAGCAAAACGTTAGATACATTGTGGTTGCAAACTTAAAGGGATATGAAACCCAAAAAATGTTCTTTTTTGATTCAGACAGAGCAAACCATTTAAAAAAAACTACAATTTACATCTATTATCAAATTTGCTACAGTCCCATGATATTCTATGTTGAAGAGATACCTAGGTAGGCATCTGGAGCACTATATGGCAGGAAATGGTGCTCCCTTCTAGTGCTCATGCAAATAAATAAAATTCTTGCAAAACTGCTGTCATATAGTGCTCCGGAAATGGGCCGGCTCCTAAGCATATGTCCCTGCTTTTCAACAAGAGATTACAATAGAACAAAGAAAAATTGATACTAGAAGTAAATTTAAAAAGTTGTTTAAAATCACATGCTCTATCTGAATCATGAAAGAAAACATTGGGTTTTATATACCATTAACAACTAATAAAAACAACAAACAATAGTTGATACTACCACTTTATAACTTTACATTCTGAAATTTGATTCAGCACAAAATATTTAATGGTAAAAAATGTAGTTTTATTTAACAACATTTGCTACATGGTGGCTTAATCTTTCTTCCAAAAACAAGTTGTTGTTTTTTATTTAGAAACATTATGCTTCCTATTTATATTTCTTAAGGATAAACTATTATTTGCACTTTTTTCCTTTTTTTATTAATTGGAAATTATTATTTACAGGAGAAACTGGACCAAGAGGATTACCAGGTCCAAGTGGAGAAGCTGGAGCAAAAGGATCTGCAGGTTTAATATTTACTATATTTCTGGGTGTATGCAAAAACGGTTTATAGGACTAGATCAAATGCAAGTTTTCTTTATCGCTAACTGTGAAAGCAATGGCTGTAACATACAAAACATGTAACCCCCCCCCCCCTTATCAGTGGGTAATATTTCAATTATTGATTTGCTTGCAATAGTCACAATGGCTAGACTTTATAGATGTCACGTGTTCAGTGCCAAGTAAAATTAGTAGACCTCTAGTATATAATCATGGGTTTGTTTTTAGGTCCAGCAGGGCCAGATGGACATCAAGGACCAAGAGGTAAGTTGTTGAATTAATTCTAAAAATCCACTTTTTTTTCTTCAAACACTAATACTGTATGCTACTAATTATACCATAAATGTATATGTTCCTCTCTACAGATTTCTTTATTAGTGATAGTTTAAAAGCTTACAGTTGTAGGTAAAATATAGACTTGTTTAAACTACAAAGTTTTTCTATTTTTTCTGTCTTCACGATCAAAAAAAAATCTGTCATTTCCAAAATAAATATGCTCTAAAGGAGCATTAAATACAGTAGACTTGCATAATAAATAAATCCATAATAAAAAAAAAGACGATATACCTGCTCTTACAATAAGCAATAGTTTTATTTTCTGACAAATAAGAGCATTTAATTTTTTCCATTGTCCTCTGTATCCTGTCACAGCCATCAGCCAATCATAGAATCATATATGTATACATTTTGTTTTCTGGCACATGCTCAGTAGGAGCTGGTGTCTCAGAACATGGGCATATAAAAAGATGGTACACAATTTGATAATGAAAGTATTGGAAAGATTGTTTGTTTTTTTATTGCATGCTCTGTCTGAAACATAAAAGTTTAATATTGACTTTAGTGTCCCTTTAACTGGAATATAACCTATCCCATAGACTGATACTTTGGGGAAAGATTGCATTTTGTAGGAAAAATATGATTTGCCTTTGTGTATATTCCCTTTTTATTACTTCTTTTAGGAGATGGTGTATTGATCTCTTGCTGTTACACAATACAATGATTTAATACACACATAAGGATTTCACATAGTATTTTAAAAAAATTACTATTTTTATTTATTTAGGTGAACAAGGGCTTCTGGGATTGCCTGGACCAAGGGGTCCACCTGGTTCATCTGGAGATCCTGGAATGCCAGGTGAGAAAACATCTATGATTCTATATGAAATCACATAGATATTCATATTACCTTTGTGGCTTTTGCTATTTGTTATACTCAATATTTCCTTTTGGGTATACCTGAGGGACGCATTGAGTAATGAGGTATAAAATTATACAAGCAGTAGTGACATCATTTTTGTGAGTGATATTCATCACTTTATGCTGTTTACTAAGGACTTGATCACATTTAATTTGCACAACTAATAAATGACAATAACAACAAAAATTTTAATAGTCTTTACTACAAGTTGTTGAAATGTAACCTCATGTGGGATCTAAGCAATCTATCTCTTTAAGAGGTCAGTAGGAGTTCTTAACTTGCTTGTATATTTTGATATTTGGAGAGCAAATTAATAGTATGTGATTAAACAAATTTGTTCTACTGCTTTTCATGATATTAGTCCAGTTTCCGGTTATTATATTACACTCAAAATCTACTATACACTCAGTATAAAATATATTATATCCATTTGTGTCATATTTTTTCAAATATATAATTGAAAGTGATCATAAAATTATTGAAAATTCTCTGGGGAATTAGCTCTTAAACGTTTGCTCTTTGTTTATAATATGTGTAGAACTTAGATGACTATGAACTTTGTGAATGAAAGGCTGAGTGCACATGGAACAATAAGTCAGTGAGAGCTGACAATATAAATAATTAATTTACTGCTGGAATTCAAAACTCAAATCGAATTGCACATAAACCTTTCTGTTTAGTTGATTCTTCAATTATTCATGATATGAAAGCAGATCCTTTTGCATCCTTATACCATACTGTTTTTGTAGCTCAATATTAAAGTAATTTTTCTTTTACATATTTATCTAAATATTTCTGATTCACTTTTCTAGGACTTCCTGGAGCTCAAGGACCACCAGGTATCTTTGTATAATAACCTACTCTAGCTAAATATTATTATACATCTTACATAGAAAATAGAACTGTAGTCAACCATGACAGAAAGTAACTTTCATTCGTTTTTTAGTTTTTTTATGGTCACCACTGGTAGTGATTACGTTATCTAAATGAACAAATGTGAATAATTTGGCACTCAATATATTACTTTTTGTAAAACTCTGACAATCAAATTAAATGTGTTGTGGTGTAACTGTTTTAAGAACTCCACAGTCCTCGTGGGCTGCAAAGAGATTAAGTCACACCCATCGTTCTGTTTGAGTATAGGTGAGATAATCAAAGTCGCTGAATCCGATTAGCTTACTAATAATGATGACGAAATACATTTATATCCTGACCTAGGTGTAGTCTTTAAGAACTGGAGCTCATAAAGTATAACGTGAGCTCAATAGCTGAGCTAAATCTATTAACACAAATCACATATCTATTAAAAAAAAAGTAACCAAAAAAAATCTATGCGTCAGTTATCACATATTTATAATACAATTAAGAAAACTAATAATTCAAATAAGCCAATAAGAAAATTTAGTATCTATTTCCAACACTGATTGTATTGGCAAGCTTCTGTCACTCTTTTGCCCACCATAAGCTTTATGAATCTGTCAACTTGGGCCTTATAATGATAAGATCTACAATGGTTGAATATGCTGTCTATAATGGATATATATATATATATATATATATATATATATATATATATATATATATATATATATATATATGTGTGTGTGTGTTATATATATAGCACCATTTAAAATGCAATACATTCAATTATTAATTATTTTGACTACTTTAGGACCACCAGGAAATCCAGGCAGACCAGGATCCAAAGGTACAGTGACTGCAAAAGAAATGATATATTTTTCCTTATAAAAAAGGGGCATGTTTATTTTCATCTTGATGCTAGTACTTAGTAATTCTTAGTGTAGCCCTGCCCCCAGTGTTTTAAGAGCAGAGGATTTTCAAAACCTACATACTGTGCATAAGCAAATCTGACTCCTTGTTCTTTAGTCTATTCACTAGCCTAGAAGTTTTAAGGCATCAGGCTAAGATACAACTCCTCCTCCTTGTAGGGCTTTGACAGGAAAGACAAATATACTGTACCATGGGTAGAACTTGCTGATTGGTGGATTACATTTAGTCACCAATTAGTAACCGCTACCAAGATGCTGAACCAAAAGTGGGCTGGCTCCTATGCTTACATTCTTGTTTTTTCAAATAAAGATACCAAGAGAACAAATAAAAATTGATAGTAGGAGTAAATTAGAAAGTTGCTTAAAATTATATGCTCTATCTAAATCGTGAAAGTTTAAAGTTAACTAGACTATCCCTTTAAATATTTAATTAAACATAAATGCACAATATAAAATATTGCAGTGCTCATTTATTTATTTATAAAATATTTTACCAGGAAGGATACATTGAGATTTTTGTTTTCAAGTATGTCCTGGGTCCATAAAACATTGCATTTATACAATAGGGTACAATAAAATACAAAAACAATATTTATACATAATATTTGTTAAAGGACTAGTTATCACAGTAGATTTGTTAAAGGACCAGTTATCACAGTAGATTTGCATAATCAACAAATGCAAGATAACAAGACAATACAATAGCATTTACTCTGAATTTCAAATGAGTAGTAGATTCTTTTCTAACACATTTCAAAGTTATGTATATTTCCACTCCCCCTGTACCATTTGATAGCAATCAGCCAATCACAAATGCATATACGTATAGTCTGAGTTCTTGCACATGCTCAGTAGGAGCTGGCGACTCAAAAAAAGTGTAAATATAAAAAAGACTGTTCACATTTTTTTAATGGAAGTAAATTGGAAAATTGTTTAAAATTATATGATGTATCTGAATCATGAATATTTAATAAAACCTGAGTGTCCCTTTAACTCAAAAATTGGTAAAACAAATAACTAATTTAGTGTTTTTAAAGGCAAACTTTTTACACCATGAGCCTAATCATTTTTTAATATAGAGTCATTATATATAGTGTATCCCCCTCTTGTATAAAAATATTTCTCTGTGTGTCTGTATATACTTTATCAATATTTTAAACATTTTACCACTAATCTATTTCACAGGTGACTCTGGAGAACCAGGAAGAGTTATCAACCAAGGTATGTACATATCTATCACGTCTCCTGGACACCACTCCAAAACATGCATATTATCCCCCCCCCCCACCCCGAAAGGATAAGCCTTATTATTATGAATCATTTATCCCAGCTCAAAAATAATTCTGAAACAATATGTGTATGTAAGTTTTATTAGGCTTATCCTACTTAAAGGGTCATCAAACACAAAATATGTTTTATAAGCACAGTATTAAGATTATTCCCCGCCTCCCCCTAGCCACGGTGCTGCCATGTTGAAATCAGTTATTCACTGCATTCCAGTGCTGACCAGTTTACACATGTGCAGTAATTCTCCTTCAGATACCTGCAGTGTAACCTAGGTTACAATATGGCAGCACCCATGATTAGAGGTAGGTGCATGAAATGTATTAAATATTTAGCGTACCTTTAAGGTTTGGGAACCACAGAACAGACATTGAATGCATATGATATGGCTGTTCTCTGAATACTGTATATGTCTTTTTTTTTTTTTTTTTTTTTTTTTTTAAATATTTTATTTATAAATTTCACATGATGAACACATATATTTTTCAAAGAATGAAAACAAAAAGATGGTGTCACACAGGACCCATTCAATAATGACATACAGCTGAAAAAAACAAAAATTAGGTATCTCCATTAATTATGTTATGAGTCAATTGTTCATACTTTTATATCAACCAAACTAAACATAAAAATACAACAAAAACCCATCAAAAACAAGGAGAGTGGGAAGAGAAAAAAAAAAAAAAAAAAGAAAAAAATACTGTATATGTCTAAGCCAGGGATGGATTTTTCACGATGCTCATGTTTTTAATTGCAATGATCTTCAGGATGTAAATATAAGCTGATAGGTAGGAATGGGAATTTGGAGAAGACCCAGTTGAATGTTGTAATAAATAAGTACAGCCCTTAAGTAAACAAAAAAATTCTAATGTAATGTTTCTTGGGGAAACAAGTACTGGAGATGCTGATTAACATAAATTACCATTAATAATTATGCAGCATAACTCACACTAAGACAATGTTTGGTTATAAAATAACTTTTCATATATATTCGTTATTATGCACATTGATCTGAACTTTTAAACTATGCTGGTAGGATACCAAATAGGAATCAACCCTAGGTATATCATTTGAAAAGGTTGGAAACAATATTTTAGAAATATAATGTTACTTTTTCTGGGTCAACAGCAGAATCTCTAAGTAAAACCAAGTTCCACTGCTTTATTTCTGCAAAACCCTTTAATATGAAATTTGCATTTACTTTGCAACTATTTTTATTCCAGAGGGTAACACTTTTGCTCTTCCCGGACCTCCCGGACCTGCCGGTCCTGTTGGCCCACCAGGATCACCAGGAGTTCCAGGTATGAAGATGTGATCACAGTTGCTTATGTCTTGTGTAATGCCATGCATAAGGGAAGCAAACTGCGTCATTGCTGACCAATAAGACCAATAAATAGCATCCTGGTTTACTAAACAGGCTAGCAAATAACAGCACTTCTTGCTAAGAAGAAAACAAATAAAATCATAATCAGGTCAATCAATAGCGAATAATTATACATTCAAATTATTATTATTATAAAGCATAATTTCTTGTTATGTAGACATAGAAATATTAATATGCCCTGCTTAGCAGGCTAACAAATAGGAACACCTTACACTTAGCAGATCACCCAATAGTACACTTCTCATTGAGAATGTAATTAAATAAAAACAAGTCTTACTAAGAATTATTTATTATTATTATTTATTTATAAAGCACCAACAGATTCCGCAGCACTGTCCATGAGTACAAAGATTAAAGTACAACAGTGATACAATAGAATACAATACAATATAATACACCACACAAAAGTTAACAAACAAATACAGAGGGAATTGAGGGCCTTACAATCTAGATGGATAGTAGGGTGAGAAACAGGAGGTGAAAACTGCAAAGGTGAGAATGTAAGTACAGAGTTAGATGGGGACAATTATTAGGTAAGTGTAATTAATTTGTTACTAAGTTGGGTGAAAAGGTTCCCTGAACAAAAAGGTCTTTAGGGAGCGTTTAAAGGAGGAGAGGTTAGGGGAAAGTCTGACAGGTCGAGGAAGTATGTTCCAGAGGGTTGGTGCCACACGAGAGAAGTCCTGTAGTGTAGCATGGGAGGAGGTGATGGTAGAAGATGCAAGGAACAGGTCATTGCTGGATGTTAGAGGGTGAGCTGGAGTATATTTGTTGATGAGTGAGGATAGGTAGGGGGCAGCATTGGTGATGGCTTTGTAGGTCAGGGTGAGAATTTTTTATTTTATTCTGCTGTGAATAGGGAGCCAGTGAAGGGACTCACAGAGAGGTGCAGCAGATACAGAGCATCTGAAGAGGTGGATTGGCCTGGCAGAGGCATTTAGGATGGATTTAAGGGGGGATAGGCAGTAGAGCGGAAGGCCAGTGGTAGGTTATTACAGTAGTCAAGTCGGGAAATTAACAGGGAGGGGGTTAGCTGTTTAGTAGTTTCAGTGCTTAGAAACGCTCAGAATGTCAACATATAATAATGCTTCTTGTTAAAGGGATATAATACTCATATGCTAAATCACTTGAAACTGATGCAGTATAACTGTAAAAAGCTGACAGGAAAATATCACCTGAGCATCTCTATGTAAAAAAAGAAGATATTTTACCTCACAATTTCCTCAGCTCACCAGAGTAAGTTCTGTGTAAAAAGTTATACTTCAGCTGTTGTCCAGCTGCAGGTAAAAACAAATGAAGAAATTAACTGTAGCCAATCAGCATCAACAGTGCTAAGGTCATGAACTCTTTTACTGTGATCTCATGAGATTTGACTTAACTCTCATGAGATTTCATAGTAAACTTTTTTAAACTGAATAGGGAAATAACAAGAGTGTGCATGAGGCTCACTCCATTGCCTGTCCCAGGACAGACATACTGATTTTCTGCTTTAAGTCCTTTACAATGGGGTGTGAATACTTAGGACATTTTGAGGTAAAATATCTTTCTTTTTTACATAGAGATGTTCAGGTGATATTTTCTAGTCAGCTTTTTGCAGCTATGCTGCATCACTTTTAAGTGTTTCAACATTTGGGTATCATGGCCCTTTAAGCATGTCAACAAAGAGCACACTAAGAAGGCTGACAAATAACTAAACTTGTTATTAAACAGTTAAATAACACTTTTTAGAAGCAGATCAAAAAAGTAGAAAGACTTCTTACTAATAATACCTCATATAGTAAGACTTCATACTAAGTGGATCCACGTATAGCAAAACCTGACAGTAAGGAAACTCATAAGTAAAAAGAATTCTTACTAAAAAGGCTGACAAATGGAACAATGAAATATCAAAATAATGAATACTGAGATTATATAAGAAACAAGCAATAGAATGTTAAAAGTGAAACAAAGCTAAAACTCTATGTCACAAATAAAAGCACCGGTTTATAGGATGAAGCTATGGGGCAGATTTATCAATCTCCGTATGGAGCTTGATGCCCCTTGTCTAAAGACCGCTGCTCCATAACTTGTCCGTCTGCTCTGAGGCGGCGGACAGAAATCAACCTGATCGAATACAATCGGGTTGATTGACACCCCCTGCTAGCAGCCGATTGGCCACAAATCTGCAGTGGGCGGCATTGCACCAGCAGTTCACAAGAACTGCTGGTGCAATGATAAATGCCGACAGCGTACGCTGTCGGCATTTATCGATGTGCAGTGGACATGATACGCTACATCGTATCATGTCCGCTCACACATTAATAGATATACCCCTATGTGTTTTAGTTCTAGCCATACATTTTTGCAATTCTCCAACATTATGATGAATTAATGTATTTTATTGCATTAATGTATTTTAATATGTTATTAATTGTCACTTCTATAAATTCATACTTTTTTCCCCCTTTTTTTTTAAAAAAACAGGTCCAGTTGGCCCAGCTGGTCTTCCAGGACAACCAGGTAAAAAGTATTTCAATAAAAGCAGGGAGGTAAAATTTATAATTCCAAATTAAATACAATGTAACTCCCAAAAATCTCAATATTATGTTTTAAGGTGCAAAAGGAGCTCGCGGTGAACAAGGAGAACAAGGTTTTACCACAAGACAAGAAGGTAAGATTCACATTTTTGCTTAGAGGCCATTAGAAATATAGATATCATATTGTTACATCAAGACTAATTATGTATAGACAAAAGGCCAGTATCATTCAGTATACGCAGTGTTAATGCTCTTTAAAAAGAGAAGATGCTTGTTATTAGATGGTGTGGAGATAGAATGTCCCTTTAAACAGGTAATAATGTCATACTAAATGCTAGTTAAAGTCAACACGATCTCTTTTGTGTATAATGTTTGTCCCACACTCTTTAGAGAGGCCAAAAACAGATACTGTAACCTGAAAATCAAATTTGCAGTATTTTGATAACCAAAGTTACAGAATGTGCTTCTTAGTTTCTCTCTCTCTCTCTAAGGAGCCTGGGACAAAATAGAATTTTACACAGAATTCATAGATGCTTAAAGGAACAGTCTAGTCAAAATGAAACTTTCATGGTTCAGATAGGGCATGCCATTTTAAAAAACTTCCCAATCGACTTTTATCATTAAATTTGCTTTGTTCCCTTGGTGGTATTTTTGAAAAGCTAAACCTAGGCAGGCTCAAACTGATTTCTAAACTGTTGAAAACCGCCTCCTAGCTCAGAGCATTTTGAAAGTGTTTCACAATTAGACAGTACTAGTTCATGTGTGTCATATAGATAACATTGTGCTCACTCCCATGGATTAATTTAGGAGTCTGCACTGGTTGGCTAAACTGTATGTCTGCCAAAAGCACTGAGATAAGGGGGCAGTCTGCAGAGGCTTAGATACAAAGTAATCACAAAGGTAAAACATATATTAATATAACTGTGCTGGTTATGCAAAACTGGGGGATGGGTAATAAAGGGATTATCTATCTTTTTAAGCAATAAAAATTCTGGTGTAGACTGTCCCTTTAAAGGGCAATAAATACAGTAGATAATAGCATAATCAACAAATGCATGATAAAAAAAAATGTCAAAATTATGTCTATTTCCACTCCTCCTTTATCATGTGATAGCCATCAGCCAATCACAAATGCATATACGTATAGTCTGTGAATTCTTGCACATGCTTAGTAGGAGCTGGTGACTCAAAAAGTGAAAATATAAAAAAGACTGTGCTCATTTTGTTAATGGAAGTAAATTGGAAAGTTGTTAAAATTGCATGCTCTATCTGAATCATGAAAGTTTAATTTTTTCTTGAGTGTCCCTTAAAGAGACATAACACTCATATACTAAATCACTTGAAACTGATGCAGTATAACTGTAAAAAGCTGACAGGAAAATATCACCTGAGCATCTCTATGTAAAAAAGGAAGATATTTTACCTCACAATCTCCTCAGCTCAGCAGAGTAAGTTCTGTGTAAAAAGATATACTTCAGCTGCTCCCAGCTGCAGGTAAAAAAAAAAAAAGAAATGAACAGCAGCCAATCAGCATCAGCAGTGCTGTGGTCATGAACTCTTTTACTGTGATCTTATGAGATTTGACTTAACTCTCACAAGATTTCATAGTAAACTTCCTTAAACTGAATAGGGAAATAATATGAGTGTGCACAAATGCTCGCTCCTTTCGCTGTCCCGGGACAGACATACTGATTTTCTGCTTAGAAGTCCTTTACAATGGGATGTGGCTACTGAGGAACTTTTGAAGTAAAATATCTTTCTTTTTTACATAGAGATGTTCAGGTGATATTTTTTAGTCAGCTTTTTACAGTTATACTGCATCACTTTCAAGTGTTTCAACATTTTAAGTGCACAATACAATATATATCTTTAAAATGTTTACTAAAAAGAGGAGACTCTTATGGTAAGAAGAGATGATAAAGTCTAGAGATATAAATACATTTCAAGGGTCAAAAATTGTTGTATCATGCATTTGTAAAGGGGCATTGATTTTTTTCGCCCACCCCCAAAAAAAAGTAAATTAAATTTACTTTTTACTAATGTTCATTGGTTGATAGGCACGTCCTCCTAATGTTAATTGGCTAATAGGTACAACTCTCACAGCTATGTGATGACAAGTTAAAATGCATTATGAAAATACCTATTTTATAGGAGACAAAGGGGCATATTTATCAAGCTCCAAATGGAGCTTGATGCCCCATGTTTCTGGCGAGCCTGCAGGCTTGCCAGAAACAGCAGTTATGAAGCGGCGGTCACAAAGACCGCTGCTCCATAACCTGTCTGCCTGCTCTGAGCAGGCGGACAGTCATTGTCGCAATTCAACCCGATCGAGTACGATCGGGTTGATTGACACCCCCCTGCTGGCGGCCTATTGGCCGCGAGTCTGCAGGGGGCGGCATTGCACCAGCAGCTCTTGTGAGCTGCTGGTGCAATGCTGAATACGGGGAGCGTATTGCTCGCCGTATTCAGCGAGGTCTGTCAGACCTGATCCACACTGTCGGATCAGGTCTGAAAGACCTTGATAACTAGAGGCCAAAGAGTGCAATGTCTAGAGCCAAAAATAACTGATATGGATAGAAATGCAGGGAATAAAAAACAAATCAAGGTCCTTCAAATCTCAATGAGTATATTCATAATTTATTTGAACTATGTATTTGGCACTTGCAGTTACATTGAATATGTATTTTTCACAGTTGCCTACAGTGCTCCTCAATCTATACAAGGACCCCCAGGACTTCCGGGACCACCAGGTCCTCCAGGTTTGTACAAAATATATGCTAATATGTTTTTTAACAATTTGCTTTAATACAATTGCCAATAAAGTAGAAAATACAGCACTATACTGCTGCATTGTTATTACAATAGCGCCTCATATAAGTTACAAATTGATATTAAGACACCATTTAATCAACTGCAGTTTTGATACGTTTCTAATGTACGTTTCATGACAAGATAGCTGGTGACTGACCAATTCATTTTTCAGACTGCTTTTAAAATGTGTTTTTTTTAGTAGAATGGGCTGTTTTCAGATTCAAAAACATTCCAATAAATCAGAAAACAACCATTATAGTAGTTTTAAAATTGTTTTTCAGTGTTGACTCATCACCTACTTTGTATTTGTGTCAAATTAGTGCAATTAAAATCATAAGCTATATAGGCTAGTATTGTACATTGCTATTCTTCTTTCTCTCTGAACATTTTATTTTTCTACAGGTTCCGCAATTCAGGGGCCACCAGGACAAGCAGGCGCTCAAGGTCTACCTGGTCCACAAGGTCCTCCTGGTCCTCCTGGTGCTACTGGACCTACTGGACTTGCTGGACCTTCAGGCCCACCAGGTAGGATTGTGTTTTAGCATACTTCTTTCTTCAAATAGTTGAAAGACTTCCTCATTCATTTGAAATGGTTGACACCTTCCTATGATTATAATGAAGATATACTCAGAAAATGAGTATATTCATTATAGGTGTTTGCAAATTTTTATTGAAAATCCCATGGGCACAATGACCTTCCAAACATTCTATATTTTATTAGATTTTTGTGGATGAGAAGCAGAAAGATGCTACCTATGCTAACTTTTGTGTTTAGCCTTTTACTAGTTATTCAAGCCTTGTAAATATATATTGATTACTGTTTTTTAAGCATAATGCTACTCAGTCATATCAGAACCAACAGCTCAATAAAAAGGTCTGGATATGATCCAAGGCTTTAATTTTGTTTAATGATCTCCAGGAAAACATCTGACAAATAACAATATAATTATTTGTCCATCATAATGTTGCTGTTAAGAATTTGCAGATATTTTGATTCTTTCTTTTATTTTGTGATCACTCAAAATGTCTCACTGTTGTTAGGATTATTTTAAGGTCTGGGTTATGTGTAGAGTAGGAGTAATGCCTTCAGACTATCTCTACCACTCTGTGGGCTAACTGTTCTATATATAATTGTTAAATTGACCCATTTAATTGTTCAAATTGAGTTATTTTGGTTTTTATTTTCAATACCAACAATTGTATTGGAAATCCAACAAACTCTATAAGAGCAAATTCATACATAAGTACAAACTGTTTATATATATATATATATATATATACAGTGTATATATATATATACAGTGTATATATATATATATATATATATACTGTATATATATATATATATATATATATATATATATATATATATATATATATATATATATATAATGCTATATTAAATGTGCTGTAGATATTAGTATTATTCTAAAAGCTGTATTATAGATCACATTTTTAATCTTTCTGCCAATTAGGGGAAGGAAAACAAGGACCCCCTGGCCCACCTGGACCTGCAGCTGTTATACCTCCACCAGGTAAATACATGTTTAATATAGTTGCTTGAAATGTATAATAAAAATGCAAATAGCACTGATAATATATTTTATTTTACATTGTTCTTTCTGTAGAAGCACTTTTGCCAAGCCCACCTGGCCCACCTGGTCCTCCTGGTCCTCCTGGTACACCTGGACCTAAGGGAGACCAAGGTAAGTGAGATAATTCCCTTGTTTGTAACATACACAATATGGCCAAAAGTATGTTGACACCCCTACTAATTATTTACTTCAGGTGTTTCAACCACACCCATGCTAACAGGTGCATAAACTCCAGCACATAGCAACAGACAAACATTGACAGTCCAATGGGTTGTACTGAAAAGCTCAGGGACTTTAAAAGTGACACTGTCATCTTTGCCACAAGTCAGTTTGTGAAATCTCTGCCCTACAAGATCGGCCTCGGTCAAATATAAGTGCTATTATTGTGAAGTGGAAGTGTCTAGGAGCAACAACAGCCCAGCCACAAAATGGTAGACCACTCAATTCAGAGAGTGGGACTGCCAAGTGCCGAAGTGCGTAGCGAGTAACACTTGGCTATCATCTGTTGCATCGGTCAAAACAGTGCTCCAAACTGCCTCTGGAAGCAAAATCAGCACTACAACATGTCGGGGGCTTCATAAAATGTGTTTCCATGGATGAGCAGCTGTATACAAGACTCACATTAACATGTACATTACAAAGCTAGAGTGGTGACTGTTGTAGCTCCATAGGGGCCAATTCTATATTAATGCCCATAGCTTTGGAACGGGATGTCAAAAAAAGCTCATATAGATGTGATGGTCAGGTGTCCACATACTTTTGGCCATATAATGTATATACCAAAATATTAGTTATAATATAAACCAATGGAAATTATGTCAAAATAATATGGTAAGAATAATAATCTATTTTTCGAATATACATTATATGGCCAAAAGTATGTGGGCACTCCAATTTTATGTTGCCTCTAATCACAAACATTCAGTCATATTGCTTTACATTTTAAACTGGAATATGGCAAAGCCTTTGTTTTTCATATTTTTTCTTGTTTTTTTAATCTTCCAGTCTCATTCTCTCTGTTTTCATTACTAATTTACTCCTTCTTGCCACCAATCTGACTTTAATATTATTTTTTCCTCCCTTCCTTACTTCCTCCCTTCCTTCCCTCCCTCCTCCCTCCCTCCCTTCCTTCCTTCCTCCCTCCCTCCCTCCCTCCCTCCCTCCCTCCCTCCCTCCCTTCCTTCCTTCCTTCCCTTCCTTTCTTTCTTTCTTTCTTTCTTTCTTTCTTTCTTTCTTTCTCCCTCCCTCCCTCCCTTCCTTACTTCCTCCCTCCCTCCCTCCCTTTCTTCCTTCCTTCCTTCCTTCCTTCTTCCCTCCCTCCCTCCCTCTATCCCTTCCTTTCTCTCTCTCTCCCTCCCTCCCTCCCTTCCTTCTTCCTTCCTTCCTCACTTCCTCCCTCACTCCCTCCACCCCTACTTCCTTCCTTCCTCACTTCCTTCATCCCTTGCTTCCTTCCTCTGTCTTGCTCTACCCCAATTATATTTCATATATATATATATATATATATATATATATTCTACCTCTCATTATCCTTCCGTCTTTTTTTATTTGTAATTATTTTTGCTCAGCATTCTGTCTTTTAATTCCCCTAATGTTTCCTTCCTTTGCTTTCTCCCTCCACCCTTTCTTCCTTCCCCTTGCTCTTCCCCACCCTCTTACCTTAAATACTCTTTTTAATAAATTATTTTTCTATTTCTTGCTCTTTCTGGCTATCTCTCAATGCCTTCTGTCATTTTTGTACAAAACTCTCGTAATACTTTGGCTTTACTTATTTTGATCTTCTTCACGGCTCTTATTGTTTTCCTCATTTAACTAGCTGTATCCTGCAGCATTACTCACTGGTGATTATTTTTTTTTTTTCATCCTTTGTGTTTAGTGAGGAACTGTTAATGACATTTTCTCATTATCACAAGCTCTATAGCAAGAATCACTGTGACTGTGTTTAACTGATCATATTGCTTTAATACTTAAACAAAAAACAATAAACAATACTAAATAATAACCACAAATAACATGTAGCTTAATATTAATGGCATATTATATTATTACCAGGGTGCTTAAAATCATATGCAGCAAATTCTGATTCTGCTCTGCCCAAGTAACCCTTTTATCATTACTTCATAACAGGTGACTCAGGTTTACCAGGACTTAATGGAGCACAAGGACCACCCGGACGCGATGGTTAGTTCCTATACTTTTATAATCCTTTTATTACTTGTTTTATTTTTACTTTTTTTGTGAATGGGATATTAAATTAACAAGAAGTTGTGTAACAATTCAAGTATTTTTGTAGATTATCTTTTACTTTCCCATGTGGGTGTAAAATACATTGAAATAGATTCACTAATCCCTTCCCCAGTCGTTCTAGTCTGTGTAATTTCTGTTTTACTGTATTTTAACATTGTAACTGCAGAAACTGCACCTTTTGTAGAGGATTGATAGGGAGATACAGATAGATGATAGAGAGAAAGAAAGAAAGAAAGAAAGAAAGAAAGAAAGAAAGAAATGGGCAAACGTGTTTATATTTATATTCAAATTAGAATGTTAGAACGAATGTTATTGTAGAAATTCGATTTACATAATAGAATGTTGATAATAACGAATATTCTTAAAAATTCCATTATCGAATGTTATTTACAGTTTTTGAATGTCACATTCGAATGTCACATTCGAATTCGAATATTACATTTATAAAACACAGTATTAGACTAGAAATACTATTTAGAATTCGAATATTACATTTATAAAACACAGTATTAGACTAGAAATACTATTTCGAATTTGAATGTTACATTCAAATTCGAATGTAGCATTCAAATTCGAATATTACATTTATAAAACACAATTGTAGACTAGAAATACTATTTTGAATTTGAATGTGACATTCAAATTTGAATGTCACATTTCGAATTCGAATATTACATTTATAAAACACAGTATTAGACTAGAAATACTATTTAGAATTTGAATATTACATTTATAAAACACAGTATTAGACTAGAAATACTATTTCGAATTTGAATGTTACATTCAAATTCGAATGTAGCATTCAAATTCGAATATTACATTTATAAAACACAATTGTAGACTAGAAATACTATTTTGAATTTGAATGTGACATTCGAATTTGAATGTCACATTTCAAATTCGAATATTACATTTATAAAACACAGTATTAGACTAGAAATATTATTTTGAATTTGAATGTTACATTCAAATTCGAATGTAGCATTTGAATTCGAATATTACATTTATTAAACACAGTTGTAAACTAGAAATACTATTTCGAATTTGAATGTGACATTCAAATTCGAATGTCACATTCAAATTCGAATATTACATTTAAAAAACACAGTATTAGACTAGAAATACTATTTCGAATTCGAACATGACATTCAAATTCGAATGTAGCATTCAAATTCGAATATTACATTTATAAAACACAATTGTAGACTAGAAATACTATTTTGAATTTGAATGTGACATTAGAATTTGAATGTCACATTTCAAATTCGAATATTACATTTATAAAACACAGTATTAGACTAGAAATATTATTTTGAATTTGAATGTTACATTCAAATTCGAATGTAGCATTTGAATTCGAATATTACATTTATTAAACACAGTTGTAAACTAGAAATACTATTTCGAATTTGAATGTGACATTCAAATTCGAATGTCACATTCAAATTCGAATATTACATTTAAAAAACACAGTATTAGACTAGAAATACTATTTCGAATTCGAACATGACATTCAAATTCGAATGTAGCATTCAAATTCGAATAGAAATACTATTTCGAATTCGAATATTACATTTATAAAACACAGTATTAGACTAGAAATACTATTTCGAATTTGAATGTTACATTCAAATTCGAATGTAGCATTCTAATTCGAATATTACATTTATTAAACACAGTTGTAGACCAAAAATACTATTTCGAATATAACATCTATCTAGCAAAGAACATAACTACACATACACAATATGCAACATGATGAAATTATTAATTATGAGTATATTTATGTTGCACTAGTACTTTAGTACAACATTGATTGATTTCTTTGTGATTCTTACACGTGTATAACATTTTCAGGACAAGGTGTACTTGGACCACAAGGACCTCCAGGCAACCCTGGTTCTCCAGGAGCCCCAGGAGCACCAGGACTTCCTGGACAACCCGGACAACCAGGTGAAAGAGGTGAGTTTCTCAGTTTTGGAGTAATATTTAAAAATGATTGTAATGTGCTATCAAATATATATTTAATATACTCATGTTTCTGTTTGGCAATCTCCATCAGTGGGATGACGTTAAACGTATCACATATTAAGAGCCATGTGAAATTATTTTAAATGTTATGGCTATAAAAAACATGAGTGAAATATATAACAATATATAACTTAAGATGGGTGGTCACCTGGTTATAATTTATATTAATTAATTGTCTGGATAACAGTATGTTATCAGCTAATTAATTACTAATAATCTTATATCTTAGATAAAAAGTATATACATTTATAGCTTTTACAGTCATGTTAGCCCTTAGTTCTGTTATTTCGGTAAAATATAAATAATTATATTTCTAATAAGTTTGATGTTAGTTCTTTAAATATTACTATGGTACAAGGGAAAGCACCTCTTTAAAATCCAATTAGGATTATGATACGGAAAAATATATTATTAAATATTACACCTATGGCATTTTATTGTAGTGAAACCAGATTTTATTCCCTGGTTGTATGAAACAGAGGAACTGTGAACAGATTACCAGGACAATGTTATAAGCAAGAGCAGTGGTTCTATTGATTATATATAATCTAGTATTGATAATAATTCAATAGCTCACTTTGCTAGTGGTGATTCTAAGATGATCTGGGGGAGTAGATGCACCCCTATTCATTATTGTAGTCCCCAAAATCTCAAAGCTGGCAGCTGTCCTGAATTTGGGAGGTAGCGTCATTTTAAAAAGTTGTGTGCTCTACACAGGGCAAATGGGATGATAAATATGGAAGAAGTGGAATTTAGTAAATGAGCAGAAGCAGGTATGAGGTCCCACACTGATACATTTTGCATCTGTATGTCCTTGCGCCTAGCAGGTCAAAGAAACCCCCATTAATCTCACAGTTTTAGATGCCTGGCTAGATGTATATGGGGAGTTCTATGGAACAAACCATAGCTGCCTGATTACGTTTTTACAAAAAACACAGTATAATGCCCTTGCACACAAAAATTCAATTTAGTATAGAATATATGTGTTTTTAATTCCTAACCTTGTGAGGAAATAGGAATGAGTACAAATAAAAAAGCACCAAAGTCATATATAAATAAACTGGGGGTGTTATTTGAATGATGGAAAATATATCCCAAGTGTTTCCCAAAGCAAAAATAATTGCAACCATTAATATTGTACAATAATATAGTATATAATGTGATTTAGGTCAATTTAACTAATTAGTATTAATTTTTCTAGGTGAAGCTGGAGTACCCGGTGCGCCAGGTATCCCAGGAAGCTCACGAGGTGAGGAAAGATTGGATCTGTATTTGACAACAAAACTATTATGTTTTATCTCACATGCAATACCATTTTACTGTTTACTCTTTGCCCTACTAGTGCACGTTGCCACAGTTTGGAAAATGCATTTATCTTTAGATAACTGGTCTCTTTTTTTTAGTTCCAGGTGGAAGACCTGGACAAGGAAGTCCAGGGCCTCCAGGACCTGCAGGTCCACCTGGTCCTCCTGGTCCCCCAGGTCCTGCTGGAGGCCGTGCTGCAGAAGAAGTCCAGCAGTACATTGCACAATATCTCCAAAGTAAGGGAGAGGGTAAAAATATATACATGAATGTGTCACTGAAAATGCATTAAACCTCAATATATAAGATGACATTAAATGTTAAAACATGAACCTCCATATGACCAGATTTTTAGTTCAGTTAAATAGATATGAGATGTGTTTTATATTTTGTTTCAGTAATAATATTATTCTGTAAGGTCTCACATTATGGCTTATAAACCTTGTATATTTAGAGTGTTTGCTAAAGGGACATAGGCAGTGCTGGTTCCCGAAAACTCATTATGAGGGGAAAACATTGTTGGATTCGTAGGTTTTTTATGGGTGGGGACAATGTGGGTGGAGATTTAGTTATGGGTGTTTAATAGGCAGGGGGAGTGGGAGTCACAAGTGTTCTGAGAGTAGAGCCAGGTGGTCTGGAGGTGTAGTTAAGCCGTTGTGGGATGTGGCCTGCCTAAAAGGACAGGAAATGGAATTTTGTACATATTTACCCTCCTCTTCAGCCCAATGGGGGTTCAAAATAAAAGATTGGGTTTGCTTTGCCCCCCCCCCCCCCAGAATCCGCCACTGGAGCATAGGAGTGTAAAAAGAAAATGTGAATGCATTATTGTGTTTCTGCATTTAACTATGTGTTTAGTTGTTTAGTCCTTTCAAACATGTTAAACACATAACTAATGTCAGCTCTAGAGCAACAATGCACTAGTGGGAGATAGCATAACACATCGGGTGAGCCAAGAGGCATGTGCATAGCAACAAATCGCCAGCTAGCTCTCAGTAGTGCATTGCTGCTCCTGTGCCAAAGTTAATTTGATAGTAGAAGTTACTTGAAAGTTTCTTAAAATCACATGCTCTGTGAAAAAAACATGAAGTGTTAATTTATCTTTTATTACTGTTTAAGGAGCATAATCTAGACATGTGCGATTCGGTTCGGTCCGAATCGAAATTCGGACGAATTTTGTTGATTTCGGAGATTCGGATCGATTTGAATTTCCGAATTGCGGTAGTGCAGAATCTACCGAATAAATCCAAATCGATTTGAATTTATTCGGTAGATTCGGATGGATTCGGATGGCCGTGTATTACACTAGTATTGTACAGTATACTAGTGTAATACACAGTACATCCCACTTAACACTGACCGAAATTCCGAAATTCCGAATCGATTCGAACCGAATCGAGCTGAATCAAACCGAATTTCCCACGAATCCGAAATAATCTGAATGAATCCGAAACAAATTATTTCGATTTCTTCCGAATTCGAATTGATCCGAACCGAAATTCAAATCGGTCCAAATCGATCTGAACCAAACCGAATTTTTTGACGCTGCACATATCTAGCACAATCATGGATAATTTTATCTAAGTGCGCTATTTTAGATGTCATGCGTTAAGTCTACATAGTAAATATTTATAGACATATATGAGCTAGCCTAGAAATGTCTGTAATTATCACTTGTATTTCATAAGACGATGGTTTTACATGCCACTTTTAAATGTCTTTCTCATTATTATATAATAATGTGACATTTTTCTGTGTTGAGCAGGTGAAAATGTCAGAAATTATTTGGTTGGACCCCAAGGGCCCCCAGGACCAAAGGGAGACAGTGGGCAGGAATTGGATTATGCTGAATTGGCAAGTCGTGTTATGAGCTACTTACGAGGTAAGGGGCTGTTTCCAGATGAGACAGCATCTTAATTTATCTTTTATACACCGCATTGATGTTTTATGTAAACTATTTTTCTTAATTATTGGGCCAATTATTTAGTTTCAAGGGGACATTAAAAACGGTTAAAGGACAGTGTACATTAAAATAGTTTTTTTTCCTTTATATATTTTCAAAGACTTGTTATACCAGCTGCAGAGTATAAAATGTATGATACATTGCATTTTTAGGTTTATTTGTGTATATGAATTAGCTGGTTTTGTGCTTTTAAACCACAACCTATTGAAATGGGTTGAGCTTGCAGGTAATATCAGAACTCATTATGTTATCACGTTGTGTACACACACAAGCTTCCTTATCTCATATTTGCCTAGCAAACCAAAGCTCAATACTTAGAGAGGTTGAGGACAATGGAAAATTAACGTTTTATTACTTAACTATCCTGCAACCCACTGAGAGTGTAATTTTGTCTACTGGCTGTGTTTACACAGCTTGTCAATAACTTGGATGTAAGACCAGAAACTTTCAGTATAGGTGGGGATACCACAGGCTAAATAAGGTATTACAAATGCCAAAATAAGGGTAAAGGATCTACTTGTAAATCATTTATTACACTTCAACAGGTAAAATGGATCATTGGGAAAAAATTTAAAGGGGAGAAACATTTTGGTTAAAATGACCCTTTAAAAATAAAGAGAAAATGCTGGGAAATGTCTTTACAAGTGTGATTCAATGTATTTATATTAACATAAGAGTTAGAATAAATTAGCCCTATTTTTACACATCCTTTGTGCACACATCTGGTACATCAGCACATGCGTCTCAGTCTGCTCAGTTTGTCTAGGGAAGTGCTTATGTCACAACATTCCAAGGAGTATATTTATTAAGCAGTGGATGCTGCTTTCTACCCCGAAGTTTCAGGTCCGCCAGAAATGTAAGTTAAAGGGACACTAAAACCCAATTTTTTTTCTTTCGTGATTCAGATAGAGCATGCGATTTTAAGCAACTTTCTAATTTACTCCTATTGTCAAATTTTCTTCATTCTCTTGCTACCTTTATTTAAAAAGCAGGAATGTAAAGCATAAGAGCCGGCCCATTTTTGGTTCAGGTGCTGGGTTTTACTTGTTTATTGGTGGCTATATTTCAGCCACCAATAAGCAAGTGCTATTCATGTTGCTGAACCCAAAATGGCCCGACTCCTATGTTTTAAATTCCTGCTTTTTAAATAAAGATAGCAAGAGAATGAAGAAAAAATTGATAGTAGAAGTAAAATAGAAAGTTGCTGAAAATTGCAAGAAAAATTTGGGTTTAGTGTCCCCTTTAAGAAGCAGCGGTGGTAAGACTGCTGGTCCCTAACTTCTCCTCCACCTTTTAGGTGGCAGACAGAAATCATCCTGATCCAATACGGGATGATTGCAAACCTCCTGCTAGCGGCCCGCGAATGTGCAGGGGTGGCAATTGCACAAGCATTTCTTGTGAAATGCTTGGGCAATGTTGAATGCCGACAGCATTATGCTATCGGCATTTACCGATGTCGGGGCAGACATGATTCGCTACAGCGAATCATGTCCGCCCGGCACTTGTTAAATCTGCACACAAATGTGCATGTGCCATCTTACTGCATTTTCAGGATTTGGTTGCATGGCACAAATGGGGAGTGGAAAAAGAGTTTCTGTTATCAGTGTCCTGAAAAACTAGAAGTTTAGCTAACAAGTCTTTCCTTTTTAAACCATGTTTATTCCCATTTAATTCAAGATTTGACATGAGCAAGGCAAATGCATTTAACAACGGCTTACACATGTTTAGTTTCATATGTTCAATAGGTTGTTTGACATTCACTAGCCCAATGGATTTCAAATCAATAAAATTTGTTTTTACTTACAATTTGTACAATTTGATTCTACTATATTTGTAACCTAGCAATCATGAAACCATTCATTTATAAATCTCAATAAATTCTGTATATTTAAAAAAAAAAAAAAAAAAAAATTAATATAACATGCTAAGACTGAATTGTATACATTTATTTTAAGTCACAGTAGCTCTCAGCTAACAACTAACATAAATTTTGCAGGATCTGGGCTTACTTCCACTGATGGGTGGCTTACAAGGAATATAGGACCTGGAATTACCTATGAAGAAATCTTGGCTATGTTGCAGAGTAAGTTTAATAACTACTAAAGTGTAGCTAATCTCATTTAAATATGAGCCATGATATATAATCTTAAAGGACCAGTAAATACAGAAGATTTGCATAGTAAACAAATGCATGATAAAAAGACAATGCAATAGCACTTAGAGGCCTATTTAACAACGGTCTGTCGGACCTGATCCGACAGTGCAGATCAGGTCCGACAGACCTCGCTGAATGCGGAGAGCAATACGCTCTCTGTATTCAGCATTGTACCAGCAGCTCTTGTGAGCTGCTGGTGCAACGCACGCCCCCCTGCAGATTCGCAGCCAATCGGCCGCCAGCAGTGGGGTGTCAATCAACCCGATCGTACTCGATCGGGTTGAATTGTGGATATGTCTGTCCGCCTCCGCATAGCAGACGGACAGGTTATGAAGCAGCGGTCTTTAGACAAATTTAAGTTATGTCTATTTCCACTCCTCCTGTATCATGTGATAGCCATCAGCCAATCACAAATGCATATACGTATATTCTGTGAATTCTTGCACATGCTCAGTAGGAGCTGGTGACCTAAAAAGTGTAAATATGAAATGACTATGCACATTTTGTTAATGGAAATAAATTGGAAAGTTATTTAAAATTGAATGCTCTATTTGAACCATGGAACTTTAATTTTGACTTGAGTGTCCCTTTAATGTGATCAAAGAAACATTGTAGACATGTTTCTATGTGAAATTAAAGCCAGCAGGAAATCCATGCTTCATATTGCAGTATATGTTGGCATTGGTAATAGGAATAATAACTACCACAGTTACACTGGTAGATAAGGCCCAGCCTGACATCTGGCAAGGGTGGGGAAAAAGTAGGTTTATTGGGCACAAGAATACCCATTTTACAATTAATTTAAAAGAATAAATGTCTACAATGTTCCTTTAATATCTGCATGTAAAATTGGTAAAAGGTCACTGGTCATTTTTTTGTTTTATGTTGGGGTCAGAATTCATTACTCTTATGGTACATTTTGGGCTAGATTACAAGTGGCGCACTAACGTTAGCATGTGAGCGATATAGAAATATCGCGCCAGCACTAACTTGCGCTCATATTACAAGCTGAAAGTAAACGTGACCACACAAGTGCAAACTAAATTTGCGATTGACTGGTTAGCATTACTGAAGACCTCGCGTAAAGGGTTTAAATACATTTAAAAATACTTCTACTCTCATATATACACTATCTAATAAAAAGACGTATAAATATTATTAAAAAAGTTAGAAGGGTTCAAGGCATATATGACAAGGTGTTTGACTGCAAAGTGCTGTAATGTATATATACATACATATACATGTCTAAATATGTTTATACATGTATATATATATATATATATATATATATATATATATATATATATATATATATATTATATATATATATATATATATACAGTATATATGTGTGGGTATACATTTGTATTTAGGCATTTATATGTTTATATATATATATATATATGTATATATATATATATATACACACACATTGGAGCCATTTCCACTCAAATACCAAAATAAACAACACATTTTTAGTCAATATAAATGATTAACAATGTGTTTTAGTGCGTTTTTACTGTAAATTTTAATGTTCTTAACCTAGGGGGAAAAGGTCTATGTATTTTATATATATCTGTATATGCCCATATATTTTTAATTTATATACATATGTATTGATATATATTTTACAAAATAATAATTATATATATATATAATATATATATATATATATATATATACATATATAAATATATATTCCAATAAATAGAACATTTTCTTCTATGTGAAGAACATTTGGATGTATAATATACATAATTCATGTTGGGTATAGTGCACTTAGTTAAATGCGGTCGGATAAGTGTGTGAGCGATAGGTTTTTTTTTAATTTGCGCTCTCCATTAAAATCTATGGGGAGAAGAAGTTATCACGGTCACGATATCCGAAGTCCAAAACTTTCAACTTTTTCTAATACGCACACTAACATGCACGTGTTTAAAGTTTTCTCCTGGTGGTGTTTGCACGAGAACAAAGGCGCAAAATTGTGCGCCACTTGTAATCTGTCCCTTTGTGTTAGGCAACATTGTTTGTGGGAAAATTTTTAATGTATTGTTGTGTCCCTTTGTTTCTGTTCTCACATATATTACCATTATTCAGCTGATGTTGCTAATATATCGCTTGCTTTTGTATTTTAATTATTGTCCTGCATTAACACATACTAAAAGTAATGCATCTTTTTCTAGACTCTGGACTAACGATTGGTCTTCCAGGACCACCTGGTCCACCTGGGCTTCCTGGATTGCCAGGATCTGCCTATGGTGATTTAACTGCTTTACTCCAAAGTAAGAATTAATGCTTGTGGTGAAACTTCGGTCGGTGTGTGATAACCATTTTCTTCCCCCTTTCATAACATAATAATCTACTGTAATATTTTTAATGAACTGCATAATTAATACATTTAATAGGGTTTTGTGTATTATGTTCATATTGAATGGTTTTACAAAGCATGGGTGAGAAGATATAAGCGTACCATGGCCTCACGTTTTTTTCATATAAGATGATATTGGCATAGATTCAATAAAACCTGTTTGTGAAACTAATGTAAAGCAGAAAAACTAGTACTATTCATATGATACCCAGAGGCACAATACATGGGCCTCCCTTCACACACTGCAGCATGTGTAACTCATAACTGTCCAGGTTAACATGACCAAGGTGGCAACCCTAGCTAAATACCAACCCACTCCTCTAGAACACGGTGGAGTGCCCATGGCCAGATCCTAGTGACACCTTTGGTTTTGACCAGCAAGACTACTCTACTATAACAAAATGTAAACATTCTACAATAACAGACATTTTAGATAAACCATTTTGGCAGACATGTTTCTTTAAAAGGTACACAAATCACTGTACAATAGCATAATCAATAAATGCATAATAAAAAGACAATTGCAAAAGCACTTAGTTTGAATTTCAAATGAATAGTAGAAGTAATGTAATAGTTATATTTTCCTTTCTAATGCATCAGTGTGGCAGTCATCAGCCAATCACAATGTTCCATAAACTTAGAACATGAACTCGTTTTTTTAACAAGGCCTCTTGCAACCCTCCCAAATGTCTATGAATCTAACCAAAAATAACTTGCATTATGTATGCCAATTTACTAAAGATTCATAGCTGGACCAGTTATATAAAGAGAAATAGAGAAAGAGAGAAAGATGGGGGCGTGGGGGGGGGGGGGGGCGCATATACTAGAATTAAAACGTCCTGAAAGGAAATAAAACAGTGAAAAAATAAAAAAATCTGGCAATTTTTAAAAACAAATACACCACATATGCAAACGTGTGATTATACATACAATATGATTGTAGTCCCAAAATAGGGTAAGTGCCAAGCACTTTCCAGTTTCCACAGAGTTCATGGGAATCCACTAAAAGATGATGCCTGCACTCCTCCTCGCAGATTAATCCGTATTGAACTATAAGAGACGAGAGAAAAAAAGGAACAGAGGGGGCGCCTCAATGTGCAGATCAACCAAACAGGTGAAAATCAATTACTTCAAATGCCAAATGGGTACTCACATTTCAGAATAGCACCCTTATGTGCTAGTAAGGTAGCGGACTGATATATTAGGGCGTATCAGCTCACCCACTGGTCCTGGTACTCCCAGGCTGGATGTATTCATTTACAACACACACACACTTACGTGCTGGTAGACGCAGACTGATATATAGGAAGTATTAGCTCATCCCACTCTAAATGCTCCCAGCTCGCAAGGTCATAGAGCGAAGAGGAATAGGTATCCAAATGTGCGTTCAGGATGAACAAGGGAAATATAAGGTGCTACCCTACTTACTAACTTTGTTTCTATTAAAAACAATCTATTTAAAAAACGAAGTAGTGATAAAAAAAAAAAGGTGGATAGTCCATATATGCCCCCTCTCATGCAATGGCTGTTCACTTGCACTAGAGTGGCCATTTCATCAGGCATCAAACAGCCCACACTAGTGCAGAGAAGTGCGTTGCATAAAGGGGGGCATATTTGGATACACCTTTTTACTTGTTGTTTTTAAATAGATTTTTTTTAATAAACAAAGTTTTTTTTAAGTAAAGTGGGTAGCACCTTATATTCCTTGTTCATCTGAACATACATTGGGATACCTATTCCTCTTTGCTTATGACCTTGCAAGGCTGGTGAGCATTTGGAGTGGGGTGAGGCTGATACTCCCTAATATATCAGTCTGCGTCTACCAGCACATAAGTGTGCTTGTTATAAATGAATACATCCAGCTAGGTGTACCAGGAGTGGGTGAGCTGATACGCCCTAATATATCAGTCTGGGTCTACCAGCACATAAGTGTGCTTGTTATAAATGAATACATCCATCTGGGAGTACCAGGAGGGGGTGAGCTGATACACCCTAATATATCAGTCTGGGTCTGCTAGCACATAAGTGTGCTTGTTATAAATGAATACATCCAGCTGGGAGTACCAGGAGTAGGTGAGCTGATACGCCCTAATATATCAGTCTGGGTCTACCAGCACATAAGTGTGCTTGTTGTAAATGAATACATCCAGCTGGGAGTACCAGGAGTAGGTGAGCTGATACGCCCTAATATATCAGTCTAGGTCTGCCAGCACATAAGTGTGCTTGTTGTAAATGAATACATCCAGCTGGGAGTACCAGGAGTAGGTGAGCTGATACGCCCTAATATATCAGTCCGTACCTACTAGCACATAAGGGTGCTCATTTGAAATGTGAGTACCCATTTGGCATTTGAAGTAATTGATTTTCACCTGTTTCGTTGATCTGCCCCCCTGTTCTTTTCTCTCTCGTCTTATAGCTGGACCATTAGCTCAGTAATTCCCATTGTGCAGACCTTGGACCCCCAAAACGTTTCCATAAAGTCTCCTATAGCCTGCTTAGTTTCGCCACAATTTTATTTATTGTATTATTAGTCTTAACATGATGAGCAGAATACAGGAGCAAAAGTTAGGTTAATTAGACAATATTCAGAAGCACCCTTAGTTCCTTCACGGTAGCGTTTAAAGGATATCGCTTTTATGACCCAATCCCAGGCCAAAAAACATCACCAAAAACTTTTGCAAATAGAGTGTCCGGATCAATACAAAAACATTGCTGAAGCTTTTTTAAGCAACCAAGCCCAATACTTTTAAAACAGTTCCATCTTTATTGTATACAAAATTAAAAGAAAAAATTATGAAGTAAAAGCCAGCCCGTCATCTAAGGTGTTTTGTTTAACCGCTTGCTCAAAGACAGCTCATTTACAGGAAGAAACAGATTACATTTAAATCCCCTCTTTCCACGCTGTTTGCTCATGAACTGGAAGTGATGTATCTGACCCATCCACCAATCATAAGCAAGTATCGTCACATTAGCCCAATTCATTCTAACAAATGTTTAATTTTTTCTACACATCTAATACTAAGTTAAAAAAATTGCCATAATTTGTTGCCACTTATTTATTTGTATACAATAAAAATGAAAATGTTTTAAAAGTATTGGGATTCCTCATACTTAAACATGGTTAACGTAAAGAAGGGCTCAAAGCTTAAAAAAGCTTCAGCAATGTTTTCAAAAGCTAAACCTAGAGAGATATGAATGCACCTCAATGACGAATCCCACAGAATGCCGAAATGATCATCTAGTGTTGCAATGTTGCTCATTCAGAGGAGGATTGCCTGGTATTTCATGGCTGGACCAACCTTTTTAGGCAGGATCAGAGTAATATACATCAGGAAATTTCTCCTCTTTGAAAAGCACAATTTGGCTAAAAGAGGCTGCTTCCAGCTGATGAATCCACAAAGAAAAAGCTACTGAGGTGTTGTTTTTTCCTGGTTAATAGCTTCTCTCTCTGTGTACAAGAGTTAGGCTTACCTTCAGTGAATTAATAGGAGTCATAATGGAAATTTATATAGGACAGGGCGAGGAGCAGAGGTAATATACAGAGAAATGGGAATGACCTATAATATTGTGTAAAACTTGTTTTTGAAACTAATAACTCAGTGATAAAACTTGCTGCAAAATCACAACTGGATTTAATAAATAAATAAATTAATAAATATTTGGACCTGCCCCTGAATACAGCTGCAAGATCCGCTCCAATATAATCAATGGAGTTGCATCTATCTTGTAACCATTGACTCCATAACACATAGAATAAATTACATTGTCAATAATAATAGCATAGAAAAAATGCCTTTAAACCATTATTAAATAAAAACAATCTGAAAATAAATCCTTCTATAAAACAGTCCACTTTTATATAAGCACAAAAGAAAACGTGAAAACAGTTAAAAAAAAATGAAATAGTAATACAAGGGAGACATAGTGAGTTTGACCATGTGAAAAGATACTTCACAGTGACAATACTGTCTTTATGAGATCTGAGAGGGCAAATTGGTCTGTTGCACACCCACCAGCCATACAAATTATTCTAATGACTTCAACTATGCTGTCTTTTTTATCTTTCCTAATTGTAAATTTTAGTGGTACGGCTGACTGACTAACGCCTATTGTTGAAAATGGAAATATTTTCATTGTGTACAAGGTCTTAACATAATTCTGCATATATATTATTATTTACAGCAATGTTATTTATATTTGTTTTGTTTTTTTTGCCAGCATCTGAGTTCAGAGGACTTGTTGGACCTCCAGGTCCACCAGGTCAGCAAGGACGACCAGGCACACCAGGTCGTCCTGGACCACCTGGACCTATGGGACCACCAGGTGCATCCACAGCCAGTTTCAGCACACAGGACATTGCTACTTACCTACAAGGTAAGCTATAAATATCTCTATTCCCTGATCTTTCATTCAGAGATTTGATATATGTGTGAGATAAAGGAGATATTCATAGTAAGCAAGGAGAATGATAATACATTCTGACAGTACTTATTGTTTTTTTCAAGGTTCTGGATTTGTTGGAGGACTTGGAGGACCACCAGGACCACCTGGCCCCCCAGGTCCACAAGGTCCTCCTGGAGATGGTGGAAGCCTGGTTTCATATGCAGAGAATATCCATGGTGAGCGATTCCGTACTGAGCTCATTGAATATTTGACAAGTAAGTATTTTTTTTTTCTTCTCTAGTGTCTATGGAATTTTGTATTTAATTGTTGCACTTCAAAGTCACTATTGATTCTTATAGTGTAAATCTATAACACTCAATAAAGTACGAGGGGACCCACATTACACTCACCATAATGCTTTGCACACAATCAGAACGTCTCCATTGCAACATCACCAAATAAGAGTATACAAAAGGACCAAAAAGATTAGCTCAACCACTCAGAGTACTAAACATACAAATTTCTGTAATAAATATACGTGGAATAATATATGTCAAGAAAGGTATGAAAGATCAAATGTATTTGTGCTGTAACATTCAAATGCTTACTGTAAGTCTAGAAAAATCAACAATTGTATACTAATATTACCATTTCAAATGTCTTTTTATTCCCCTTAAAAAGAATGTAAAATTGCAAATATTCCAGATAAACACTTGCTCTATAGAAATATTCAATACTTTATTGAAGAAACAAAGTGATAATACATTTGCTGCATTATCATAGTGGAGCAAGCTTACAGTATATTGCCTGAAAAACGTTAAAGGGACATTAAACACTTTGAGATGGTAATATAAAATGATAAATCATATTTATATAAAAAAAAGTGTGCAATATAATTTAATTATTTATTTTGTACCCCTTTCCTGTAATTCCATTCTGAAATTGTGAGCTTTTCAGTTCCTGTTAAAAATAGTAGTGCACAACACTGTTATATTCCACACAACCATTGGCTGCACACTCTAGTGAGCTATTTAATGCTGTCCCTAATTGGCCACAGCAGAGAAGGTAACCTAAGTTGCAACATGGCAGCTCCCATTGTTTTATAGATACTAAAACTTTACATTTTTCTTTGTCAATATTTAAGCAACTAATGAAACTTTACATGTTATTATCAGACTAATCTTTTCTTTGAATGCTATTTTCCCTTTAAATATAATAAAGGATTATGGGTTGCCAATATTGACATTTTTCATTATGATAGTACAAAAAACATTAATATATGACTTATGGGTTAAAAAAGTAGCTCAGGAAAGGTCATTTTTATTAGTATATATACTACGTTTGACTTGATACTTAAAAAAAAAAAATCTTCCTAGGTGACAATATTCGCAGATATATCTCAGGACCACCAGGGCCTCCTGGACTTCAAGGGTTAAGAGGACCTAAAGGTGATAGCGGAGTGATTTCTTCATCATTATCATCAGGATCATCATTCTCTTCTTCATCTTCATCATCGTCATCCATAGATTATAATGAGGTGGCAGCTCGGGTTACAGAACAAATACAGAGTAAGCATGATTGCACGAATATATACAGCTCTAATGTTTTGGGAATTTTTTTTTTATTATTAGCACATGATAAGATTTAAAGAACATAAACCTTTCAAATAATTAAATTAATTTAACACCAATTAAATTAATGAAGTACAATTCAAAGAACTTTAAAAAATGACTTTCCAAGAACATCTTCAACATATTGTTTAATATGAATTACGTTCTTCAGTGTTCCTAGAAGCAACTTGAATAAATCCTGTAAATAGTAGCAGATATGTGCAAAGATGAGTATAAAATATCACGTAAACATTTCTGTGTAAAAAAGGAACATATGCTACCTCCAGGGGTTAAGTCCTACAAAACAAAGTGTTGCAACTCACCAAGACTTCCACCCCCTCACAATTAATATTGTTTTAAACACACACACTCTTACATACACACACACACACACACTGTATTTATATGTATATAAATTATACACTTTGGATAATGAAAGCAAATAAAAACCAATGAAGGGTTGAATGGTTGCCTTTGAGTCTGAGACTCCTCCTCTGACAAAGAGTCTCACCCACATGGTGCAATAGTCCTATTTTTGATGATGGGAGCTAAATAACCCCAGAGCAAGCCACACAGAAATGTAAGCACTATGTGTTCCACAAAGTGTGGGGTGATCACACAGCAGGACTGCTGACAGGCTTACATTTAGTGTATTGTAGGAAGTGTTACTGCCCATTACTAGAGGATCTCACTATCCCTCTAACCAGACTGTGCTCCACCTCCTCCCACCAGCAGTGTTTACTGAAGCGTTTCTGTTCTCTTTCCAAGGGGGAACTTAGTTCCACATGAAAAAATAGTACAGGAACTCTGTTCCCATGCATTACCACTGGACTTGACCCCTGGTTACCTCAATATTTCCTCTGTAACCACATCCCATTGTAGAGAATATTTAAGTGTCCAATCCAGATGCTTGCACGAACATTAACTATTACATTTTGTGAGATCATAGTAAAATCCAACTAGATCACAGCAAAGCAAATTTTACCATTATTTACCATTCAGTAAAAATAGCTGAATGGTAACTGCTCATAGTTACTCTGCTGAGTTGACCCTAGCTTTAACTACAGAAAAATCCAGGTGCATGTAAAGCAAGTCTTTCTCATAATTGTATCAGGGATAAATATGATTTTTTTGGAATAACAAATTGTCCCTTTAAATGATAAGGTAATGGTAGATGACTTTTGCTTCCAAATCCTAATATTTATTCTTTGTTTTATAGATGAAGGCATCCTAGAAGATATAACATTGAACCTTGTGAGATCGAGTATCCCAGGTCCTCCAGGACCTCCAGGACCACCAGGAATCTGCCAGATATACCAAACCCATGCTAATATAACCACTGATCTCATGGAAGTTTTCAGAGGTAAGAAAAATATCCAGCTTTTTTGAATAATTGTCATGACTTTCATCAGCATGCTTCCCAGTTGACAAGCATTTTGGGAGATAATCCCAACCCTCAATCATGCTATATACTACATAATCATAATAGCTGGGACCCCTCATTCCCTTGCATGGACCACCATATCCCTGCCCCCCAGATTATACAAGAATTTATACAAGAATTTGCAATATTCACCCCATTTACCTGGTGCTATAATTTTATTTTTAAGATATAAAATTTTTTCAATCAAATCAAAAGCTGCTTTCAGTTACAAAGAAATTAATTTTATTATTTTGTTTGTGCCATATTTTTCTTTTTTTTTTTAAATAGTTTTCTTTGGCCATTTCTCTTTTTTTTTTGATCAGTCAGAAATGTTTATACAAACAAAATACAAGACAAATCTAAAAATGTATTTTATTTGTAATTATAGTTCATGGAAGTATTCAGGGACCACCCGGTCAGAAAGGAGATAGAGGACTCCCAGGTATCAAAGGTGAGTAGTGAAGTGAAGAACTGTAGCATTAATATTATTAAAACATTCAGAATTTGCCCCCTTTTTGATCCAAAGTTTTAACAAATATTTTGGATCAGGGAAAGTTGTAAATGTATCTTTTTTTTTTTTAAATGAAAAAAAATAAAATAATATAAATAAAATATAATTATTTTTATAATTTAAAAAAAATAAAATTAAATAATAAAATAAATTAAAAGTTCCATTTAATGTGTAGTCATAAGGCACTTTCCACATCCTGACAAATGAATAGAAAATAAGCAAAAACAGTGTTTTCCAAAAATGTTGATATTAGTATAGTTTTTTATTTATTTATTCTTTTTTTTTATGTATTTATTTATTTTGTAGTATCATATAAAATATTAACACAGGCCTTTTCATTTTACAGGAGATCGTGGAGCACAAGGGTATAATGGACAGCCAGGACCAAGAGGTCCTAAAGGGGAAAAAGGTATGTGCTTATAATGTTAAAATTAAAAAAATATAAAAAAGGTAATTAATATAGCATCAATTAAATATAATTTAATGGATGTGTGCCAAAAGAAAAGCCTATACCACACGGAAGTAAACAAAGATATATATAAGCCTGTATTACCTAAATATCCACTTATTTTGATTACAGTGGTTAACAAATAACCTACCTATTGAAAGATTGTTAAAGCTATCATAGTGCAGCCCATTAGCTATATTTCTGCTCTGCTTCAAATGAAAGAATATTGTACTCAAAATTTCCTATAATGCAAATGATGGAGTGGCATATTTTGTATTTTTAGGCAGAAACAATATTAAGTAAAGGATGTTTAATTTGAAATCACAATATGTCAATATTGTTTTTGTACTTCCTACTTATTTTTAATTGTTAGGAGTATGATGAGATTTTTTTTCACAATACAGCATATTTTATGAAATTCACTTTTTTCACATTAAACAAAAAAAGGGCAACTACAGTGTACCCTTAAAGGGACATTAAACACTTTGAGATGGTAACATAAAATGATAAATCGTATATATATATATATATATATATATATATATATATATATATATATATAAAAAAAATCTGCAATATACTTTCATTATTTATTTTGTCCTCTTTTCCTGTAATTATATTCTGAAATTGTGAGCTTTTTAGTTCCCGTTTGTAATGAAAGTGCAAAGCACTGTTATATTCAACACAGCCATTGGCTGCACACTCTTTTGACCTATTTATAACTGTCCCTAATTGGCCACAGCAGAGAAAGTAACCTAAGTTACAACATGGCAGCTCCAATTGTTTTATTGACTAAAACGTCACACTTAATTTATCAATATTTTAAAAACTAATAAAACTTTAAAAAAAAATCTATCTACATGTTATTCTCAGACTAATCTTTTCTTTGATTGCATTATTCTATCTAGCATCTATTTAGCGTTTAATGTCCCTTTAAGCAAATTTCTTTAATCATTCTATGAAATATAATGTAACTTGTGAAGGAAGCACACACAATAATAATTAAAATAAAAACAGGCATAAAAACATGCATACATATAATGTATGTATTACAGTTATATTTTTTCGAAAAGCTTTATTGAAGATGTTAGCTGTACAATAATCATCATTGTTCTAAAGTTGTAGATATTTAGGCCTAAATTGGAGCACAAAAATGCAAGCTGTATATTAGTTTAACACAGTTGGCGCACAATAGATTATGCTTCAATTCCACTTGTATTTTTATACCGTTATAAAAAGTGGAGAGATAATATTTCTCATGCAAGGGATACTATGGTGCGCACTACAGCATTCGTCATTATGGTAGTGTCGTTTTTTAATTTATTTCTATAGCATATTAAGGTTTATTTGAATGCACAATTGCAAGTGAGAAAAGTTAATACTAGGTTTTCAAAAGCGCTAAATTAGAAAAATTGCGCTTAAACGTAAACTTATCCTATGACTTGTAACATGAGTGAAATGAGTACGGTACTACCTATTTGCACTATCCATCAAAAATACAGGCCATGCTTTATACGTATTGGGTGCGTTAAAACGCTTTGGTTAAAAATGTTAATGAATCATTGAACCAAGGATTGAATGATCATTGGTGGCACTTGGTTGGGCGCTAAGTAATGCGATGCATGTTATACGCACGTTGCATTCCATTTGCTATCTCACCCTTAGTATGCTACAATATTTAAACAAATGCTTTCAATATACAATATTCATAGTAATATTTATTTATTTTTTCCAGGCGAACAAGTATTTGTTGGAAAACGCAAGAGAAGAAGCATTGGAGTTTGAAATGAAATCTTCAATCAATGATTCACAAGACAATATTTTTAGGCACATAAAAAATGATTAGCTTGTGTTGAGATTGCACCGTCTTCTCTTCCATATACCTGGATAGATGTATATATATATATATATACATATACGTGAAAA